>NC_071289.1:57369445-57675539 GCF_943734705.1 Anopheles coustani
GTCATTAGTAAACAGCCTAATTGGAAAATTGCCATCAGTTTAAAATTCACGAAAATTGTTCTGAATAAAATATGTCATCTAAAGCGGACATTGGCTTTAACTGTACTTAGCTATTGGAAGCCGATGCAATAAAATATCATTTTTCTATCGACACTATCAACATGTCAGCGATAATGAGTATCTTTTAGTCCTCTAACAGGTGTTCAATACCCACATCTTAATGGGAACAAATTTGTTGGACAAGCACCTTTCACCACGATACCTTTTATTTATCGTTTGCATTTTTGTACAAAATAGTAAATCTAGCTTTCTACTTAGTAAACTGTTTATCAACAGCAATCGACCTGACAAAAGCAAGAGACAGCCCAAAGTTAAACAACCACCATTCGAGATTTTTGTTCCCAGTTCGATGTCCTTGAATTACCGATTCATCTACTACAAAAAAAACAAAAGCCATGCGATGTTGAATACCGGTTCGGAATCGGTAATTACCGCTCGGCAAACCAATCACAACGCTCCACTCCATGTGTTGGTCACTAACACAGCCGATTTTTCACGCACACAGCCGTCCCAGGGCGCAAAATCGTGACCGTATTGTTGTCGCAAAACAGCATCCTACCTCACGAACCGTGTTGCACGACCGCGTGACTCCGTCCGGAGGAGGGAGCGCTACAGTGCGCGCGTTGCACGGCGCGTTCAGGTATTTAAACTGATAGCGAACGGAAAGCGGCATGCATTCATAGGTTTGCTTGCTTTTTGCAAAGTGCCGAAGTTTTCGGAGACAGCGAAACACGCACAGAGAGGTCCTTAGAGACGCCGACGTTCGCCGTAGTAATTTAATTCGCTCGCCCTTTGTTCACCAAACGCCAACCAACTTCCGCGTGCCGTTTTGTGTGCCAGTGTTTCTCAACGCTACGACAAACAGGATAACGAAACGCCCGCGAGTCCTGCACGGTATCAGTCACACCGTCCGAGACCCCTAGCTAACGAGCAAAGCGCAAGATTAATTAGACGACGAATCGTCCGTACACTCGCCATCTCCCGAAACGAGAGCAGTTTTCGCCGAAGGACACCATCTAGCAGACGCGTGCTAAGTCTTCGGCTTAAAAAGGCATCGAACAGGTCTTTGCAAACGAGAGAGCAGACGCAGCTTCCAAATCCACACCCCGTTATCGCAAGTTTAACCCACAAACTTATCCAAAAATGATGGCCGTCGCTGCTGCCCAGAAGAACCGCGAAATGTTCGCGATCAAGAAATCTTACAGCATTGAGGTAAGCATTTTTGAATTGTTTTTCCGCTGTCGCTGTTGGGGAAACCCGAGTGGGGAAAACCAGTTAAAAAGTTGTGTTACATAGGGCGCGGGTGGCAGTTCCTTTGCTAAGAACATTTGTTAAACCCAAAGTGCTCGGACATGGTGTTTACGTGACATGGTGACAGGAATCGGCGGAAAAGTAAGCCTAAAGCTTTGTGTGGTGTACTTTAGTAACTCCTACTTTTAAATCTAAAACCGTTCGCATCTCACTCAAGCGTTCCACCGAGGCGTGCTCGCCACAACAATGTAAAGTAGTTTATCAGAGAGAGAACGATCGATCGAATCGTGTGTTACTAAGCACCGAGTACATTCTAGCAACATTGTGATGCTTATTGCTAGCATAAGGTCGGCGAATGTCAGGTCCGGCTAGTGCCACTTTGCACTTTGTTCTGAAGCGTAATAGTCTTGCAAAGAGGGAAGATAAAAAAAAGCATAAGACAGAAGGCTGCATCGAGAATAGTCTACACAGTGTGTGTGTGTGTGTTTGTGTGTAAAATGAGCTGTCCTAGCGAGTAGAACAAGGAATCGAGAGACTTGCACCGATGAGCGTAAATCGTCGAGAATCGTTTGGGTGTGATCTAAGCCAAGATCAAACCAGAAACAGTAATTATCGAGTAATAGATAATTGGATAATTTTTTTTAAACCGGAGTATTTGTTCTAAGTCTATGAATAACGCACGTTTGTTTGATGGAAAGCTTGTTGAAGCTGCCCTTTGTTTTTGCCCTGTTTTGTTTTCTTCAATTTTCCATGGGTTTAATATTTGAAACACATGAGTTTAATTTTGAAGTAAAAATACAACACTTTTATTTATGAGATGTTTTTTCCTCACTCAGCTTCTACAGTTTAGCAACGCACACTCCATACAGTAATTATCGGACCCTAGTTCCCCAACCAGTTTTGTGTCCATGCAAATTATCAATTTTCATGGCGTCGCTGTAAAATCGTTCGCAAAGTTATTTAATCACTAGCGTGACGATTTGCCCAGTTCCTGTTGTGTGTGTGTATGTGTGTGTGTGGAGCGATGGCGACGGAGGAAAGAAAAACGTACCAATAAAACGCAATGGTGGCCCTCCTCCAATAACCATTGACATTGAACAATTCTTTATCTTTTCCACCGCTCCCGCGCGGCCCTGAACGGGGAAAAACAAAGTGCAGTCCGTCCGAATGTGGACACTCGGGGGGGGGGGGGGGCAGGAAATGGGCAACGATCGTCGGCAGCGATCAGGTGGCAATTTTCAGCAGTGCGCCACCGAATTGATTCATCATCGATTGGGCACCGTAATGGACACCGACCTCATTATGGCCAATTTCCTTCTCGCCCACTTTGTGCACACGAGAGGTTACGGTCAAGCGGACGGAAGGAAATGGACGCTCGGCGAACCGAGGTATGACGAACGCATGCCGCTGCCGAAGGACGCCTTCATTTGCTCTTACGAGCCAGATCCTTGAGAGCTAGAACCTCCCCCCGTCCCCACAAGTCCGGCGTGGAATAGAAAAGGGGTGGAAAAGCATCTGCTGCACCTTGCTATTTTGATGTTGTGTGCATTGTGGTGGCGCCTTACAACCTAAGCAAGCTCAGGTTCAATGGTACCGTCAACATGGTGTTATTTAATCTTCTTTCCTAGAGAGAGAGAGTGGAAGTTCTTGCAGAGACGATTTCACCAGACCCTAGCATCCGGTCGCTGACAGCGGCGAGCACCCTTCATTATGTCAACGCGAGGACCCAATCCACAAACAAAAGGCCCGTCATGCCAATTTTCCCCGGGTAAACCAAAGCCCACCTCAGTCAGAACAAAGACCTGACCACCGGACACTCTCGTTGCACTCCGGCCGAAAGGCTGGCCCTGCCCTCCGCCCTACCTGGCGCTCCCGAACCCGTTTGCACGGTCAACACGTTTGCGGAAGTGATTGCGCGCACAGTAAGCCTACCAAACGCCAGACACAAACACACACACACACACAAACACTGACCAAGTTCATGTTCGGCCAAACCGGGTCCGAGCGTGCCTTTCACCGGCACGTCGAACCGAAAATGTGGCAAAACCGGCCATAATTGTGCGCCACCTGCGGCGCGGCGGTTTTCTATCTCAAGGTCAACGGTACGAAGAGATCCGTAATATCCGAACGAGAAAGGCAGCAAACACCACCCACCCCACCCCAAACAAACACAAGCACGCAGAGGCGGTGGGGGTTCAATTTATGTCGTGGAAACAAGATCACGATCATTCACGTCTTAGCTGCTAGAAGGGAGGTTACACTAGTAACTTTAGTACCAGCAGTAGCACAGCGCGCCGCAGAATCCTCCGATTGACATTGAATTTGGCAGAAGTCTGTAAATGTAGCCAGAGTAAGTGAGGCACGTTCGCAAACCGGTCCTCGACGCTGGCTAGCGGCCCGCGAATAGGCGCGAGGATCCTTCGCCCACCGGAGGCCAATGGCTGACGGGTGACGACTCGTGATCCTCGGTGACTTGCTTTAGATTTACCTTTTTAGAGGGCAATGCATCTGTTTATTCCTATGGGGCCGTTATGGATGTCAGGTTGCTGACAGCTCGGACAGCTGGACCCCGAACCGAAGCGTTTGGTAACAGCTGCAGGTGTTAGACACGTACGGGCTCGGGGTTTTGTTTATGGGTTTTTTTCTTGCCGCCCCCCGAACCGTGATACCAATGTCAATGGCAGTGTGCGGTTCGAACACTGAAGGTCTGTTCGCACACACGCACCGGGTTCGGCAGACCCTCGGACACGTGGTAGTGCACCACTTGCACAGCCCAATGCAAACACGGAAATGAAAAGAGGCTAGTAGCTACCACTTGGGGCCGCTTCTAAGTAGCGCTCTGCTAGGCGCCCACACACCACAAGACGGTCTGTACACGTAGAGACGTGCGAGGGCTTTCGGAGCGCGGGTAGAGGTGGCGGGCTCCAACCCAGCGTTGCTAATCAGGTCAATCCGTCCGTCCGTTCGTTCGTTGCGCACCGGTAGATCGCGATCATGTCAAGGTTGCTCGGCCGAAGTAAGCCTCCGATTCTCGCTCCGAAACCGCTCCAACCCGTGTGTGCATGTGCGTATGTGTTCCGGTATGCCCCGCTTAGGAGCCTTGTGCAGTCCGAGGCACATAGTCGCTGGACACATCGCGCATCAGTTGCGTCATCCCCGGTGCTCCGGCGTTTGACAGACGGGCGCTCGGTTGGGAGAGTGGTTGCGTTGCATAGCCGCTGCATCGGCTGGTGGCGCGCTGCAGCACATTTCAATCACGAGCCGAGGTTTCACTTCGACACCTGGGCCATCTACTAACAGCACACCCCTAGGCCGCATGGTCATTAGGCTCATAAAAAAAGCAGAACTCATGCACCTTAATATATCCACCGAGCCACCGAACTTGCTCCACTGCTAGGTGTGTGTGCTAGATTGGCTTTGACCATTTTTAGCGGTCATCCTGCCCCGCGCCACCGGCTCCACCGCCCCCACGCCGTCCCTGGCTGGCCACCCTCACCTTGATGGTTGCCGTTTTCGTGCAATTAAATCACGCCGCGTGTAAAACGCGATTTCGCAACGTCGCGAAGATACGCACCGCGTACAAACATTGCTAATCATCATGCATCTAAGACCCTTGATTAACCGATTCGACTAACCCACTCTTTCTCTTTCTCTCGTTCCTTCCCAACAGAACGGATACCCATCCCGGCGCCGTTCTCTGGTCGACGATGCCCGCTTTGAGACGATTGTGGTCAAGCAAACCAAACAAACCGTCCTGGACGAGGCCCGCGCAAAGGCCAACGGTAAGTGAATGTCTTCCGCATTGTTTCACCATTCTCTCCCTGTGTGTATGTGTGTGGTCTAAATGTGTCGATATCCTAGTTGGAAGCACTTTGGGTAGAATCCGTTCGTAATTCGTTGATAAGTGGATATTCCTGTTTTTAATCGTCAACTTCAGCGGTTCTTATGATGTTTCGCCGTGTTTTTTTTTTTTCCTGTTTTACCTTTCCATTGTGTCCTTTTCGGTACATGATTTTCATATCGCTTGAAACCAAAACTCACCCTTTGCGTGTTTTTTGTGGTTCCGCGTTTTGTTTGTTTTTTTTTTTCTCCCTCCAATTGATTGCTAATCAACGATCGTACACGCATGGAAAAACTTGCTCCACTTCCCCGAAGGTTCCAGTTTGAAGTGCTCCATTCTGCAGGCCCGGGAAGAACCACCGATTTGCAGACACTGCCTTTGTCTAGAGCAGAAAATTTAACCCGAAACAGCGACTTCCAGTTCCGAGAACGACTGTTGCGTCCATTTTGTTTCTGAACAACCGAAAGGAACTAGCGAACGGCCAATAAATGTCGGTTAAATTGAATTAACAAACAAGTAAAAAACACTCATACACTTGTCCGAACCGAAGGCCACCCATTCCGTTCACTTTCATTCGCGTTCGTTTTTCTTCTATTTCCTGCTTCTGTTCCGAAACTTCACTTTACTGTTCCATTTCGGTTCTTTGATTTCTTGCTCCCAATTGGCGACTTTTACGACCACTTCCGTTTTACGAAAGCTTTCGTTTGTGTAAAATTGTTTTTTATTAATTTTGCTTTTATTTCCCATTATTTCCTTCTGTTTCTTTTTTATGTTTTCACTACTTTGCTTGTTCCGTTCGACTTTGATTTGGCCAACTTTAATTGCACCCTCCCCCCGCGGTTGACCGTGAGAGCAGAAGACAAACTTCCGCAAGAGGTTCAACAGACAGTCGAGGATCAGGACAATGACGAGGAGGAAATCCGAATGGTTGCAGGTAAGGCAGTAGTGTTGTTGTTGTTGTTGTTATTTGCATGAGTGTTTCGATGTGCTTACCCCGTTGTCCGTTCCGTTCTCCCAGTCGATGACCTGCCGCAGAAGCCAGAGGAACACGTCCCAAGTGCCAACGATGAGGAGAAGGAAACAGGTAGGTGATCGATCGAATTTACCCCGGAGTTTTTGTTGTTGTCCGTTTTCGCCGGTTTGAAAAGCTTTTCCCGGTCACATCATTCATACTTTCTGGCGCTGGCGGGAGAACGTTTCTTTTCGGATAATGTTGAGCCCGAAATAGAAATAATCCCTCGCCTCCGCGGAAAAAAAAAGCAAATGGCCGACTATTACCGGCAGTTCTAGTTCCACGAGATGGTGAGAATGTGTGAACTTCGCCCACTGGTGGGTGGGAGGCGATAAATCACGCTCATAATCAGCAGCTTCATAGTTGTTAAAAAGGATTTACTTGTACCTGGCGGTTGAAAGGATACGGATGACGAAGCGGGCACATTACTAATCGCATCCACCCCTTTTTTCTCTCCCACCCTCGATCGGTGCAGACGCCGGGCTGACGGAGGAGGAGGTGGTGTTGCAGAACGCTGCCTCGGAGTCGCCCGAAGCCGAGAAGGAGGTGGTCCGCGCCGCGGTGGTCGTCCGACTGCGTGACGGCATGGGCTCCCTGGGACGCATCCTCAAGGCGGTGGAGGGCTACCACGGCACGGTGGTTCACCTGGAGTCGCGCCAGTCGCGCAGCGACGGTGTCGCCTTCGACGTGCTGATCAAGGTGGACATGGCCCGCTCCAACCTGCTGCAGCTCATCCGCTCGCTGCGCCAGACGCAGTCCTTCGGTAGCGTTAGCTTGCTGTCGGAGAACAACGTCAACGTGAAGGCGCCCTGGTTCCCCAAGCACGCCTCCGAGCTGGACAACTGCAACCATCTGATGACCAAGTACGAGCCGGATCTTGACATGAACCACCCCGGTTTCGCAGATCAGGTGTACCGCGCTCGTCGCAAGGAGATCGCCGAAATTGCGTTCGCCTACCGATAGTGAGTACATTCTCCGATCGAGTTTGGGGCTGCAGCCGATCTAACCACTCGCCCTTTTGTTTTGCAGTGGAGACCCGATCCCGCACATCAACTACACCGAGACGGAGAACAAGACCTGGTCCGCGGTGTTCACCCGCGTCAAGGAGCTGATGGTGAAGCACGCCTGCTCCGAGTACATCGCCGTCTTCAAGAAGCTCGAGGAGGAGAAGATCTTCGTCAACGAGCGGCTCCCGCAGCTGCAGGAAATGAGCGATTTCCTGCGCCGCAACACCGGATTCACGCTCCGACCGGCCGCCGGTCTGCTGACGGCTCGCGATTTTCTCGCCTCGCTGGCGTTCCGCATCTTCCAGAGCACGCAGTACGTGCGACACATCAACTCGCCCTACCACACGCCGGAACCGTAAGTTGACATTTTACTTTAGTCCTCCCCCCCCCCAAAACCTCCTCCCAACGCCACTCACAAAAGCTCCTCGCAGACCCAGCGTCATACACGACTCGACTTCCGCCGGTCCATTATCATGTTCCCCTGTTTTTTTTCCTTCCCCCCATCAAAACGCCCGAGAGCGCACATCGAGCACTCAAGGCGAGATTTTCCTTCGTCCTCGGTCGTCACATTTGGGTTTTTCATTTCACACTACTCCTCCGGAAGCTCCCTCGGAAGGATCCGGTCGAGGGCAAAAGGCGAACGGGCGCTGACGCTGAGAACAATTTATGGCTCCATTGTGTGTGTACGTGCGCGAAGTTTTCCCTCCCCGAGGTGGGGGTGGGAAACGACTTCACAAGCGCGCCACTGAATGGGACCAATTCACCGCTGAGTGCTGCCATTTTTCCAGCGCTTTAGCTTTTCACGGTCGTCGCAGCTGACCGCAGGCTGAAGATTGTGAAGAGAGAGAGTAGAAGGCATGCATCATATGCTTAGGGTTACTCGGCCTGGAGAAATGCTGGCAGCTTAACCGCAAGGACGCAAAAGAAAATAACACTCGTCGAAGCTCCTTAACGATTCATCAAACAGCGTCTTAAATGTTGCGATTATATTTCATTGTACGGCCAATACGACTTGATTTCTTTCCCCTAATCCCTAGCGAGGGCGGTTAGAAAGAGGCGATTTTTTTTTAAAGAAAAACCCATTCCCAAGCGAAACGTATCGTTCACTTTCCGTGCCTTCGGTAACCCGCTTATCCCGGAACCGGAATGGCTTGCACTGTCTCGTGCCATATCCCCACGGAGTGGAAAGTGGAAGGCAAAAAACACTCCGTTGGCAAGGAATCACTCCACTTCAACCACTTTTCCCACCCGCTGGAACCAACCCTCAGGAGTGACAAAGAGCATAAGACGTCATAATAGAATAAAATGATTTTAACGGCCCACCACCCTCCATGCGCCGCCTTCGTCGTGCCGTTGCCATTGTTGTCTGCTTCCGGGACATCCTGAGCAGACTTCCTGTCCTACCTAACTTTGGTTTTGCACGCCGAGCCAAAATGGGTCATTTCCTGCGGGAGTTGGCCTACGTTCGTCGCAACCAGGGAACGCTTTTGATGTTCTGGTGACATTTTCACTCCTTGGCCGTTTTGGACTGTATTTCTCTGCCTCCCTTTATGTTGTTGTTCAACCCAAGCTAGCGGAGCAACAAGTGGCATTCGACATGCCGGCATGCTGGCAAAATTCTGCGCACCGGTAATAGCTCGTGAACTTTCATGCTCCCGGAGGAAACTCAATTAAAATCCCTCGAAGGGAGCTGCGTCCTTCGTCATCGACCCGATGGTGACGGCAATTGCCCATCCATTGATTCACGTTCCGGACGGTTGCCGATTTCCCAACGGGATGGTTTCGATCGCAATTGAATTAAAACCCCGCTCCCCGGGCGATAGTATTACACCAATTTAGCAGTTTTTCATCACAGCCCAACACAACCCAGCACTGCGCTTTCGCCATCATTCTCATCTCACGTCTCATCTCCTCTTTTCAGCGATTGCATTCACGAGCTGCTCGGCCACATGCCGCTGCTGGCGGATCCCAGCTTCGCGCAGTTCTCGCAAGAAATCGGATTAGCCTCGCTCGGTGCCTCGGATGAGGAAATTGAAAAGCTATCGACGGTAAGTAAAGTGTCGCAATACCGACGTACAATGGCACATACACACGTTGGGGGGCAAAGCAAAAACGCAACAAACGGGCCAACGGTTTAGCCTGAACAACCAACCGAACTACGAACCGCAGTATGAAAACGATAAAAAAAACCAAACAAAAACAAAATCAGGCATAATTGCGCCTCGGAACTGGCTCGAAGCGGTCGCAATTTCGCTCGGTCATCATCCCACGGCCGTTCGGTTCGGTTTCACCTTCGAGCACCGCTTAGTGCCCGTGTCGAGCAGTTCGAGCAGATCGTGCCTTTGCTTCCACGCGCTCAAGTTCTAGAGCCGAGCGTTCTTGGAGTGGTGTGCAGTCTTTGGATGCACAGTACGGTACCGTACGAATCGGGGCCACTGCCTCACTAAGGTTCCGTTCGGTTTTAGAGGTCGATTCGATGTCCCTCCAACGTATCGATGCCGATAGACTTTCGATCGTTAAGAACGCACGCCATGCAAAAAATACCCTCCAGCACACATACCTACACCGAAACACGTTTTAATAAACAACAGAAGAACAGGTTGGGTAGTAAACACAGTACACGCATATGCTGTACCGTGTGAACGCGATCGTTCTTCGGTGGTCAGCAAAGTACTGTGGGGTACTTTGCCGTACAATCTCGCGGTATGATTTATTTTAGCTCGTTAAAAACAAGCACCTACCGCAGCCGGCCGGGACTAGATTTACGGTACTCTGGCATATCGCCGCAGGTGGTGATCTTTTATTGACGCGAGCGTTCTAAATACATTATAATGGGTACTCCTCGTTTGATGGCTTCATTACTGCGTAGTTCGTCGGCCATTTTGTACGGCCTCCGTTTGCTTGCGTGGCAGGTGTGCCTTGTGATTTACATGATCGCCATCATTTGACCTTACGATCATCTCTGTCCTCTTTCCCCGCCACGCGCAGGTCTACTGGTTCACGGTCGAGTTCGGACTGTGCAAGGAGAAGAACGAAGTCAAGGCGTACGGTGCCGGTCTGCTGTCCGCCTACGGCGAGCTGCTGCACGCCATCAGCGACAAGCCCGAGCACCGCCCGTTCGACCCGGCCTCGACCGCCGTCCAGCCGTACCAGGACCAGGAGTACCAGCCGATCTACTACGTCGCCGAGAGCTTCGAGGACGCGAAGGAGAAGTTCCGCCGCTGGGTGTCGACCATGTCGCGACCGTTCGAGGTCCGCTTCAACCCTCACACCGAGCGCGTCGAGGTGCTCGACTCGGTCGACAAGCTGGACACGCTCGTGTCCCAGCTCAACACCGAACTGCTGCACCTCACCAATGCCATCGAGAAGCTGCGGCAGCCGTTCTGCTAAAGCTCTGACGCACGTACGACGTCAGTTCCGCTCCGTGCCGCATCGGGGAAGCATTGACTGCTTCCGGTCGGAGTGGACACCAAACAGCACCACCACCAGCAGCGGCAGCAGCAGCAGCAGCAGCAGCATGTGATCAGATGCGAGTGAGAGACAGAGCGTGAAAGAGGGCGAAAGAGAGAGCGTTGGAACGGGAAAGAGCGAGAGTGAGAGAGAGAGAGAAAAGCGAGACACTAAAGCAAAGCTAAATGGAAATATGGCCCCATCGACAAGGACAATATTTAGTGGCGTCCTGGAAACGAACCAGCGTCCCTCTACGAAGTCTACGCCAATACGCGATGTATACTACAACTACCCGTGCTATCTTCCAGCGCTACTGAACAGTATTCCAAACCCCAGCTTTTCCACCCACTCTAAAGGGGGGCGGCAAAAAATGTGCGATCTCGCACGAGCTGTGCGAGATTGTGCGCTTTTTTCCCCGTCCTCAATCCCCCATTACGTATGCCTGCGTATACGATCGAACTAGTATCCATCGCGGGGGCCACCAAGTTCCCGGGAAGTTGTGCGCTCGAACCAACACCACCTGCACCACCGCATCCGGAACGCCGGAAAGAAGAAAGGGGCGCCCTCAGTTCCCTGTTTAACATCAACAGCACGTGACGACGGTGCGGCACTCGTATTGTCCGGAAGATACGGGCCCCCCATCGTCGGGCCGGATGGAGGGTGGGCGCCCCGAAAAGGGGAACAAGGTGGTCCCAACGCGCTCCAACGAAGAAGCAAAGAAGATAGCTGTACAGCTTCGGTTTTTCGAAGCTCGCAAGCCCTCGCAAAACGAAGTGAACGTGGAACGTGACGCGAATCACTCTCTCTGGGCCGGCCCAGGGAGGTTGAAAAAGCGAAAGAGAGAGAGAGAGAGAAAGAGAGAAGCAGAGAGAGAGAGAGAAACAGAGGAGGACGAACGGAAACAAAAGGATAACAAACAGCCAGCCGACCGGATGTGCCCGGTCGGCACTCCCTAGAAGATCCTCAGACCGACGACTATTCGGTGGTCGAGTAGTAGAAACCCTCGTGATCGTGTTCTGAGCGTCCGTGACTTCTCCGCCGACTCGCACCCCCAACCCGCACACCTGCTTAGTGTGTGGAGGTGTATGGGTGCGTGGGTGCGAACGCGAGCCTACAGCGAACCGTGAAGGAAGGCCCTTCGCTACCATGGTGTGGAGCGAAGCGATCCTTCACCGTTCGCAAAGATAATCTTACGGACACATTGGTGCACGCTACGACGGACGCGCACAGTTTAAGCAGTATTCCAACCGATGCCTGCCAAATCCACGCAAAAGGACAAACAAACACAAGCACACACTCCCACCGTTCCCCGTCCGTTCAGCCTCCCTCTTCCCCGAGCACTTCATATCCCTCAAGCACCGATCCTTCGGGTTCCGAGGGGTATCCAAGTTCCGAGTGGGTCCCCTTTCCGAGTATCTCTCCTTCCTCGCTCCCTCCTCTCTTGTCCCCTTCCCGTTCCAACTGTGTCCTGCTCTCCTTTTCCAACAAAAAAAAAAAAATACCTTCTTTCCCACCCAGCTCCATCTCTCCCGCACAAAAGTAAACCTATCCTAATTGTAAACAACCTGTTGTGTACGTCCTGTCAATCGTAGCGTAGGAGAGTATTGTTTTTTTGGAGAAGAACATATTTTTTATTTAAAATAATTTAAGTATTATATACTATTTAAAGTTTAGTGTTTAAACTTAAATTATTCACTTGACTTGAGCAGATACTTTGTTTTTCGTTATAAGCAGCGAAAGCATGACGAATACCGTTGTAGTGCTTAGGAGGACGGACAGAGTTAGGGCTCGTCAGAGTCATCGGCAGAAGGTGATCGTGATCGTGATGGTCCGGTTCGGAGACGCACAGGGTGAAACGTTTGGCGGAATTTTGCATCCGTGTCGGGTTCCAGGCCAGCAACCGAGTTCATCTGCCCTTCGCCCATCGTAGAGGGAGTGACTGCTCGATACGATACTTCAACATCCGGTGGACTGCAGCGAATGCGGCAACGGTGCGGACTCTCGGTATCGCGGAGAAGCTTCCCGTTTCGCTGAACCTGGGCGCATCCGGTTCCAACCACCGTTACGATCACGAGCGCTAGTGAACTTACTTTACGCAAGTATTAGCGGTTAGGTGCGGTATGCAGTAAGCTAGGTTTAGTAGGGTACACCTTCTGTGGCTCCGGTCACCACCAACACAGCAACGTTCTCGGCAAGACAGGTTGAAAGAGCGAAATCCTAAACGAACGAAACACACTGCAACGAAAATTTATCCTCGACTGTCTGTAATCTCATGTTTGTTTTTTTAATTGTGTATTTTAAAAACTGTGTATAAAGCAACAAGTTTAAGGGCGGAAAATTATATTTATATTTATACGAGACAATCTTAGCACGCGCACGTTTAAGAAAGCGAGAAAAAATGTATAAAAAAAATAAAGATTACAATTTTCCGTCTTAATGAAAAACTTACATGTAAAAGCTATCCAGCACAAATAAGCGATTCAAATAAAAGAAAGCAAAAACCCACAAATCCAACTTTTTTCTTATTCATTTTAAAATAGAGAATTTCATCTCGATTACTTTTTTAGGGTTAGATTTTTGTGTGAGATAAAGTCGAGTATAATTCAAACTGATAACATCTGTAGTATGTTGTACAATGTTTTTATCATAGGTTTTTTATAGGTGGTATTAAATTCAATATTACTATTTACAAGAAAGCTTCTGTTTGCAATAATATCTAATGTTGATTATTTTCTTGATTATGATTTTTTTTTGTAAACTAGTGATAATATCGACCTTCCAACGTAAAATGTTGAACTTTATCTTTTCAGTTTTGATCGTTTTGTAATAGCTGCTACTGTAGCATCCAGCAGTAATATATCTAAAATCATTCTGTAAAATTCGAACAACGCATAGTACTCCGTTTGTAAAAAAGTAGTACATTTAAAGAAAAGATAAATTCAATCCATGAAGAAAGCCAGTTCATGAAAATCCCTAGGGCACTGAATCTTAGCTATTCGGAACTACAGATTAACGTCTTAAATTTAAATAGTATTAACAATAGCTTCATTTTTTCACAAGTTTAATGAATTTTGAATCAACTTCAACGAAATGAATGATGAATCAAATGGAATGCTATTATTTTTTTATATAAATGTTGCTATTTATAGGGATCTCCCGAAAAGTGAAGTACGAATTTATCTGACCAACACAAAGGACTGGGTTTCTCTCTAAAACCGACAGTTGCAGCACAAAATGACACACATATCAAATCGATTTAAACTTATTTTTCATAATGATCAAGATTATCTGTTATAGTCTTAATTTTTCGAAGCTTCATTTTAGTAATTGGACGAATAGACCTTGCATGGACCTTGAACACTTTATCTATAGTTTTGCAAATCGATATAAATGCAATGGTCTTATGATAAATGCGCTTATCATTCATAGTGAGAGATTCGGTGTTGAGGAAGCATCTAATCTACAACTTCTACCAAGCAAGAATAGGACAATATAGGTATAAACTTGGAAGATGACTTCAGAAGATAAAATCATTGAGTACAATTTCATTCAACATTGACATGAATTTGATAGAAGGTATTGATTTTCACTATGTTAATTTAGCATATTTCAAAAATTCTATAAGCGAATTAAAATTAATTTATGATAACGTTTGCATTAAAAAAATAACAAATTTTGTTTGGCGAATGGAAAAATCCTAATCAAGCTAATTTAATGAAGTAAAATTTTATTGTAGAACTACATCATTTTAGTATTTTCAAAAAATGATCTGATGTCCAGTACCAGTCATGTAGGACTGTTTTCAGTTGTTGTGTGGCCTTTATGACCAAATACTACTACGTTTAGGATTCAAAATGTTGGAATAGGTTCTACCTACAAGAATTGTGAATGTTTTTTCGATTGATTGTAGTTGAAAGGGCATATGGAGGGTTAGCAGTGTTGGGTATATTAATCATATTTGACCGGTTCAACTCCTCCGATGATCTTTAGGGATGATTTATTGTAACCAGGTTTTTCAAACCACTGTATTGTACTGTTTATGATGTTTTCTGATAATGTTGCTTAATTTCCATTCCAGGCATTTGACACTATACACTTCTCCATAGGCTGGATGAATTGACAGGAAGGAAAGCGACTTTGTTCAAAGCCTTCTCGCTGATTTTCTGCCACGATCTGGTATTTTATGGAAGTTTGGAGACTCCAAAACATTTGAAATATACTGTTTGAGTAACCATCCTCGATCGACACATCTGTATAACAATGTCCATCTGTTCTAAGTGTTTTTTAACTATAAGGCCAGTTGAAGCTACCTTCTCTCACAAGAAATGTCTCACAACATCAAACAAGTTCGTTCCGCGATAAAGCTGGATATTCCAACATATAATCAAACGTAGTTGGTTTATTGTTTTGGCGACCGCGGATAAAATGTAAATGATACAGTTGTTAAACTTGTTCAGAATTTAAAAGAAAGGCTACTCTTTATTTTGCTTTGAACTGAAAGTGGCTAGCGTATTCTATTTTTGCATAATACGTCGTTAAAATTTGTCTATTTTTTTATGCAAACGCTACTTTAGAATAACCTAGCTTAAATTACGATTTACTGGCATCGAAGCTGTACGAAAATGTCAAAATTTATTACCTACAATGATGAAGTTAGTACAATTAGTCAAACAAAATACAAATTAAGTCCACATATTAACATCCTATGCGCCGCAGCAACGGTTGTAAAATGGTTCTGATATATTCGTGGGTTATTTATTATAAACTCCAACTACTTAAGCTTCTGAATGCGAATTGCTGTATCTGAGCCTCAGTCCGTTCTTATATAGTATGCTATCCTGTATCCTAGCCTGCTACCACATCATAGCATACTATAACAGGTTCATTAGTTGAGATTGTGTTTACAGAATGTCCATCTGAAATACTATCTGTTTGTCTGCAGTATGAAGAAATACACAATTCATATTTTATGATTAAAAAAATCGAAAAATGAATAGTCATCGTGTTTGACCATCAAATTCAATTTATTTTGTTTTATCAGAAATGAAAATTTGTTCTAATCGTCATTTCAAATTTGTTGGTAGCTCCATCTGGTAGCAAAATTAGTAAAACAATCAAACCTTTAAATTTCTATTGTATTTAGAGTTGTGTACCTCAGATTTGGATTCATGAGCCGGAATGAATCTATTTACAATGTAAATGGATTTGAACCGTCATCTATATTTCATAAATCTTTTGAGATTAATGAGTCACAAATGTATCTAACGTTTTTCAAAATTCATGTAATAAATACGACGTTGCCTTTTTCGACGTTTAAATTAAATTTATCTCTTAGTAGAGAAACCAGCGAGAGGTATGGCGCAGCGGTAGAGCGAGGAAACACCACGCCGCAGGTGTGAAATCGAGTCTCGAGTCTGCCACCCTCCGGCATTTCAAGGGGCTGGCCACCTATCTATAATAATAATATAATAACAATCGAGGAAATGAGAATGTAGGTTGTGCAGCTACAAAAAAGTAATACCTACTTAGATAAACCATACAACAAAGTTTCTTCGAACCAAAATACAAACATGACGATCAATTTTGTCAACATGAATATGATGTTGAGAAAAATAAATAGTTTGAGGCACCATTAATGGTCTATTTAGTTCTGCAATCTTTAATCTCTTCTTCTCTATATCTATAAAAATGAATGTTTGTATGTTCGTGATGCTAAAACTCAAAATCGGCTGGACCAATCTTGATGACGTCTTCGTATGATTTGTTCATTTTTACCCAAGAAAGGTTTAAGAAAAAAGAGAATTTGAAAATTCCCAAGGAAAATCCGGAAAATGGGAAAATTCGGTAAAAACGGCTTTATTCCATATAAAAAACTTAAATTTTCCTTCTCTAACGAAAACGGTTGAACTTATGCCAACAAAGTCTTCTGATGATTTGTTTCTTTTGGCCCAATAAAAACAATGCAAGTTAGAAAAATCCTTAGGAAACCCAAAAAACTCGATAAACGTTTTTTTCCATTAAAAAAAATTTAAACTTATAAAAATGAGTGTAAGTTTGTTTTTAACGCTAAAACTCAAAATCGGTTGAGCCAATCTTTACGATGTAATCAGAATATTTGTTCGTTTTTATTAATGGAAGGTTTAAAGAAAAGACAGCTTTAATATTCCCTAAGGAAAAGCCGGAAAATGTAAAGATTTGTGAAAATTGCATTTTCCTTACAATCAAATCTAATATACGATGTATAACTTAAACTAAAAAACCGCTTGGCCAATCTTAACGAAGTTCTGGGATGATTTTTTCTTACCCATTCCTATTAAAATTGTTACAAATCATGTGTCCGAATTCACAGATCATCGAATAATTTCATCTCGATTAATCAACAAGCGATAGCCTAGATCACGTATATTTGGCCTAGATCACGCGTTTTTTGGCATTGAAGGAGATGAAATAAGTATCAAACGAACCGATACGTTGTTGTGCATTCCACAGTTTATGTTTTTTATTTCAATGTTCAGTTTATTTGAAGAATGGTTAAAGATTTTACAAAGAACTCTTGAGTCAGGAGTACAGCAAGCAAAACAAAACACAAGAAACAAGATTCCAGCTTACAGCAGCGATTCTATTCCGAGATTATTGCTTGATTCACAGTTACTTCGCATATAAATTAAATGCATTGGAGAAATGATTATGCAATGACATAGAGGTGTGTTTTCATTTTGTTTTAGAATAAATTTACACAACCCGTTGAAAACGAATACCTTCGATTTGTTTGAGCCATTGCGAACAGCGATGAGTATGGTGTGCAACTTTGCGAGAACATAGTTATACTTGCTGAAATATATTAATCACTGGAATCTATGAATGAACTGCAATAACTAAAGTGTCTGTACTTAATATTAAGATTATTTCGACGATGCCATAAAAAGTCCCGTTGATTGTGAGATACGTATAAAAATGACATCGCCGAAGATATTTCATATTGCTTTTCAAAGGTAAATTTTGAATAAAATAAATGAATGATCAATAATAAAGCATTGGTGTTGATTGAAAATGTGAGTTTGCATATGAGTAGGATTCTATCGACTGAAATTCAAATGCTAACACCAATCGTCGAGTTTAAAATGTTCTGCTTCGTGAATAGTATTGTGGAATTGCAACCCGATCTTTGCCTATTCGCTTCAACTAAAAATGATTTATCACAAATGTTTATGTGAACTATGCCCCATAATATCGAAACTACGATTGGTTAAGTGCATTGGACCATTTAAATGGCGTTCATATAAATTGATTTATCGTATTGAATATGAAAACGAAGCTGTGATTCATTCACTGGAATTTTTCACTGGAAGCCGTGATTCATTCACTGGAACATTCTTTGGATTTGTCTGATATGCCGCGACTTAAAGATGGATCTGTTATTGTTATGTGTCGACATCTTCATGAACCGAATCTATGGAGCTTCCCGTGAGTTTCAAAACTTTGTTATTCCGATATTAGCGTATTGTTAATATGGGACGAGGCGAAGTTCGTTGGGTCAGCTTGTTACTACTAAATTAATTATTATGGTTATCATTATACGCTATTGCATTATAACGTATTATAACAATTGCATGAAAAATCTTTCGAATGAAAGATTGTGTGCACAGTCCAGCGTGCCTGCTTAGACATTTTTTAATTAGCTTTTAGGTCGGAGCACTCGCAGAAATGCCCATCTGTTAAAACAAACTGAACGACTTTCCAACTGGATTTTGACTCTTGCTGCATAAGAAAACTGGCGCTTCTTCACCGTCTGTAATGAGAATAGCATTATGAGAATGTCGTTAAAGAACTGTTCTTATTTGACTAAAGATGCTCGTTTGTAGCAGCGGTGCACCAGCAGAAGTACCCACTGCAGCGTTGTAGATTTTGAACGCAACTGTTGCAGGTGGAAATTACAATACAGTCTGTTCTCGAGTTACGCGGTTCTCGACTTACGCGGATTCGGAGGTACGCGGTTTTCAAAATTTGACAGTAGATTGGGTTTACTACATCGATTTAAATTCCTGAGATGTACAACCACATGAATAAATATGTAAATTACACATTTGAATAACTTACGCTTCTATTTCGTTTGTTGCAATTTATGTTGATTGAATACGCTTGCATTGCATTCATATTAATGGACAAAAAAAAATTTAGAATATTCTATGATACATGTACACAAGAGCTCGATCTCTTAACTCCTAGTATAAACTATGTGTCAAGCAATATTCGAGATACGCGGAAATTCGAGATATGCGGATTTTTCTGGTCCCCATTATCCGCGTAAGTCGGATACTGACTGTACCATAACTAAACAAATTATGTTGTGATTGATTTAAAAAATTCTTGACTATGCAGTGCACAGATTGCTCTGGTGGACGAGACGCCACTGAACAATAAGAAAAATATACTGTTTCTCGGTCACCGAAACTCTCTTCGGTGACAGGCTTTGTCCCACTAGTGATCTTGTCCCACACGTGTCTGATAAAAATAAAATAAGAGATGGCAGGTAGCAAAGCTTTAAAATTGTTATATTATTACAAAACATAAACAAAGATGAGCTTAGTCAGATGCATTCGCATAGGATCCCAACCAGCCTGGGATGGGTTCCATTTGAAAATTGAGCATGCCAGAGAAAACTCCATACAAAAAAAACCAGCTCTCTCGGACTTAGCCGATTTTTGCGATGCCACTCTTGATGATTGCCGTCCACAGATGCCGCGAAAATGGCGAAGACCCGTCGCTCGCGAACTTAGCCAAATTTTTCGATCCCGTTCTCGTATTTTTCGATGGAGAGATCTTTTTTGGGTGATCGAACGCGCGCACTCTGCATCGCGCTCTCTCCCGTATACGAGGAGCGCACCGAGCTCAAAATTTTCCATTGCGGAACATCGCGTTGTGCGTTTGTCTCAGTCACTGCGTGTATCCGTCGCTGCGTGCATCCGTCGCTGCGTGCTCCGTCGCTTCAAGCATGAGCTTGCATTACTCCATTAGAACGATGGAGACGTGAATATTTTTTACTCCTTCGCTGCGTTCATCACATGCGTAGAGCGATTTTGCCAGATCGACGTAAACAAAGCAACACGGTAAGTTCGCTAAAGTTTTTTAGCGATAATTACATATAATTTTTACATTTCATCTATTGCAGGATAGTATATCTAGTATTCAATGAACTATCAACTATTCAACCTACGATCCTAGCTAGTTGGAGACATCTTTTTACGAAGAATGATAAGTTCCGGAGCAACGCACCTGACCGATAGAAGCTGAGCAAAAAACTTCCTCAACTAGCAGGTAAGCTCTGCAGCGAAGTGTGTATGTTTCATACGAAATAGTTTATTGTATAGTGTGCATGCTGTTCTTGATGGATCATCAATGTTGACTTAGTTTTCGGTGTTATTGGATTCACAAGAAATCGAGAAATAAAAAGGTGAAAACGCAACAACAAATTTTGTCCAGTGTATTCATTCGCGCCAGGGCTGTGACGTCACAGCCGCGCGTAGAAGCGAAAGAAAAAATCTCTCGGAAGTAACTCTCGGGTCTGGGGCTCTCGCGCGCTCACCTCTCAAAAATTGCACGGATGCAGCTGCTATTGTCAGAACTATCCGTTGAACGGATAACCCTCGGTTTTTGAACGGATATCAACTCATCGCGAGGTTAAAGCACGCAAAAGGTTATTTGGGATGGTAAATGGCGATCGAACTGAGAGCAATCTCGATGTAATGCGAATAACAGCAAAGACGAAAAACTGATGCATTAATACAATTGTCACTTATCATACGTTATTTTTTATTTTTTAGTGCGTTTGGGGGATAATTTTCGTTTGGAAAATTTAGTTTTTCACTAAGTCTATTAATTTGTTGTTTTTAAGAAAGGACCGCCCGGCCATACCGCATTTTACAAAAACTAATACATGAGGATTCGGATTTCATAACTCCCACCTCACTCTGGATGTGATTCGAAAAATTAAATCAGTAATTCGATTTTCTCACCTCTAGTTTTGACCAAGGTGCCTATGGTTTGGTTCAAGCAACCTTGGTCAAACTGTAAATATTTTTCAGCAAATGACAGCTCGGATGACAGTCCAAGCTGTCATTGTGCGATCGTCGATCCACCTGAACTTTGCGTTCAATTCTCGAATGGCGAGTTGTTTTCCTGCTGTTTACGGAAGGGATTTTCCCGATTTCCATCGGAAACCGTTCCACCAATGTCCCTGTGTTGTTTGTGTTGCCTTTCTTTAGCGGTGTTCAGCTGTGCGTGAAGGCATTGTTTGTTTCATGTGTGTGTGGTGTGGTGAAAGATGTGATTTTTTGCCCCATATCCTAGTTGTTCTAGGCCATTCTAGTGTATCAAATGGTCGATGGTTGCGAAGTAGTGCCACCGCGTATCAACCTACGTTTCGCAGTCCGCATTCCTGTGTCTGTGAGGGCCGCAAACAAAACCGACACGGCGCACACACCAGCACAACATCACCAGGGCCGCGGGCGGCTCACGATGGTGACGGGGTTTCGTCGCGCGCTTTAAAAAATACACTATCATTCCGCCGAGTCGCATAGACACCCCGCGAGCGAGAGTTTGCGTGTGCTTAGGACGGAGGCTGCCTTCGGCGGAACCAGTTCTTCGAGCTCCCCGAGACCCAACCGCTCGGCGACGTGTGTTTCTTCGATTCCCAACTCGGCGCAGTAAGCTATCTTTCAGTGACAACAACGAGTGTTGCCTGAAAATCAGGTGTTTTGTGGCCAAGGAGCCGCTGATGATCAGAGTCGAACAAACAAAAACCCACCGCAGGAAACATCTTTCAAGTGCCACGAAGATCGGAATCGCTAGTGCGCCGTTTGCGCCGTTTGTGCCGCTTGTGCAAGTTGTCCCGTTGGCCAGTGTTCGCGAGGTGAAAGGAATCGATTTCTGGTGAGGCGTTTTTCTGCCCGACATGATGAATGTAAACAGTGTGTTCAGCTGTAAAATTAGTGGCTGGTTGCGAAGGTCAGCGGTGTTTCGTTCGTGACCGCAACAAACGCCGGAATAAGCAGCGCCAAGGCACACGGTGTGCAGGTTTCTGCATTCATCGCCAGCTTGAAAAGAAAACCGAATTGTGCGTTCGAAAAGGAGTGAAAATTGGTGCCGTACTTTGTTGTGTTATTGAGTGGAAAAGATTGAGAAAAGCCGTCACCCCATCAAACAGTAAATATTTTGTTTTATCATCAAGTCCAAACTGCGCCAGTGTGTGCGACGGCGGCTGATAATCGCAAACACCCCCCGACGACCCCGCGGTTTCGTCGTGTAGGCCACACGGATAAGGCACACACCAGTCACCTCGAGCGCACGCAGAAGCTACCGAAAAAAGGTCAGTTATTGGGGAGGTTGTGCGCTCTCACGCTCACTCTCGGCTCGTCCATCAATGGCTTCCACCGGAACGATGCGACGGTGGAACCGAACCCCGCGGGGGAATGGGAAACGTCGCCGTGGGGACACATTGTTCCAACCTATCTCAACATTTTTCGGCACACTTGCCCGTGTTCTTCGCGTCCGCGTGTTGACGTTGGAGCTGTGCGTTGCGTTCGTTTGTTATTATTATTGTTTTTCTGCCCCCCTCTTTCACGGTCCCATTCCTTATTTCAAGACGGCGGAGAAGATGGTCCCATGACGAAGGCGCACACCTCTGCACACTTGTGCACACGGACGCAAACCGGGCTGTGTGGGTGTGGTGACTTGGGTGGTCAGGAAGGGTTGGGGGGGGGGGGGGGGGGGGGGGGATAACGTTTGTTTATTTTTAGTTCGGTCGATCGCGCTCAGATTAGCGAGGAAGAAGAGGAAAGTGGAAAGTGAAGACGACCACCGCCGTCTCTAACGCGTCGAATATGGTTGACAACAAGTGTCGTCTATCCACCGGGCACGTACTATGATGGATGTAGAATGAATACAACCGTCTAGTATGTAGTTGTTACATGTTCCCAGAACAGAAGAAGTTTAGCAAAGCTGAACCTAGTTTTTGCCGTCCAATCTTGATTGTCAATCATGTTTCGTTGTCGGAAGGACAAGATTTCACTTTCGGTTGTGGGGCCGCAATTCAAAAAAACGTTAGCAATAATTTACCAATCCAAATCAAGCTGAAACGTGAACATTAGTTTCGAATAAGGTGATTGGGGAATTTAATAGGCAAGAAATGGCTTCTTGTTCATTAAATTAATCATGTAAATATACATGATGGTTGGTTTAGCATCCGTTTGCAAAGTTTATTGAACGATTTCAGATATGTATTGTTGGTAGCCTTTGATCTACTTTGCAAGAAGCAAACAAAGCAACTTCAATGAAGTTTTAATTTAATAAAAAAAAACTTACCCTAGATTCAATCGCAGCCAACAAAAATCGTTATACGAGTCAATATGCATTTCAGAAGCAAAATAAATTTAATTCTTGCATTTCATTGAAGCAATATACCAATAACTTTCACAAATAATTTTCTTTACTTTTATTCTATTAAATAAATACGAAAACGACCTGGCGCACCACGTTGATATTTTTTTTAATTATAGTGATTTTTTATCTCTAGAGTTCTGTTTCAATCATCTCTATAGTACCGGTGCATTTTAGTCCATTTTCTTTCTACTATGATTTGTGGAGGATGCTACCATGCAATGAGTTTTTTCAAATGTTACATAACAAATTGATTAAACGACTTCAACGTACAATCACATTTTAGATAACACTTCAATATGTTTTTCATCTAATTGCTTGTAAACAGCTGCCACATTTAGGTTTCTGAAGAGTTCAACGGTTGTTGAAACAAGAATTGTGTACTTTATTGTGAGTTTCAACAACATGGATTCTTTAAAATCTTGAGACACCATCTACAACCTCCCATGGATTAATTCAATTTATCTCCGTACTGCCACCTCCAAGAGTACGACGATTCAAAGCAAATTTTGTACGTGGCTACTCCAACGTATCTAAAAATACTTCTCTAATCACTGAATCTAATCACCGAAAAAATGATTAACTTCAAGATATTTATTCTTCCGAAAGCAAGCACCACTAGACTAGAAAGTTTTCTTCGAACACACAATCAAAAGTACCATTTAATTTGTGTTTAGAGCAAATCTGTCAGCCTTATTACTAAAATTGAATCCGTTGTTCAGTGGTTTGTCCGAGCGGCTAGCTTTACCCGAACATGTTGGATGTTTTGAGACACTTTTAGTATTCTGTCACATATAGAGTAAAATAGATGCTTTATAAAGTCAAATTCCGACTTTAGAGATTACGACGGAGCTACAAAGTAGAACTGAAGCTGCAGCGAAAGACAGAAGGCAAAGTGGTGTAATTGTTCCGTTACTCGAGTCAAAATTTTGCATCAAGTGGCCAAATAGAAAAAAATAGGGAATGTTATGGCGTAGCGACGTTGATCGTTGCCAGCTACACATAAAATAGACTCCAAACTCTCGTGTTTTTGTGATTTCATCCTTTCGGAAGATCCCGACATCGTGACCATCCTGCATGTAGCTACGTTGGTCTTGCAATTGTCACCAATAGACAACTTTCGATCAACCCTTACATGAAAGCAACGAAAGAGCTAAATAAAATGACAATAACAATAGTTATATCGGATGTGGCTAACTAAAGGGAGCCACAAACAGGAATGAAAATGGTGATACAATATACATGGAATAATATCCCGTCATTAGTGATCAAGAATTTTGCGAAATCGATGTTTCAACAAGATAACTTAGATCATATAATCGGCTCTCTTTCGCTTTACATCATGCCAAAGTGATAAGTAAGGCGTACCAAACTCTGGGACTCATCCGACGCATGGCATCTGACTTTACAGATCTCAGAAAACTCTCTACTGCAGCCTGGTCTGGTTTCATCTGGAGTTAGCTAGTGATATTTGGACCTCGTCCTCTCCTTCTATCATTACAAGGTTTGAAAGGATACTTAGCGCAAGCATCCCGTTGTCCTCCTACGCTGTCCGATATCAGGTCCTGAACCTCGAGCCACAAGTCATCTTTGTCGTCGGTCTGCTGTCTCAATCCTTGGACGTTTGTTTTCTGCTATCCTCCTTAAATTTCAATATCCCATCACGCCCACTAAGACCTCGTCCCCTTCTCTTCCTGGCTAGACGTCGTACCCAGTTCGGCGTCAATGACCTTCGCCACCGTTTTGTAACATTGTACGTCATTTCGATTTAAGATATTACAGAGTGTGAAGCCTGAGGCAGACACCGATAAGATGCTAAATACATATATAAATACAAATATTTTAGTTTTTTTTTAAATTTTAATTCAAAGAATCAATTCATACATTTACATCAAAATCCGTACATTTTACATTACATTTTCTTCTTTATATATGTTCATAATTTTATCCATTTTGAACTGGTTATAGCATACGTTCATTTCTTTCAAGTCGTACGCTGCTACATCTCCTTGAGTGCCAACATATGTTTAACATACTGAGCAGAGTTCAATTACATTTTTATTTGATTCTTGATTTGATACCATTTGCTGCAGCGGTTCAAAATGAAACTTACGACAGATTCATTTCTTTAAAATCTTCGCTTTTATCAACACTACAGACCCAGTTCTGGTACATTCCCAACTAAGAATTTTCTATTTAAATTTAATTCTTTTTCTTTTTTCGTTGCTTTATGGAGGTAAATCTAATTCATTTGGCTGTGTCGCAATGGTAAAATACAGCCAAATACTATGGAAAAACGCAGCTAAACATTGACGGATACGACTGTGCAATACTGAAAAGATGCCATCCTAAACATTTAATTATCCCTGGTTTTATTATTCCAAACTACCAGATCGAATGAACGTGAGGATGATTCTTAGGGCTATATCAATCTAGGTAATGTAACACCATGCTGGATGTTTTAAAGCCCAACGATGCTTTCCATTCGCACTTTAAATAGCTAGACAGATAATAAAGCCAGCCTACAGACAAGCTCATTTCAAATGACAGTCGATTGAATAAATCAGTATAGAATCCTAATGGCTGCCTTGGCGTGATGATGGGGAGGTGATTCTCCACTGGGGCTCTAAATTGCCGCGCCATTCAGAAAGAGCACCGCGTATTCGGTCATTTAGATGGATGGTGAAATCGTTCGTTCCATCATTACCCACTAGCTTGGAGGGGAGCTAGGCAAAGACTAGCCATTCTAACCGGTCCGGACCGGCACGTACTATCGACGTCATTTGCGACACAGACACCGAGGGACCAGCGAACGGGGGCTGCCAGACTTGCGGCAACAGAAACAGGTGGCATTGAGACGATGGAAGTTTAGAAGATGGCTTCGAGAGAGGGAGTGAGAGAGAGACGTCAACCGGCCACTTGGAATCGATTGCATAATCTCGCCAGGCGGACGTTGAAACCGGACCGTTGTTGGACGAGACGCGATCGATTCCGATGCAAATGTTTCAACCGTCGGTTGGGGACGGGAATGCCGGAACAGGAAGTGACCAAATGCAGAGGTGGGCAGGAGTAGAGCCGATGTTGTGTTCGTGAAGTGACACAAATCCTTCCGGTACCGGCACCGGAACAAATAAACCCACAGGTACCATAAGGTCAACAGAATGGAAATTGCAAAGCCATTTTCTTTCTGAAAGGCTTTATCGATGCTTTTCACTTTGGTCCGCGATTGCTGTTTCGACTGATTAAATTTATTTGTGTTTGGCTATATCTGATTTTGATCAACTTTTTATTATTTATTTTGTAATATTTTTCACAAAACTAAGGTTAAGACCTTTTGAAATACGTCGAAAGGATAGGATAAATTAGGTGAAAACCGTTTTATCAATTTAACATCGAAGTAACAAAAACTATGTTCTATTTTCCTTTTCTTTTCCTCTATGCAAACAAGAGAAAAGTGGAAATGCAATTTTTTAACATAAAATAAACCAACAGTACACAAATATTTCAACCCGTTGTGTTGAATGCCAAGTGGCAATGCCGGCTGCCGGCCAATCGACGGAACCAATCCTGCTCAGTGGCGTCGTGGGTAGCAGCTGCTGCAACGTTGCACCGGTCGATGCAGTTGCAACTGCAGCTATCCCCTCGCCGCCAAGCCAATCCGGTACGGCGTAATAATGGGGCCGGCAGCACAAATACCAATTAAACTTCACAGCCACTGTCACGGACTTTATGCAATACTGTTTTTCCCGCTGTGCCCATCCCCGAGCCCTCCGTTGGTCGAGAGGAGTCTGTGAGGTGGGTATCGGTTTGGTTGGATTTCAAGGTCTTATTTCCGTTGGCAAAATATACCGAGTCTGACCGGGGACGCCGCTGGATGCAGTCTTACCACCCTTAGCTTCGCAGCCACTATGGGGGAGATCGGGATTAATTGAAGGGTAATGCGTGTGTGTATATGTTTTTAAGTCGCCACCCTCAGTCGATTTTTTTTTTGCTATTTGAGGGAACAATTCTGTCAGTTGCATTCAATTTTTGGCAATGTGCATCTTCTATTTTATCCCCGTTGAACATCCCTTTTTTATTTATTAAATTATTTATTGATTGGTCGGTTTTGTCAGCGAAACTCAACTCATTCATTTCAATCTTTACCCTCCCGTGCATTCAATATTGCTTCGAGTTCTACACGCTTGGAAATGTTATCAAATCAAATACTCCAATAATCTGTCTACACTTTCGTTATCAAAATAATGGGAAAGTTTTTTTTGACTCATTTAAATCATAGGTTTCTTTTTTGTTCTCCCGTCATACGGTAGTGCGATTGGCGTACACTTGTACTGCCCTTTTTTTTTCATTGCGGCTGTATTGGTGCCGCGCTCTTTCTCCTGAAGGGCAGTTTGCGTTCCTCGAAAAATAAGATTTTTTTCCTCGTGACGGAATGGGTTTGGTATGATTCGAGGTGATGGAGGTGCATACGTGCACGACCACTAGCAATGCAAAATTTACTTTTTCCAAAACCATAGGTCAGTTAATGCACGTCCGGTAACCACCGACACAAGCGCAGTACTAGTACTGACACGGATGGAACTAAAGTTTCCCGTTTGACAAAAATTAATCAAAATCGGTTGTCTCCAGTTATCCATAATTTATATTCCCGTCATGTGTAAATTTGCTTTCCGACAGAATTTCGATATGACTTGCGTATCAGAAAATCTGAGATGGTCTGCGTAGTTTGCAAAATGCACAAAGTCAACTCACTCCCCTCCCATCCCTTCTCCGTTGATAAAGACACAATCTTACCGAACGCCGTACCTGGTAAACCTTTTGTCATGATTTGATAAACTTTCGAAAAGCTGCGTGTCATTTCGCAAGGCAAAGTCATGCTCATAATTTTGGCTTGCTGTTGTTATCGAAACCGGTCTAAACTGAACCGAATATTAGTACTTTCTGCTTACGTACTGCGCAAAGTTTCCTATCTGGTTTCTGATAAACCTGGAGGTGAGGAGATTTGATAGGAATATATCAGTACATTACAGTGTTGCTCTTAAAAAATAACAGTTTATTATGGACAGTACTTTTGACTATTGATACAATGTTTACTTCGTTTAGGTAACGGTGACGTGGGATCGAATTCCAATCGAGACTAAACCCTGATCTACGTTAGATCTGACCGACCTACATACGGGGGGTCAGGGAACAGTCTAGTCCTGAATCATGAGTAGGCATGACCAAATACGGTCGTTGCGCTAAAGAAGAAAAAGGAAACCAAAAAAAAGAATGCTACTTATGAACTTAAGTATTTTATATGAGGTCGATCGATCATAATCCATTGAAAACTGGCATCAAACACAAATCTGTAAGCTTTTTACACTTGAATGTTTTAAAATTCTTATAATATTAAATAAAACCAATTCGACCATTTTGACCCGTTTCGTAAGAAAAAAGTCCGCAGCAGTTGGTATTTTTTTTAAATCATTACTTCATTATTCATTAAATTATATAGTTGATCTATCAATGTATTCAATACTATTAATTGATAGCGATTGATACTATTAATACAGCGTTTCTTCAAAAAAAGTATTCGTTTTCTCAACAATCTAAGCAAAAATAACTTTTTAGACCAATTTTGACGATGTTTATTCATAGCATGCACCCATTGTACGTATACCGCCAGTTTTGTACATCCGACTCGGGATCCTCTGTTGTATTGTTTTTTTTTACTAATGCTACTGGCCGTCTATACTGTCGGCGTTTGCCGTCGGTGCGCCATATTTTCGCACACCATCGTAGCAACCTTATCGTTCTCGACCATACTCAACACAAATATGCCAGCTCTACAGCAAGCACTTACCAACACAACATGAAGGCAGTTGTTGCGAATTGCTATGTCGTGGCGGCATTAGAAAAATTGAGTCGTACGTGCAGGGAGTGTCCCATTCCCCGGGACCGGTGTCCGCAGTATGAATCGTATTTGATTAGAGCTGGTATTTGAATAAATTTCGCACTAAGCAATCATTAGGAAAAAAATCCTACACGTAGATTCTCTTGTTCCCTAGAAAGGGAACAAGCGAGAATGAACCGATGAGAAAAAGTCGGTGGAGACGATGGCGGAAAAGCGTGTTGCCAGAGCAACTGCGTATAATCAAATACTGAAAAGTGCATCTACTAACACTGCTACTTTTGTGGGGGTAAGTAGAAATCGAGAAGCACCCGGCCGCTAGCGCCATCTAGACGATTTCGCGAAAATCCTTCACTCGCGCTTAGAAAGCTGCCGGAAGAATTTTTGCACTTTGGGAGAGACTTATTTTTTACGATTAATTATTTAATACTTTGTTTGTGTTCAGCAACTGGTTATGCCTTACAATGAAACTAACAATTCGTAAGTATAATCGTATTTTAAAATGTTATGCTACATCATTGCTTAAGATTTTTTGTATTTTGACGGTTTCCGTTGAGCAGAAATGAATAGTTATTTTTTACTTCTTCTTATGTAAATGATGTGACTCATGTTAATAATTGGCGTCATTTGTGCATTTTCCGATGCTATCAGACAATCAAATCAGTTCGACAAGTTTTTTCTTCGTCTCTCATTACACTACAATGTCTCGAGATTGTTTATTTATTTTTTGTACCGGCACTATCTAGAGTACCTCGATTAGATTGTGTAATCAAAGCGCTCAATTGAAATGCAAGGTGTTTCGGATGCGTTTTTCCATGCGTTGCACTCGTCGTATAGGTCGTGGTTGATTTCTCGTGAACATGCTATTTAAATTATGATTGTTTTAGACCAACAGGCCTCGCGGTTGTCGGTTACATTGTTGGCATTACTTTGTAGTGCCGTGTTCACAGACAGCCAATTAGAGAGGAGGGGTTGGGAAATTCAAATTTTCACCGAGCTAATGTGACGCAAATGATGTAATAATCTCATTGTTTACATGTTTGAAGGTCAATCGATACGTGAAGGGTCACATTAATGACGCTCGGGCAAAATAAGGGCCCAGAGCTTCTATATATCGGTTCTATTGACTGACCGTTTGTTGATTTCTTAAAGGGTTGTATTCGTATGGTTTTCCGATGTAAATGTCTTTTAACAGAATTTTAATGGCCGACATTTTTTTTTTACATGGCGGGAAACCAAGTACCACATTTTGCACGTGCTTCTCGAAATCTGCAGGGCTCTGCAAGCTGCTCCAGCAAACAACTGTCGTTTATTTTTTTAAGCATGGTCCCGGTTTTTTAGCTTTTACTTTGCTGCTTGGAAAAAAACTTGTGAAACACGCTCCATTGGTTTGGCGACTATCATACACACCTCGCATTTTACCAAACAAAACGTGCAACGTTGACAAAGCCGAAACTGAAGCCAGCCAACTTTCAAGCAAGAGTGTTTGTGTGTGTGGAAAAGTACGTGCATGTGAGTGCATTCGGTTGCGTGGCCCTTGCAAGGTACGGAATCCGTGAAGGGTTCCGCGAAGTCTACCGATCCGACCGTAATGTGTGGCGACTTACAAAAGTAGTTCTGTTTGGCGCGACGTAAGCGGATCGGTGTGCATGTGCCCTACCCCATCCCTACAACGGAAGAAGTGCTAGGTGACAGACCGAGCAGATAATTTTAGGAAAATACTAGGTCTTGCCAACGCTTGTGCTTGAGAAGGGGCGGTGATTAGCTTCATTGATGGAGCTGGAGTATGAGGAAAAGCTTTTTCCTTTAGCACTGTCAGCCCTTCGTATATATCTGTGTATGTGTGCGTGTGAGTTCAAGAAGAGTATGCTGAACCTGTTACTACCTTCTGACGGACACCGTACACCAGGACGATGTTGTGGAAGAACACCGAAAGTAGAAGTTTTCGTAATGAGGCAAAAACACACATTGGTGCTCTTTTCCTGAGCCTATAGCTACGATAGTGATTTGTGCCTCACTAGCGCAATTCGATCCCGGTCAATATTCAACGAAGCAGAAATGTAGCTAAAACTGGACGACACTGGCATTGGGAAGAGCTCATTAAACTTTTCGAACCTCCGCAATTGCTGAAGGCTTTTCGATTTATTCGTGTTGTACCCAAAATTGCAGCGTATTGATTTTACTTAGTCTCGGTGTCATTTTCTGCGGAAACGTTGCACAATCGCTGCCATTTGCCACGGCCAAAAGCAAAGAACGTTAATCCAGACGGCTACTGCCTTTTGCTGCTGAATGAACTAAAGGTCCTCTTTCTATAATTACTTCTTCTTATCTGCTGTCGTCACATGTTCGTGATTATTTGACGGTCCATTAGGAACTGAATTGAAAGTGGCGAAATTACGACGATGTTATCCTTTTCCTGTGCCCTGGTGACGTGTTATGGTGACGCCGCCACCATCATTTGTCTAGTGGTGTTTTTATTTAACGCCGTCCATTTTTGCACACTGTGGCACTTTTGTTCATTCCCGCCATAAACATCACATCGGCCGTACGTGATCGTGTAACGGCTCGAAGTGTGTGGACTGGATGGTCAAGGCCAAGCTGGTATGGAATCCGTGAGGAGTAAGATATTCTCCAAAGCTTGTCGCAATTCATGAAGCCAACGGGTAAGATTAGACCAGTTTGAGTGGTCATGGAAATAGAATACCACTTTGGGCAAAACAGGAGGTTGCCGTGGAAAACGCGTCGGGTCTTTTCGCCGAACCAGAGTTCTAAATGTGGACTCGCTTCTAATTTCACGTTGTGTATGTTATCTTTTCTTTTCCAGCGTGCTCTTACAGCGTCGATTGTACACAGCGTTCTGTGTGCTAATTTGACCAAGTCCAACCACATTAGATGGATTCCAAGTAGTATGCGCTCTAAATATAAGATGTGCTACTTTTGTCCCAATTTTGATTAAGCTGCCACACGAATTCTATTTTTGTTCTGTTCATAGACCGTTTTAGCCTTTTCTACGATCTTTGTTAAATCTATAGGTTTAATTTTCTATTTGTAATTTATAAATTTATTCAATGTATTGCTATATTGGTATTACCTGTAGCATTCATAACAGGGTTAGCATGAATAAGTTTCATTCTAAAGATATGTTTCTTTTTCCTTGATTTTGGAGATTTGCTTAATCAGACGAGTTGCGCTTATGCTCTCATCTTTAGAAACAATTTCATCACGTTATGTTCAACATATAACTATTAGGCCTACAATTTCCTTACCATCCCTCATGTAACATGTTTCAGCCACGTAGGTCCCATACTTTTCTCTATAAAAACCCCTGTCGGCAGCTACAAGGAATTTGTATTTTTCCTTCACCCACTCATCTATGGTCGAGACTGTTGCGGTGTGCACACGATGGGTTGTTGGGCTGTTGTAGTTGCGAAAAACAGATTGCTGTGCGTTTGTATTTCACGTAGTCATATTTGGGCTAATGCAGTGGTTTTTAGTCCTACGCTATAATTTAAGACTGTTTTCGAGCTAATCTGGAACTGAATGTGGGAGTACTTCCACAAAGCGAAATTCTGAGCAACACTGCTCGTAATGTTGTAACCCACAAGTGTTTGTACCCTTCATATGGTCACTTCACTCCTGTGCAGTAAAGTGCGTCAATTTAACCAAAACACTTTTCCGCCATTGTTGTTACTAGAGACCAAAATGTACCAAATAGAAACATCTGAGAATTAACTAAATGTTGAACGATGTTAAGAATATTAATGTTTATTTCTATATCCTTAATAGACAATAGCTTTGAAACTTCATTTCCATCAAACTTACAAGGCATATTCTTTAAGCAACAAAAACATATTAATCAAAACAAATTAACAACTCTGCATTACCATATTCAAGCGATAAAATAAGTGCATGCCCTCAAATGCTCTTACCTACTATTCAATGGTCTTCAACTTGTTTCGGCCATGTTGTCATCAATAGAAGCTTCCTATTCCAAAACCACCTTTGTCATTCACCTTTCGTATCGCATGCTCTAGCTTTTGGATTCTACCTCGGGGCTATTGGTACATTTCCACGATGGCTCTCGCGCGGTGCAATGTTCGGGTATGTAACCTCAGTTTATTATCACAGCGGAATATCGGTTTCTATTGTTTCCCCAAAAATTCCTCGTAGACTTGACTCGTAGCGCTTTTAATAAGGTCATCAGCCTCGAGGCAAAACCGAGGCAACGTTCGTTTGATGCCGCTCAATAAACGTTTTCTATGAGGTACTTAAACCTTATCAAATACGGTTCCTTCCCAGAAGTGTCTCTATCCTTTCCAGGGTTTGAACAGAAAGTTTCTATCAAAAATGAGTCAATCGCTGTGAGGAAAGGAACTGTATAAATAGTTTTGAAATTGATTAATGTAGTGCAATAATGCTTTATAAACAGTTTAACCTGCTCTGAAAAATTGGACTTCATTCTTCTCCTTCTTCTTCTTCTTCTTCTTCTTCTTCTTCTTCTTGGGGTAACGACCTCTTGGTCATGCCTGCCCGTTAAGGACTTCGAGACTTGTTTCCCTGTTGTACGAGGATAGTCAGTCCTCTCGTACAGGGGAGGGTCCGGTCTCGGTTGGGATTCGAACCCACGCCGTCGAGGTGGTGAGCCTCGGCGCTCATGGGCCGATTTTCTAACCGGCGCTACCGCTCGGCTGTCGCGGACCCCCAACAACTGGACTTCATTAGAAGTGAAGAATAATCATTAGGAGTTTGACAGTAATCTTCTAATCTTATCTTAACCTTCGATTTAATGGAAGGAGAGGAGATGTTATCATCTTTGAAGTCGTTTTAGCTTCTTTGTAAATAATAGGTACAGAAATTGGAACTAGCCATTTTCATCCAATCAGATAAATTTAGCCGTTCCTGGATCTGTTAGAGACACATGCCATAAACTATTGACTATTAATATGTGATCCGCTCCTACCCCTCGTCTACATTGAAGATTTTTCTGTATTAGCTATAATACCAAACAGATGCAAAATGTATTTAAATGGTCATTAAATGTATACCTTGATGAATGTCGGTACTTGATGACAATATTTTATTATGTTTTATCCTGTTTTCTCTATTAAAATGAATTGCAGAGCTGTGAAATTCACATAGGATGTAACTAAAATGCCAATAAACATATTCTATCCATTTTGTTTCAAATGGCTTAATATAGTTAAAAGTCGCTAGGACATGTTCACACTCACCCTTATATTTTGTATTAGTGCCGTAAAACGGCATTGTGTACAACTCAACAAAATCTTATCATTAAAAGAAGAAGTGTTACCTTTAACACTTTGTTGACGGGAGACGAAGATCTTCGTTTGTTTTTGACTCAACAATGTCGACAAAAGGACGGACATGGCCGTTCGATGCTCGCAGACCTCGGTGACAGCAGCTAGTTTTGTGCAAAAAATGTCCGTCAACAAATTGTTAACTATTCCACCGTCCGTTGTATAACATGGAATAACATAAATGTACCTTTGGAAGTTGATCAGCAGCTTGTTTAATGAAATCAAATATTCAATCGCATTGCATCGACCTACTTGCGCATGGTCAGCATTGCAGACTGTGCTGGAAATAGAACGCGCAATAGACGATAAATACTGAACGTGAAATGTCCTAAGTTGCCGCATTCTGACGCATTCCTAAAAACATGATCATAGACGCCAACGGCCAGTCATTTGTAGGCACAAGGTTCACACATCATTTCAGCGATGGTACGTGTGGGAGTCGCTCGCACGGTTCTCAATCACGGTCGGGCTCAACTCGTGCGGCCAAAGATTACGATAGTTCCGGGCTGTCGCGGGGAGCCTATTATATTCTAAATTCGTCGCTTCAGCTCCTCCGGCCGAGAGGATAAGCAGGGCAACCTTGGGTCGAACCGTGATACCGATTTGCTCGAGTGTCCCAGCTTCTTCTGCGACATCACGGCGCTGGTCGTCGTTAGGCAATCTAGTGCCTGATTCAGGCTCAGCGTGGCATTGCATGTGCCGTTGATTGGCGCACCCCATTTTTCGTTTGGGCGTCCTTATTTAGAACAGCGTCCAACGTTCCAGTGAATGGAGAGCCACAGGTTTTCGTATCTTGTTTCGTGTTTGTTCCTCCAGCTGCGTTGACGTTTGTGGGTAAAGGAAGGACACATTGGCAAAAACAAAACTAGCATCGCAGTTGGTGTTCTTATAAACCGAGGTAGCTATTTGTACGTTAGAAAAAATGCAATTCCCACATTCATGGCAACCGGCAGGGGTGGATATGGCTCTCTACCGACTATGTTTACTACTTCTTGTTCAAACCCTTCCTACATTTGCCACACAGGCGTAACATTCATTAGATTTGCTCGTCTCGCTGTTGATACAAATCTTCTGTCCTTCGCAGAACCCCGAAGCCAATCATCATCAGCCGCTGCACTCCGGGACACGAGTAAATGTCGGGTGAGAAGGACATTATACGCCAACCCGAATACTGACTCCAGGCTGACGTTAAGAATCATTCACGAGCGAATACCCCCCCTCAAGACTTCGACCAGCCAAACGAGGAAGCGGACAGTGTGTGTGTGTGCGTGTGTGTGCAGAGGGCCGTCATATTGTGGCCAACCGCATTCGTCGGAAATGAACGAATCCGCAAAAGGTATCGGTCCTCCTGCTACTGTCGTTGGCGGACAGGGTCCGGTTGCCGGCACGGCCTTAGTGTCCGCCGGAGGGGGCAAGAATGGAGCTAGCCCGGTGCTGACCGACGAGAGGGGGGCCGCCACCGGGTCGATTGTTGCCACGAGAGTCGCTGATCGGCGGACGACCAGCTTGTCGATCGGAAGCTACGATTCGGATGGAGATGAGCTGGGATCCGCTTCCGGCGATAGGAGAGACTCAAGCACGGACCTGAACGATAGTAGCTCCTCCAGGTAAGTGGTGTGATGTTCAAGTTGTCTTTTTTGTTCTTCTTTGCTGTAGCTGTGTCAACCCATTTGTTGTGCCTTTACCTCTTGACAATATGAGTTCATGTTCTCGGAAGTCCTTCAGCTTTACCGCTCGATGTCCAGGTGGTGAAGACCTTTGTGATGGAAAATTGACTTCGAATGGGTTTCGTGTCGCTCCGGTGATTTGCTTGTGCCTCACATATGGGGCTATTGGCATATTTACACTCGTCAATATACATGTTTTTACCAAGACCGCTGTTGAATGTACGCTATATGTGTTGTATGACATTTTATGTTTCTATATTCTATTTTTTTTAACTTTTTTATTTTTGCTAGAATACAATACAATACATTGATGTCAGTAAAATGCTCGTTTGTGAAACGAGGTCGAAGCGCACATTTACCATCGGCCAGCGTATATTTGCATTAATCTATCGATTCGATCGAATTGTTTAGCATGCAGATGAATAGCAAACAACGTCCTATCGATGGGGGCTTTAAATTAACCCTCCGTCCACCGTGGCGACCGAGCTGTTCTAGATGTTCGTTTCCTAGTTAAGTTTCATAGAAAATGAGTGGAGAAGCAATTTTACAAATGGGCGCAATTCTAAATTATACTCGTTTCCCATTAGTCCCCTTATCGTAGGACATTATCAGCGTGAAATAAGCATGTGCGATATTTGTTAAATGGATCGATGGATGTACCGGCACTAACAAGGATACTTCCGTTGCCAAAGATCCGACTGTATCTTGAATAATGACTTAGGTGGGATTATAATTTAGTAAAATCATGCGTGAATTTCGTTTCGAATTTAAAACAATGGGGGCTGGAATCCTTGGCGCTGCTCATTCGAGTGAGGATTGCTTCCAATTTGTGCGTGCCATTTTCGCGTGAAGCACCATCCGCCTCCATCCGCATATGGGAGGGCATATTTTCCGACCAATCACGATGGCACCTCTTAACTTTTTGGTAGATGGGCGCTTGTTACCCAAAACATTGCTGCTATCACCAGTTAGTACATTTTTATATCAACAACGTTCGGTATAGTGAGAACGGACATGCCCGTCTCCTGTTCAAGAGATGTTAATTGTACTAGTACAAAACTACTACTAACTTTTATAGTATATTTAAATATGTTTAAGTTTTGGAACTAAGGTACGAATACTTATATTTAAACCTCCAAATGAACCCCTCCCTTAGTCTGGTTTTAAAAAACTGTTTGATATGAGATCATCGTGAAATCGGTCGTGCAATTTGCGCCAAATGATAGATAAACGGCTTCCTATCCTACCCAAACCTTCTCGACTGCTTCAACCAGTCAAATGCCAAACGAACGGTATCGGCTGCAATATGACTGACGAAACGGATCCGACGGCGTTCGTTTTGGCCACGCTTTGACTCACATTCAGTGCTTGCCAAACAGCTTTTGCCAAAAGTTTTCCCTCCAACCTCCGTCCGGCCGTGCTCACGATCCTCACGGTTCCGTCGGTTCGGTTACCGAATTTCCCACAAACCCAGCGATTCGATGTCAAGCGGGGCTCGGCGGGAGACAACATCGTATCGCATCGCATCTCGTTCATCTGGCGTGCGATTAGGGTTCGGTGGTGACGGGAACGAGACAGCACAACCTGTTCAATAGTCAGCGTGTCTGACGAAAACACAGCATCGGCGGAGCTCGTCGGATATGAGTGCCTTCCGAAATAGGACCGATCTTCGGCCGACCGACGGCAGCTCGCCCCATTCCTCATCGGGGGGGTTGTTTGTGTGATGCCGATGAGCTCAAATCCCCCTTACCAGAGCGGGGGGTTGGTTTGTGGGTTGCTAAACAAGGGGCGCAAAATGGAAGCAACATTCGCGTTCGTCAACAAATGGCAACATTGTGGGCGAGTTATGAATTTATTACGCGGGCTTCGCGCGCACTTGAGCCACACACATAGGCGAAAAACAGCACACAACCACAACCTCCCGTTCGGCAGCGTCCTCCCCCTTGCCACTTCAAGGGGGGAGGTGCCCACTCGTTAGGGGTTGATAATTGAGTGCCGCTAATTTCGTACCGGGGCAGTAGCAAATATTCAAAACTCACCCTCTCGTGGTTTGGTGAGTGCAGCGTTTTTCGTTCTTCCACGCCGTCCGTCCTGCGACCGAAAGGAAATCTCTAGAATGTGCGCGCTCTTGTCGTCAGGGCCGAGGGAAAAGTCGCTGCCCGGCCCGCGTTGTTGTTTTACGGTCGGAAGTTTTCCTTCGATGGTCTTCGATTCGAGCTTGGTGATACGATAACTCGTTTTCCGACATTATTATGGTACGTTCATCAGGTTGATGTGTGTGTGCGTGGGTATTATTGTTTCAAGTATTCTAAAGTGCACCCAGGAACTCATCTAAAATAATCCCAATACGACATTCACCAACCTCCCCGCAATCTTCGTCCCGTGGCTTCCGCTCGGAGTCGGCGAAATTAAAATAAATTAAGCTCAACCTACCATCGGTTGTGACCGCGGGGGGTGGGGTGGGGGTTGTCAAACTCGTCTGAGTGATACCGCCCACCACCCCTTCCCCCTTCAGATGGGTGGGAATTAGAAAAGCTCCATCGTTCGGATCACTTCCACAGGAGCCTCACTTTCTGCTCACACACAGACACGTGAGCCTGAATCTCAAACGTTATCACCAACCCGCGCGCCTTACCCTCTGACAATCTGTCTCCTGTCCACCCGCCTTATCTGCACCTCCCTTTCCGCACGAAGTGGGAGAGCGGTCCGTGCTGAGAGCCGCGATTGCACGGGAGCCTGACGGAAGCCCGAGTCCGAACGGCGTGTCCAACGCGGTTGCCGCTTCAGTCGTATCTCGCACGTGGTACTATCGGGAAGTCGTCGCCTCGAGTCGTTCGTGCCGTCGATCGCAAACGCCAACCGTTTGGAATTCCGCGACGTTTCGCGAACCGGTGGCCTGTTTGAGCTTGAGTGTGTGTCTTTGTTTTTTTTTCACATGTGTTTTTCCCTTAACATCTAGGTGCTTCTTTGTGCTGCGGTATTTAGTTGTTTTGTTTTGTTTTTTGTTTTAGTATCATTCTCTAATCCTCAATCCGTTTGTTGTGGACCATTTTCGATGGGTGGGTTTTTCGTAGGTCGTGTGTGAAGCAAGGTGAAGAAACGTTAAACACGTAAAACGGAAAATTAGTGCCTCAAGTGAAGAACGATGGCCCTTGTGTTTGTTTGCGTGTGAGTGTCTTGGGCTATTTACGTTCTCGTTCTATTCCGCTCCGATAGTCGTACCTGGTGAAGGAAGTGATATCGTGTTCCTTAAAATACGCGAGGATACCTCTTTTAGGTGTTGCTAATCGTTTTTCTTTTTTTCTAAATGTGCCTGCAAGTCAATCACTTCCTATGTCCGGTGTTCGGGAGGGAGAGCCGAACTGTGTGCGGAAGCAAACAATCCCACCTGTTGCGTCACGGCTTATATCACCGCGATCCGCACTGTTAGTCCAGCTTTAGCTGGGAAGAAACGACCGAAGAAACAAAAAGAAAACTGAGCCTCGAATGTGCTTTTGGCGTTGTGAAATTTCTTTCCTTGCTCGCATCTTTTCGGAAGGGTCGGGTCAGTGTCTTCTAGACAGTTTTTCGTCGTGCCGATACGAAGCAAACCGCGTGGGCGTCGCAGCGGCAGGAAGAGCAGGAGGAGCAGGAGGGTAGACACGGATATCCACCCTGCCATTCTGCTATGTGCCATATTTTCACGCTCCTTAGAGTCGTCCTTGTCTTACTGACGCGCCAGAGAATGCCGTTGACAGCAAACCAACGAGAAAAACTGTCGTGGAAAGTTACCGGTCTCCGTTGTCACACGCTTTTGTTTAGAGAGTTGAGCCGTTGTGGTATTTTTGAGGCTTTGATTACTCGGTGGCGATTAATTTTTCATTTTGTACCTTGCAGGAAAATCGTGTCCTTATTTTTAGCAACATTACTATTTGGACATCTAAGTATTTGTGATTTGTTTTGCTGTGTTATAGTTATGTGCATTGCAATTGAAGAATCTACCGAGTTATCAGTTTGAAAAATGGTTCCTTGTTGAATGCACGGATGAAAGGTGAATCCCTAATTTTCAATAATTATTTACAAGCCATCAGGAGAAGCTTGTACTGAAGGAATACCATAATCTAATCTGGTTATAAGCGGAGTGTTTAAAATTCTTTAACTTAGCCAACCATTGGCCACTATTGCAAATACTTGATTGAAACATTTATTGTGACAAAACTATACACACATAATATTTGAAGTGTTTGCGCTGCATCGGTTCATGTGTATTTGGCACTTTTTGCTTGCTTGAAGCCTTTCGTTTTCGTTTTAAATTCACGTATCGTATTAAATTCACCATAGACCAATCGAGTACATTGTTACTGCCAATGCGATAACAGAGTTGGTAAAAACGGCAACGGAGATTACAAAAACTTCCGACAGCTGAAAAACGTTGTAAGCATGTCAGTTTTTTCATGCGATTGATTGGAGATATTTAATACGTTCTACAAATAGGCCATTTGGTACCTCCAACAAATCCTAGAGAATGAGGAGGCCATGTGTATATGGTTTGTCAGTATGTATTTATGAATGTATGGGAGAAAAATGAAAAGGCTCCGCGTTGAGTTCGCAGAACGTTCGTATTTTTTACGTCCTGATAAAATACAGTAGGAAAAAAGCTAGATTATTGTTTACACTAGAGACGAGTATTTATGTTTGTGAAAAAGCAATAACTCGTGTGCGTCGTAAAATATATAAATATGATGTAACCTGAATTTGTAACAATTCCACATGGGTTCTACAATTTGAGATGGACTATGCTTTAAATTGTTATCCAGCTGGTGTTTGTTTTTCATTGGGAATTACTTTCATTTAAAATTTGATAAAAAGAAGGAAAATATTATGGGTTTAAAGCGTTCAACGCAAAGCGAAGCGTTGTTTGAAGTTTTTAAACTGATTGACATTCAGTGATGATTGAATATAACTGGAACCTAGAAGAGATCCTTCGTGCGCATGATAAATTAAAAACCAGCTCTGTGTAGAGTGATGGCCCGTCTTGAGGCTGCTGTGTGTTTCATTTTTTTTGTGAATTTGTTAATTAATTTAATTGATCCTGCCTGTAAATAGGCCTACCGTGGGCCGGTAAAGTGATGTTGAAGAAAAGCTTCGCGGAAAACCAATTCCCCAGGACGACTTGGCATGGAAAACATTCTGTTGATCAAAAGAACTGATTAAAAGGTGCTTCTAGGAAAACGATGAATCCGGCACTGCGCATTGCATTAGGCCTTTTGATACTTCTTGGGAAACTTTGATCTGTTTTGCTTCAACATTGTGCAATTTGTTGTTGTAAAGTTTTCAGTCTTATTCCACACCGTTGGGTAGATATAAGTATAAGTAATTTTTGGAATGGTAATAGATCCAAAAAATAGTGTAGCTTGCTGACGGATAAGGAAAGGGCTTCCGGAATAGCCATACCCGAACGGAAGTTAGAACTTAGACCTCGTTCTATTTTTTACACACTCAACGAAACTGTAATTGTAGAGCGAAATAGTAAATACTTCCACATGGCGATGGAAATGAAGCTTGCATGCGGAAGCAAATGTTACAAACTAGGCTGGTTTAAGATTTAGAAAGCAGCTGCAGCCCGAACTGGAGATAAGAAAACTTACATGTTGTTCCCGTTGAAAATGGTCCTCCCAGGTCATTGCTAATCTGTCCAGCAACAATTGAGCTGATAAGCGAGTCGTACACGTACACCGGAACAATTTGGCAACCATTGCTGTTCTCCACGAAATCGAATCGGAGGCGTAGAGCTTTGATTACCAACTTAGCGTTTCCGTGTGTCGTTACGGGACATAAGCTAGCCACGCTGATACTTGGTGCTGACGGACCTCCTTCGTCTCTGGTGTTTGTCCTGTCGTTTGGCGCTTATCAATTCATCCGTACCAGGACGCGGGACTTCCAGTGGCATTGATAATGCATCATGCTTTGCCCATCGGATGGCCGATGGGTTCCATCGGGCCGGAATCGCGCGCGCCGCTATCAGCGTTTCCCGTGGGTTGTCGGTTCAGCTGTAAAAGCACCCACCGCGTACGAATTTGAAAGTGGAATTAAATGGACAGGAACAAAATATAGAATCATCTACTTCCTGAATGTGTTCATTGTTGGCTGCCCGTACTTTTTTGTGTGCCCGTCAGAGGCACTTTCCTTCGATGGAGCGGCGGTTTGGAATGTCTTTGTTTAACTAAAGTACTTATCTCCTGCAGAACGCCGACAGGCTGTGTCCAAAGAAAAAAGCGTTTCTACAAACGCACAACCTTCATAAGAACCAAATGTTAACAGTGTACTGAACCGGTGGTGTTTAAAAGAGCGTCTCTAGTTACTTCAATCTGTGGAGACGTAAATATTCCTAGTGACCCGCTCCTATCAGTTGTATGCACATCGTTGTACAAACTGAATTATTATAAGTGATTGTCGATCAGTTCGAACCGAGGTCGGCAGAAGCGCGCGACTGTAGTGATCGTTGTTGCAAGCAAAAGTGTTAACTGTGCGCGCTCGGCAGGAGCGACAAGATGTGCGCAAACCTAAAGTCGTACGGTTATTCGCTGTTTCTGCCAGAGCGGAGCTAACTGACCCAAACTGGATCCGTCGAGTGAGCGGGACCGACGCGTGGAAACGACGCCATGCGCACGTTCAGCGGAAACTAGTCGTGCGCCGGTGGAGCTCAACGGGGAAGACCCTTCGGTAGTTCCGGGAGGCGCAGACGGAAACCCTACGATGAACATTTCCACGCAAGGGTACGCACCGGCCGGCGATGGTATGGGCCGGCGGTCGTCCTACTCGAAGCCCTCCTACTTCGGCCACCGACACTTCGGTGGTCCGACTTCCGGCCCCTCTAGCGGTGCTTCTTTCGAGGAGCTCGACGTGAGATCCTTTGATGACCCCGGTCCATCCGCTGGACAACGTATGCGAATCAAAACCCCCTCTAGTGCGCCCGACAATGGGTTTGTCGAGGGGTTCGAAGGGTTCGTCCCGTACGCGGAGGAGAACCGCCCGTTCTTTCCACCCACCTTGCATCCGGCTGCCGGGTCCTATCAACCCGCGCAGGGGTTCAATCCTCATCAGCATCATCATCATCATCACCATCATCCAGGTGGTGGTGCAGGGCGGTATGGTGGTTACCCGCCGTCCGGTGCGCTTCGGATGCAGCAAGAGGTGGGAATGTACGGAGGCAACTACGGCGCGTCGGTCCCTACCTGGTATCAACATCCGGCCGCGCATCAGCATCATCATCCGCATCCTCACGGCGGATACCAGCAGCACCTAGCGCCCCATCAGGCTACACCGCGATGCTATCCGCTGCCACCAGAGCATATGTACAGTATGTTCAACTTCAACAGGTAACGACACCGGGTTTGCGGTAACCACGCCCCACACCCTTCTGTGTAGCAGTGAAATTTTGATGGACCACAAACGCTAGAAAGGTTTATCACTTACCTTCACCCTGCGACAATCGGTTTGCTTCGAGGGGGCAACTAACTGTTTACGTCGGAAGTCTTATCTTTTTTTAGGGTGCGAATCACCCCGATGGTGCGGATTTAGACTCTTTTCCCCCCGCCTTTGGACACCTTAATGCGTGCTGCGGTAATCATCCACATTCAAGCACAAACGGCACGCGGAAAACAATTGTATCGCACACTTTACTCAACACCATTACCAGCTACGGACCACTACTGGTAATCGTTCGCATAAGGCTAACCAACGGATTCGTTTATTTGTTTAACTGTTTAAGACTTTCAGCAGCGTCCGAATGGTCAACGGAGTGATGCTTTTGGGGTTGTTTTATTTTTGTTTTTGCAATGAAGCACCGATTCGATGCTTAGGTTAATGTTCGCTTAAGAAGCAGCTTTCGTGGCAGAACCTCTGGTTTCTCTCGAGCAGAAGCTCTGTTACGTTACGTGCTAATATGTGATGGCCTCAGTTTACATTCAGGTCGCCCGAGCGCAGATATATGTTCCGCATAGCAAATTTATTTTCTCTAACCTGAAGAAACCTTTTCATTGGCCACCTGATGATTCTGTTAAAATATTCAAAGATGTTTGTCAAATTTGTTTTTTTTTTGTAATACATTTCCATGCTGGAAGATTTGGTGTTCAGTTTGGTATTCATAAAATTCAGATAATCGCGTTCAGGATTGAGCAGCATACTGTTCTGCATTGTGTACTCGTTGAATTAACACGCTTCCGTGAAATGTTTAAATGATGATGGATCGAAAGGAATTAAAGCTAGGATTCTGTGCGCCCCCTCCCCTACTCGCTTGTTCGTACGAACATTGCTCTGATATCATAGTGATTGCTTTACAAGCGCTCCCTCCACCGGATGCGATGTTTGGGCGGGCGTACAACAACTTCAAACATGGAAAAGGACCCCCGAATGCAAATACTGTTTGGAAATCAATTCCTGGAAGGTGGCAAAATTCTTCGGAACGTCAAAAAGGTACATTCCCGGCCGCAACCGGCACCAGTTCAGCTTTCAGCTGTGTGTTCGGGAGCAGTAGGACGCTACCAGGACCAAAGTTCGTTTTCAGTTTGGACATTTCGGCAAAGTAATGATTTTTGTATCTTTGAACTTTACGCATGGCAAACGAAAAGAAATGCTCTCTCGAAAAATCTGGGACATTTTCCCGGGCCCTAGAAATCATATGACGAAGTAGATCGCTGGTGTCCTTCGGAACCCCTAAAGGAAATCATCATCAGTACAAAAGTAAACCTTTAAAGTCAGCCACATACAGACAGTAAGGTTGTTGTTATTGCGATTTGTCGGCTAATGCAACGCTCTATTCTGTACGAAACTTTATTCGTACTTAGTAATTTGAACGAGATAGTTTTATGTTTTCCATTAATTATTTGTACGAAGCAGTTTCATTTGAATAATTGTTGGCTTAGTTTTTTCTACGATTCCACTAGCTAATTTCTCTTTTGTTTTGTTAACTTGTTACATTTTGTTGTTATTATTATGAGAGGACTGACTATCCACGTGCACAAAGGGAAAAAGTCTCGTAAGCCCTCAATGGGTAGGCATGACCGATTCGGTCGTTACGCCAAGAAGAAAAAGAGGTGATTCATATTTTACCAAGATAACTACACAACGTATTAAAAAATAGACAATTTTCCATCAGCGATAAGAAAAAATTAAATCAAGCTTATTGAATGAATTACATTTTATTGTAAAGCTACATCTTTTGAGTACTTTCCAAAATAATTCCGACGGCCAGTAAGGCGGCCTTACGGTCCTTTGCCAAAACTTTGGCCATGGTCGACAAAACCTGTCGTGTAGGGAAGTTTTTCAGTTGTGTGGTCTTCATATTCAAATGCTTCTCCGTTTGGGTTTTAAAATGTTGGAATTAGTCCTACCTTTAAGTGGAGGGGTATCAACTTCTCCGATGCTCTTTGCGCATGATTTACTGTGGCCGGGTATGTCCAAACCACTGGATCGTACTCTTTATGATGTTTTCTGATGAAGTTGCTTAATTCTGGAGAGTACTGCACACCATACACTTCTCCATACGCCGGAAGTCTTGAGCGACTTTGTGAGACATCTATGGGAGTTAAGGAACCCCAAATCATTTGAAATGTTCGGTAACATGCTTCAAAATAAGTTTGTCTTAACTGTAAAACCAATTGAAACGATTGACTTTCTGGCCCAACGAAAAAACGAAAAGCCATTTTTCCTTCTGCCTGTCGTTACGGCCTCTTTCGTAATTTGGGCTGGATCAAGGGGTCCAAATGATTTTTAAACCTTTTTCCATAAGTGACCAAATAGACAAAAATCCAAATCAGCTGAGTTCTATAGACAGGAAATGTCTCACAACATCAAACAAGTTCGTTCCGCGATAAAGCTGGATGTTCCAACATATAATCAAGCGTAGTTGGTTTAATGTTTTGGCCACGGTGGATTCAATTTAAATGATAAAGTTGTCAAACTTGTTCTGAACTTAAAAGAAATGCTACTCTTTATTTTGCTTTCAACAAAAAGGTGCTAGCGTTTTCAGTTTTTGCATGAAAAGTCGTTAAAATTTGTCAATTTTTTTATGCAAATTTTATTACCCAAAATGTTTACAGCCCATAAACATTGGTTTTAAAAGATTGTCGTCGTATGGACAGAATCCTCAATTTTTTCGTATCGTTGAAAACCATGCTAGAGTGTCCAAAAAATTAACGAAATGATTGCTATCGTGCGGCCTCAATTCTATTAATCTACATTTTCTATGTTTGAAGAATTTTCTGATCGTAAACGGTTGCAATTAATCATATGTTTAGGCTATCTTTTGGCGTTTTCAATTTTTTGATACACCTCTTTATTATGCCGCTAGCTTTGTGCTTTATTATGCCGTTAGCAAAAAAGATTGAATTAAACGGAGTTGGAATCTCTGTCTATTGTGTTTCAAAATTCAAACGTAAATTCAAATAAAATGTGTGTGCTAGAAAGCTAATATACTAAACCATCTTTGAACAAAATTTCATATTTCAAACTTCACAAATGACGACACGAATTGATCTTAAAGTTGAGGATTTTTTACTTTTCTATAGGTTGTTTCTGTCCTGTGCTTTGTTTGTTTGTATTACTTTGAAAATTGGGGTTATTAAATGTGACTTTATTTTTTAAATGTTAGGGTAACTGTACCAATAGTGGTGCACTTAGTAATGTAAATACCAATTAGGTGTAATTTATGAGTGTTAAGAACACAATATTCTACATATTTGAAACAATTATGATCGAAACATGACTTTTCTTCTCAAAAACATCTATTTTCACCGTAAACCATACAAAATACACGAAAAAAAGCGTATTTTTCTTCGTAGTCGGTTGCTCCTATTATGGTGGTATGGTTCCTATAGTTGTGGTATCGTGTTCCTGTAGTGGTGGTAGTACGAAAAACTTGAATATATTTTGACTTTACTTATTTTTGAAGCATATTTCAAACAGAACGGTAAAATACTCCTTGACCAATGCGTTGTCATTGAAAAGACTGTATTGATTTACCGAAATATGTCCAATTTTAATTCATTAAAAAATGCTCTGAATATTACAGCTTAAACTGTAGTATATGCTTTATAGCGTATCCTTCGCCCGCTTTCTTTTTTCTTTTCTCTGCTTCTTCTTCTGAGCCTTCTCTCCAGTTCCGCTTTGTTTATTTTGTAGAAACAGAATAAAATCACTAAATTTACCTGATTATTTTGGCCAAACCCGGAATAAAAGTAAAATATACTTGTGAAAAAATCTATGGCTACTATAGGAACAACTTGGGTTTTTGTGCCTATAGTGGCACTATAGTAAAAACTATGAAAATGTAATAAAATTATGGTAAAATGCACTAAGTTCGTATAAATCAATTATATTGGGGTATGTCAGTAGCGAAATCAGATAGTTTTAATGATTTTGTAGTGATTTAAAGCCTTAAGGAAATCATGATATTCGTTATAGATTCTTAAGGAATGCAGCATGTTGGGACGACCTGTTTAGAAAATATGAATTTTGGAGCTTCTATATTACGGAATGAGATGATTCATCTTTTGAACACTCCGCAGAAGATCAAAGAACATTTCATAGAAGAACAAATAACTCCATTGTATATATATCGGCGTAGTGCTAGGATTTTATTCCACTACAACCACTATTGGTACTAGCTCCACTATGGGTGCACTTACCCTACCTAATATATTTGATTTATAGCGCACATTTTTTAATGTATAGGGTAACTGTACCAATAGTGGTGCACTTAGTAATGTAAATACCAATTAGGTGTAATTTATAAGTGTTCAGAACACAATATTCAACATATTTAAATTCATTATGATCGAAACATGACTTTTCTTCTGAAAAACATCTATTTTCACCGTAAACCCTACAAAATACACGAAAAAAAGCGTATTTTTCTTCCTAGTCGGTTGCTCCTATTATGGTGGTATGGTTCCTATAGTTGTGGTATCGTGTTCCTATAGTGGCGGTAGTACGAAAAGCTTGAATATATTTTTACTATAACTTATTTTTGAAGCATATTTCAAACAGAACGGTAAAATACTCTTTGACCAATGCGTTGTCATTGAAAAGACTGTATTGTTTTACCGAAATATGTCCAATTTTAATTCATAAAAAATGCTCTGAATATTACAGCTAAAACAATGGTATATGCTTTATAGCGTATCCTTCGCCGGCTTTCTTTTTTCTTTCCTCTGCTTCTTCTGCTGAGCCTTCTCTCCAGTTCCGCTTTGTTTATTTTGTGGAAACAAAATAAAATCACTAAATTTACCTGATTATATTGGCCAAAACCGGAATAAAACTAAAATATACTTGCGAAAAAATCTATGGCTACTATAGGAACAACTTGGGTTTTTGTGCCTATAGTGGCACTATAGTAAAAACTATGAAAATATAATAAAATTATGCTAAAATGCACTAAGCTCGTATAAATCAATTATATTGGAGTATGTAAGTAGCGAAATCATATGGTTTTAATGATTTTGTGGTGATTTATAGCCTTAAGGAAATCATGATATTCGTTATAGATTCTTAAGGAATGCAGCATGTTGGGACAACCTGTTTAGAAAATATGAATTTTGGAGCTTCTATATTACGGAATGAGATGGTTCATCTTTTTAACACTCCGCAGGAGATCAAAGAACGTTTCATAGAAGAACAAATAACTCCTTTGTATATATATTGGCGTAGAGCTAGGATTTTATTCTACTACAACCACTATTGGTACTAGCTCCACTATGGGTGCACTTACCCTATTTAACATTTTTTAAACATAAAATTTAAAAAGAAATTCGCCCTTTTTTGCTGTAAACTGAGCTAGCAGTATGATGGAAAGGAAGATTTAGAAAGTCTTCAAAAATAAAAAAGGGATAGTGTATTAAGAAGAGCGGTCAATATGACCGATAAAAAGCATTATAGGAGTTGTCAGCTTGGTTCTCGGAACTGGTCGAACCGAAAAATCTGAAACTTTTGTTTCAGATGTAGCATTGGATTGTAAGAAAAACCTTGTTTTTTTTTTGGCTGCAAAAATGACCGCTTCTTTTTGGCGCTAATATATTTTTATCTTTGTGGGTAGTGGTATGAATGATCTGTAATATCTGCATGTGTATCCCTTATTGACTTTTTCCTTTTTATACCTTTCTCAATCCAAAAACATTTGCTTTTTAAATAGTATAGCTGGTTTTAAGGCATCCTCTTATAGTAATGCAGGTGATTTTTTCGCCTTATCCCTCCCTTTTCATCGATGATAGACAGCGATGTGGAGCAGCGCAAAATGATTTATCTAACCTAAAAAAAGGCACCTTTCTGGCACTTATGTTCAATAACGATCGCGATAGCACACTGAGGAAGTATTTTGGTGATCAATGCAAAATGCTCTACATAGGGTCTGTGAGAACCCTTTCCCTATCTCCGGATCAGAAGTGGTAGAAATGGCGGATGACATAAACATGCCCTTAAAACATTGGCAGCTACTAAGGGCATGTTAAGTCATTGCTGGTTTTTGCACGTCATCCCTTTGCCCAATGTGTTCTCCCTTTGCAATGGTTTGTTTACTAAGATACGTTCTGATTCCCCTGGCCCGGCGCAGGTGGGTAAGCGAGGTGTCCGTGGCCAGGGTAAGATTTGTATCGATTGCAAAATGATACTTTCCACTTGAGGGTGCTTCCGGGCTACAATGTTGCTCCAACCAAGCACCTTCCAGCCCGAGTCCGAAATGTATACATTACTTCTGTTCCGCTCTCGAAACCAGTCGATCGAATGGCAGTTGGAGTGGGCAATAACAAGAAGCGGGCGGGGTAGTTCGGATGCATGGTTCCGTGCGTCACGATGCACCGATGCGATAATCCTCGCCTACCCCTTACGATGCACAGCAGAGGTGGCCACGCCGGTGCACGCCGTGTCAAGTGTTTAACGAGTGCCTTCGCGCTAGTGTGGTCGTAAATTGATTGGCTTCACTTAGCTTAACCTCACTTTCTTTCATGTCGAAGTGCCGGTAAGGGATGGATTTACCGCGCCGGCGAGAATAAATTGGCCAAAGGGTTGGCGTCATTTTTATTCATTCGTTTGTACACTCTTGCTCATAAACAAACCTACGGAAGACCAAGGACAGTAGAATGCAAGCGCACTCCGATGGATGATTAGTTTTATTCCAAACATTGAAGTCTTTTTATACTTTAAATTTCCATGTCTTACGTAGTTTAATTCTTTATTTAAACAATGTAAACTTTTTATTTAAAAAGCTGCAATTTTCTTATGTTATTTGGTGATTTTTGATTTTCTTGAATTGAATTAACTTTTACAAACTTTACAGCCATTGCCACCTAGTTTTTCCCCTGTTTCGTTTTGATCTCAAAATGATTGGAAATTTGAAGATCATTGGTTTTACTCAAAATTTACTTTGTAAAACTACCTACAAAAAAGTTATGTGGCAAAGTTATTAATAATTATACGGCAGTGGTTTTAAACAAACGAAAAAAGTGTCGTTTATCAGCAATAAACGAAACTTAAACAAAAATGTTCTTGAAAAATCGGTAAAAAATCATGGTAAATGAATGTATGACACGCAAAAGTATGTTTTAAAGCATAAATGAATTAATGTTTATTGGTGTTCCAATCTTATTATCTGGGAAAGTCACAATTATTCCTTTTAGTTTCATATTTTCGGCAAGAGACAAAATTTGAAGAGTTAGAGACGAAGTCAGATGCGTTGCAAACAGAATCGGAGACAACCCCACCTGTTTTCGAGGTAAAATTTTAGTGGCAATGGTTGTATAAAATAAAAGGTTTATGTTTTTCTAAATTTGGAATACATCATCGATCAGCTCATGTTTTTACTAGCAATTGTTTGATTCGGGCAACAGTAACAACTAGTGTTTGTGTTTGTGTAACATCCGTTCATTCTGGGGATTCCTACCAACTCTTTGATGCATTCCTATTCTGCAGCAGTACACAAGGAAAAAAATACCTTTTCTACTATCAACAATGGTTTGCATGTGGCAGGAACGCAAAGAAAATCTGTCGTGGAAAACTGAATGTAACTGGTACACGATGATTCCTGCGTTCGCACCTTTTTCGAGCGAAGGTGTTGGTGTGCGTCCGGTGAGGTGTGGCTGCTTGCTCCTTTTAAAGCGGCTTTAGTTGTTTACAATCTGGGCCAAGGCAACACCGTACAGCAAACGGTGCGAAAAGCAAATGCACCCATCTGATTTTTCCTCCGCCGGCGAGCAAAACGGTAGGACACTCGATCCATCTTGGCACTCGCCGCGTCCAGCGGAACTCACGGTTGGTGTAGCTAGTAAACACATTTCTATTTTCTATTCCGCGTGATATGGGCAACATGGTAGCAAATAGTAATGGTGGTAGTGTCCCGCGAGGGATCAAGTGTGTCGAGCCGATAGTTTTGCGATGATGAAGTCCGGAACGCCGGACGACCTGCTGCTGTTTGTCCTGTAATTATTTGCACATTTACAATGTATTTCCTGAGGCAGAGGGGAACTCTATCTGCGCTGGGTGGTATTTTGTTGGGGGGAAATAGGGCTGTTGCGGGAAGGCCGAGGGGCATTATACAAATGAATTGTGGAAATTTCACCAAACGATACCCGGAGGCAGTAAAGTACGGTAGTAGAATTTGATGTCTACCAGTCACGTCGGCATCCGCTCGCCGGGAATGTCTCGCCCTCGGTAGGGCCCATGTAAACACCCACACACACAAACATAAACCCTCAGTGGGAGGTGGATTTGTTGATCGGCCGGCCATTTGTGCAACACATTGTTGCATGCCAGTGGACACGGCTCACCGCTCCTTGGGCTACCGTTACTTGGCCGCGCACTCCAGTGCAAATGTAATAAGCTGTAATTAGTGTTACCATTGTTCGATTGGCCACTTCAAGTTCTACGCCGTGTCCGTTGCGATCGGAACCGGTGAGCTTGACCGGCACCGGTAAATTGTAAATTGCGCAGTAGCTTCCCTTGGTGGATGCGGTACACCATTTTTCTTCCACTTTGCGTCAGTTTTTCCTACCACGTGACTTCGCGGCTAATGTTCAGTGCGACAGAAGTCACTACAATCAGCTCGGAAAGGATGAGCCTTCCGGATTTGATTCGTTTGCTAGATGGAGTGGACTCGATTTGTAATCTGGAGACAAACGAACGGCGGCGCTGATATGCGTACTCCTGGGAGGTATTTAGTATTAGATTAAGGCGATGGGATTTATACTTGAACGGCTTTCCAATGTTGGTTACAACACCCTTTCGAATCTGTTTCCTCTGTCAGCGGATGTGCATGCCGCCGGGTGATGTCCACTCAATCACGGCTTAGTACTTTGGCGCCCTTATCAGCGATGGCGTACGCGGTAGGGTTTTGCTACAAACTGCGACAAACTTGGAGCGAATCTTTAATTAATCGTGCGATACCCAGTACTCGTTCCGATTCTAGCACTCTCGTTCGTCGACGGGTTCCTCCGATCGATGATCTTGATCGCGTCATAGACAAACACATCGTCCTCTTCTGCCTCGTGAGTTCACATTGCGTGCATTCGCTGGTCGCCCGTCGGTGGAAGATTTTTGCGTCGCTGGTACTTGATTAATTATCGACACGCCACCGCCAGGCGACACGGTAGTTTGATACGGTAGCGGTGCAACTATGTTGCAGGCTGTTGATAATTGCTCTTCGCTCATAAATACAGTGTCGATGCGCATTAGGTAACTTTCATTCTTAACTCTACCGTTTTTTAAACGATCAAAGGGTACGCAACTGTTAGGTGTACAACAAAGGAACAACGAATATTAAATAATTTATATGCAAAAGTTTTGCTTCATCTCACGATAAACTCAATTATCGTCTTCGTTGTAGTACGTTTTAGTTTGTTAGTCTAGCTTCATTTTTATCCAGCTTACAGTTATCCGCACACCTCGTTTCAAAGATCCTTTATTTCTTAAATGAAAGCTATACTGTTTCTGCTTCCTAGGATGATTTTTTCTTTACATTAGATTACATTGATTTAGAATATTGCGATAATGCATTGAGCGGTAATTTAAATCGCTCTTTTTAAGACGCTATAACTTCTCTATTTTTGAAGATTTTTTTTATCCGTAAACTGCGACGGCGTCATATGTGATCTTAAAAATAATAAATGACTTCATAGATAGCTAGACTAGTATATCAGCTTTCTAGTACACCCTTTTTTTAAATTACATTTTATCAATTTTGAAAAATTAAAAGTTAAAAGAAATTCAAATTACGTTCATTTTGAGCTTTTTTGCTTTACACCGACCTAGCAGATAATGGTGGAGTGTATCAATAAATAAAAAAAAACACCAACAGATGATCAACAAATGTACTAAAAAGCAGCCGTTTAAAGAGTTGAACTATTTTCTAAAATAGAAAAGTTACAGCGTTTTAGAACAGAGGTCAAATTTCCGCTGAAAAACAAGACAGCGGTTGTCAATTTGGTTCTCGGAAAAACAGAAAAATCGGAAATTTTTGTTTTAGATGTAGCTTTGGATTTTCAGAAAAGCGTTGTTTTTTTTTATATTCAGCCGCTTTCAAAATATTCAAATAAAAAGTTGCGTTGTGGTCAAAATTGCCGCTGTTTGGATTCTAGTGTTAAATATGATATTTAAGTATCACATCTCATCTTTTTCATAAATATGTGCCTTGATTTGTTCACCTAAAATATCATATTTCAGAAGACGAGTACCAACTACGCACTATTAAAGGCGTTTTAAATGATTGCAACTTTCACTTAACAGCAACTGTCAAACACTCATTTCACTCATGTGAAACCCAACTTAGCACGTCTAAACGCGAAATAAACAAACAATTTGAGTTGCGCAACTAAAATTTCACTTAACGTAGCCGGGCTGTAAATTTCTTTCACAGCAATGAAAGTTTCTTGACAGCTCGTGCAACTGACAGATTTCGAAGGCGTCAACAGTATAAAACCATTTAAAATGATCGTTAAACGAAATAATCAAAGTCGTTTTATGCGATTTAAGTTCACCTGCATGATTCACAACGCTAAATGAGTATTATTATTAATTTTAGAGATGAAATAATACAGCTCATTTACAATTCTACATAGTTTGTTTACCGACTCATCATTGCCGGTTGACAGTTAGCGTTAATTTGTTGTGAGTCGTGTAAACGCGTGATGCGTTCGGAAACTTTCAGTTTAGTGAAATGAAGACGTTTGAAAGTTTCTCTTGCATGAAAGATAATTGCTGTCATTTATCTGCACCTTTATGCTTAGTTTACATGACGCGCAAAGTAACCACCAAACCAAAAGGTAAAATGAGAGAGACTGATAAAGTCGGTCAGTCAACTATCAAAATGGACTTGGTCTGGAGTTCATGCGGATGGGAAATAGTTTATTATGATGATGTAATGTAATATTTGTTGATAAGATTGCGGTGAACAGGTTACCTCTTTACTGTTTGTTTCCAGTTAAACATTCAAATTAATATGTAATGCGATTTTCTTTGCATCGGCTCACGTATGTTGACTGGCCAGGATATTAAATAAAATTTCTCATTATAAACAAAGGTAATCGGATAACTGCTCAATCATTAAATTATTCTCCAATGCACAGACACCTTTTCTACCCATCCGTGGGATTTTGTTCCTGACTTATGCCGCGGTTCTAATCTGACAGAATGGCGGTTAAGCTTCAGAAAATATTTTACGGTATCGGGATGGTTTAAGCTAGCTTCCGTCCCCGGCAGCGCTATCATTCGTTCTGTTTGTGTTAGCTCCTTCTAGGTCGAATAATTTTTCGCTGATCTGAACAACAATAATCAATCCGTAAAGCGCGGGTGTTTCCTCTCCCCCCCCCTCACTACCCCCTGGTGGGTGGTCCGATGGAATTTGCTTTCCTCTTTGTAACAGGCATTGAATAAGTTCTATCGAATTACACTCAATATCCTTGGCGGCACGTGTTCAAGCCGGAGTGGGGTAGTCCAGAAATGTCTACTAGGGTGAAATTGGCCAGTTGTTGTACTGTCCTGTAATATCTCAAATTCTTCACCTTAGAAAATCCTTGCCCACGTTGGGCGGGGGGAAATATGCTGTCCGGTAACGAGCGACCAGTAGCGCAGCTCACTTAACGGATTCATGATACGAGACCCTCGTATTCGGACCCCGCCCCGAGCAACAACGGATGTCTATTTCTTTACCGACGCGATAGGCCTCATTTTGCCTGCCTCGGCCCGGGAATAGCATGGGCAAAGGTTTTCGACCTTGTATTAGCGAATTCCGGGAAATCCATTGAAAATCGTACACTCGAGGCAACGTCCCGGCGAGTCTTCAGCATCCCTGCGAAGCCGTGTGTGCCGAGCCGGCTTCACCGCTCGCGTTTTTCTCGTGGAGCTTTCTCTCTTTCTCCCGTTTTGTACTTGTTCGAGTGTCGGTGGGAGTCCACCGGCTGGCGGCGGCGGCAGCAAGCGAAACAGGGTGGGTGGTTGTCCTTTTTCCCGGCTTCTCATGTCTTTGTACGGTTTGGATCACTTTCTCTTTCACAACAACCATCCCTATCTGGCGCAACGCTCCTCTCCGTTCTCATCTTCCGATTGCCTGGGGCTTCCACAATAACCTCACCATCGACGCGGGCCCATTTTGTTCACCGATAAGCTTAGCGATGTTGCCGCTCTTGACAGCTTTCTTTCAGCGTTTCGGCTCGGACAAACTTTTGCTTGAATGAAATAGACGAAAAAAGGGTCTCTGTGCGTGCGTGCCCAGAGACAACCGGCGAGGTGGGGAGGCTTAAGGGCGGCCACTCTGGATGCTGTAGTGTGCTTCACTGCACGTTCTGGAAGGTCCAAGGTTCGCGAACCGACCGTCTCCCGTAATGCTCAAGCATCCTTCGGTTCGGCTCGAGCATAACTCATCCGCAGCTTCTATCCAGAACTGGCACGCACAGGTGCTCAATCTCGGCGTGGTACGTCGCCGTGGTTCCCGGATACCGCGTACTGATTAGAGATCCTTATCCTTTTATTCATCGCCATTCGCCACACTGTGTCACCGTCGTTTGGTAGCCGATGATTTTGGCGGAAAAACCATCAACAGCCTAGAGCGATCTCTGCGGGGAGATAAATAAGGTGGGCTGCCCGGGGAGGGAACGATTTTCGTGTTATCAAACGAAAAAGCGTCATTGTCGAGAGGGTATGGACGAACCTGTGGATGCTGGGCTAGAGGTTCTCGGAAAATCCTTTGACGTCTTTATGATACGAGAACAACAACAACAACCGAAGAAAACCCGAGAAACGATCGAAGAAAATTCAATGTGCATGTGTGTATGTGTGTGTGAGTCGTTTTTAGCAACCCCCCCTCCGGTACTGAGCACCTACAAACCACCCGCTCTGTCCTGCCAAACAACGGCAGAAAGAAGGTGTGGGTTTTCGTAGCGAAATTTAAAGGATGAAAACATGCCACCCTCAGCGGTATCCCGAAAAGATGGGGTTTTTCAAGGGTGGAAGCATTGGACGGTTGAGTGAGATTCGAATGAAACATTTAATTAATCATCCATTCTACCTTTTTTATCTAGCATTTCTGTGATGATGCAACCATTTCTGTGATGATCCAAGTTTTGGCATTCATTACACGAGGTATAAAAGTAAAATGTATGGCAGAACACAAGATCCTTCGCAAGATGTGGACCGAAATGTGGATATGTTGGAGGAACTTCGTCGCTTATTCTTGCAAGAAATGTATAAATTCTATGAATGCTCAAGAGATTTATCGGATAGACGATGCAGGTAGGGAACCAACATTTAGAGCAAGGCATCATAACATGAAAATTTCTTCACGAGAAGATTTTATACCGTGCTTATTTAGCAGAAACACCTAGAAAGACTACATTCGAAGAAGATTTACCGTGTATGCTTGGTTAATCATTTAAAGTAGAATCATTATGATACCTAAACATTATTTGTTTTCTGACTAATGTATGAAGCAATACATTTCTCAGGATCGTGAAAACTGTGGTAAAAAGATATACATAGTCCTGTTTGAAAAGGTGTTTTAACCTATCATTTGTTTCATTTTGATTGTATTCGTTAACTGTATTTTTCAGTCTCGCAAGGCATTCTCAAATTTAGTCTTGTACATAACTGCTTAATATCCCTTACGCGATGCAATTTGTACTAAATTACAAGTTCGTTCATAATGAATAGAGTTTGACAGCAGATCAAGAAGTTGTATTTATTTTCAAAGAAAGTAGAATTAGAAGTTGGGTTTTCGTTCAGTTTTGTAATTTAAGTTAATAACGCAATGGAGGCTTAGCATCATCGAAACCGCGGGCTCCCTGTGCCAGATTCTGCGTATCGTATTGTGCAACCATGACTAATACCATAATTCTATTTCACATACCACTTAGCCGGCCGGCATTAGCGTGCCTTGCTTGGAGCAAGTGTTCCATCGATGGCAACAATGTTGGGACAACGAATGTGGTAACCGGTAAACAGGTTGGCGGCGCACTGTTTTTGCACCGCTTTTCCCTCCCGCATCCTGCCCCGTTGCACGTCCTCCGACGCCCTGTTCAAGGTTGCTCGTTCGTGAGTGAATGCGTGCCTCTTGGCACGGTAGAAATAGGAAAGCGACGAACAGTTCCCGATGGAAGGCGACAAGGACCGCGGGAGGCGTTCAGGAACGCACCGTATTTTGTGCAAATATAGTTTCCCGATAGAGTCAACCTTGCAGCGGTGGAGATGTCCCGGTCAGTCCGAGCGGAAGACCGATTTCGGATTCGGTTTGGTCGAAACGGTTGTCGCTAAAAATAGTTGGACGCGATCCGCGTCAAATTTCGGGCTGAGAAAACTAGAGGAAAACTGAATGCGAGCGAAGAAAATGCTAGATCGGAGCAGTTGATCTCGATCAGGTGGGAGGTTACGTTCCAGACGCTCGCTAGCGGATCTTCATGCTAATTTCTTTGCCAATTTCTTTACCAGAGTTTCCGTCTGGTTTGACCTTGTCCTCATTTTTGGGTGGGATAGTTACGCGCAGAATCAGGTCGCATTAACGCTCCAATTACGGGAAAGGCATCAGGTTCGCAAATTCCCAGACTTCAAAAGACAGGTCTATCATATCACCTTTTTCCGATGTTCTTATTTTTGGAATAGAACTGAAACGATGGCCAGTTTGTATTACGCGTGTGAACGAATAGTTGAAAAGGCAAATATCATGCCAACGGCAGAGGAAAGAAACATCTTGCCCTCCTTCTAATATCAACAAACGAGCGCTCTTGCTCGCCCAACTCATCTTTCGCTCGTGCCCGGCCGCGTGCCGTGATCATACGAGCGCTCTGTGGCCGCCGACGCCCCCCGTTTGCAACAATGTTGTCCCGAATCGGGGACAAACAAAGTGTTGAGGCGCGCATTAGCGCGATACCAGCGATGCGCCGGTTGCACCAGCCAGTCACTCGATGCCGGTGTGCAACTGCAACCGCAAACACAAACAAACACCCCTCTCGGGCGCGCCCCATCCCACCGCTCCTCCAAGGGACCATTCGCCTAGTCTCCGCGGAACATCTTTGTCCGTCGCCGGAGATTTGTGCAATTGTCGGTGACTGCCTGCTCGAGGTTCTCATGAGAGAACTCGCTGCCTAGTGGCTGTATGCGTGTGTATGTGTGTGTTCCTGGCGGACAAAGTATGTCTGATATTTGAACCTTTTCCATACGCGCAACGTCTGGACTCTCTAGACTTCGGCCAGCTTCACGTGTTTGCTTCGTCGTTCCCTCCAATTTCCTGTTCCTTCCCGGGTTCTACATCAACAGTCTTCTGGACCGCAATGATATTGCGAGACAGCACACTTCACCCACCCCATGGGACCATCGCATCTTTTCCCCATTTCCTCCCGACCACAGAACCATCCTGCCCGGCGGCCGAGACCTACATTCCGTTTCCTTGTGTGTGCCAGTGGGCTTCGTCCAATAGGTGTCATTACAACAGACCCGTACTTCGTTCCCAACGCCATCAAGGTTGATCCGCGTCCTGAGCTGCTCGTGACAGCCGCGTGATGTAAAACATGCCCACATTCGACCTGTACTACTCTGTCGAGAATGTCCCATCCAAATTATGAGCAGTTATTGATGACAACTTAATTTGTACCTTTGCGGTTACTACCGACTGCCAGGCGAGATGCTCATTAAGACATTGATAGGAGATGACGAAAGTGATAGGTTCTCATTTTGTGGCATATCAAGAAGCAGATTTTCCAAAACTTGTAATCTGTCTTGGTAGCGTCGCGCTGCTAACTGGGGTTGACAACTGTCGTTGGTTAATTAGAAGCTCCTTAATGCGATGGTGGGCTGGTTTCTTTTGAATTTATTAAAAGTGCTTTTGCGTGACATCCCACCCAGTTCGACAGAATAAGTTCTTTGATATAAAACCTTTTCGAGCGAATTGTTCGAAAAGGATCGAAACCGTTTGAGGTTCATTATGGTGGATTAAGGCACACGTTAGATATGTGTATGCCATTTCAGCTTTGTTTGTGATCTCGTGTGCTTAGATTAACGAGTTCCGACTGCTCCTGGTTGATCAATTATCCTTCTTCAGTGGGTTTACTGCTTTGTTGCGACGATTGCTTTAGTTATCCCTATATGTTGCCTTGGTTTTCGTTTGAAGCGAATCGAAAAGATTAATTAATATTAGCACATTTTTACTTCGAACATCAAAGTGGCAAACCGGTTAATGTAAACGAGTTTTAGCTAAGCAATTTCGCGTACAGATAATTTACGTTGGTGGTTAGTTTTATGATTAGACGTCTTTTCTAATTCAATTTTAATTGCTCTTGATTATCGCGAATGATCTAATAGACGATTGCGTTTAGCTCCTATTGTTGTGGCTTTTCCAAACAAGCTTTTCAGTTTCTATATATCTCCGGAAGGATGAAGAAACGTACTTCTGAGGTAAAAGCTATCAGATAGTTTGATAGCAAAGAACAAATACATTTTGATTTTCAGCTTTTGATCTATAATAACCTAACCTAATAGTTGTATTAGTGTTGTATATAAGTTCCGTTTTTTTTAATTTCAAGCATCTTTCTTTCAAATTTAGTTGTTTGTGTACTTACGGATTCGATTTGTAAGTCTGGCGGAGGTGTAGAAAAAGTACCTTCTATGTAGTATATCTTTTATTTTAGAAAGCACAATTGAAAGCTCTGTGCTAGAGAACAGACTATCTTCATACTAAATCACCTTCATTTTGCTTGATTCATACCAGACTATTTTAAGGCCACACACTCGGAGTGAAAATGATTTGTTTTCATAGATTTGAAAATGCGTACAAGCGTGATGCGTATAATTGGCAAAAATAAATTAATTACCGATGTGTCACCAGTTTTCCCACCTTTTTGCCACACCGAAGCGTCTAACGCTTGGTTTTCCAGCGCTACCGCTGAAAAGATGATGGGAAAAATAAAATAATATGTACATTGATTCGTCTTTCACAGCTACGTTAGACATTCAGAGCGTCTTAGCGATTCCTGGACTTGCTGCGTCCTATTTCCACGAGTCCCGTGTTTTCGGGATCCTTAAATACACTATCGCTCGAGTAATTATCGATTTCCATTCGAACGTTCCGCGAGTCGTCGCTAAACCTCGCTTGCCGATGCTCATTTTACCATGACCACCGTAGAGCCGCAATGTGCCATGCCACCTCCACGAGGTTGGCACTTTTCACTTGCACGGCGTATGTGGCGGGAGTTTTCCGACAACTGCTCCTTGATAATTACCTCGCAGATGTCGGTACCAGGCTCGAACCTTGCCGAAGTTTCGTACGCACAATTTGCCCGCTCCGCGCGTACTGGAAAAGGACGGAACGCAAATCAAATCAGTATTGATTGCTTTTCCCCGGAACGCATTTAATCTGCAGAAGTTTTTCCGGCCCAAGTTTACCTTCGGACCAAAAAACCAGTCAAACATTTGGTCGCCTAAAAAATATGTTTACTTTCGTTTGCTAATTGCTTGCTTGTGCAGTATCCGATTGGTCCGAAGCCGTGTGCTGATTTACTGATGTTTGAATGGGCTGACCATTTCTTTGTGTAAAATGTAATTCGATTGAAGAAACCCCCCTCGTTGGTATTTCCCAAAAATACCATCTTGTCCGTTCATCTGATCACCGCTGTTGTCCCTTATCAAATCAAATTGATGAATTTAAAAAAAAAACGCATATTCAAATTGTAAACTAAAAACCTACTTACATGAAACTTGATTATTTTATTGCCCCAAACGCACGAAGAAAAACAGTCGCTTATTAATCAAACAGCATAGACGCTGCGGCTACAAACTTTTGACCTTGGCAGCCATACAAGCACCGAGTGTATGATGTTTACATCTTCCCGGTTTCGGGGCCATCCTTTTTCGAATCGTCATCCGATGATGCAGCAGTTATCAGCGCTCCATGCTAATTTTGCTCCGACATTACGGTGGTTTCCCTCCGGGGGAACGGTTTGTCGATAATGTATTCTTAAACAGCGTGATCATTTAGCACCAGTGGATTAGGTCGAATGACCGAAACAGTTCCGGTGTGTTATAGCAACAGATGAAACACAACTTCCCCTGTACTGGATGTAATGTACACGGTGTCCAATATATTCTCATACAAATTCAAACATCAATTATTTTATAACATAATTTCGGATTACATTTTTATAAATCATTCACAACATAATTTCGCATTCACGTACAACTTCTATCGTTATTTTGTCGCATATTCCAATATTGTTGATATTCATTTAAATAATTCATTTAATTGCTATCCAGTGAATTGGGAGGGCAGACTTCTGGATTTAAAAAAGGTAGTCAAACTTGTTCATTTACAGAAATGGGTCAAATTAGTAGTATAATAAATAATGACAAAAAAAACAAAAATTTTATGTCTTATGTAAACACATTAGAATGATTAAAAATATGTCACACAGTGTTTGACCTGCGGCATCGGCACTACGGCTCGGTGCAAAAAATGTATGAGAATTTATTGGACACCGTGTACATTGGTCGGGGTGGAGTTTACAATCACCGTTGCCCATGAAAAGATGCGTAACACAGTTCGGAGTAGAATCATTTTGTTTTTTTTAGCAAACTCCGTTTTCCACTCCGCAAACTCCGCAAAGTTTCAAACGTTTGGTTTGGTTTGGTTTGAAATTTGTTTAACTGCTTTTTGATGAGTTTTTTTTTGTTCCAATCTATTTCACAGAAATGGGCGCGAGGCACGCAACCGAGCGGAAAAGAATCGGCGCGACAAGCTTAATGGATCGATACAGGAACTGTCCGCGATGGTGCCGCATGTGGCCGAGTCTCCGAGGCGTGTGGACAAAACTGCCGTACTGCGCTTCTCGGCCCACGGTCTGCGGGTGGACTATGGTAAGTCTATGGAACTATGTTTTCTGCTTTAATCTTTATCTCTTCCTGCATTGTGTGTTTTGATTTGGTTTTCATTAAACGATGATCCATGAGCATCGTTTTACATGATTTTAAACCCCTTTTGAACGGCAATGGTAATGGAACAGAAATGGTTTTTCTGTTTACGAAATATCGGTGCTGTTAAATTGTTGTATATGTTAAATTACATACACTTTTTCCTTTTTTTTTTTTCCTTTGACCTTGCTCGATGATTTATAAGAACATTAATCTACCTTTCACTCCGCAGTGTTTGGCAAGTCGAAACCGGAAGAAACGTTCAAACCCGAAGCCCAGGACTCGCTGTTCCGCATGCTGAACGGGTTTCTGCTGACCGTAACTTGCCGAGGCCAGATCGTGCTGGTGTCCCCTTCCGTGGAGCAGTTTTTGGGACACTGTCAGGTGAGTGTTACTATCAACCAGCTTCCCACCTACATTACTCATGGGTTAGTGTTACTGAAAAAAAATTTTAAAACAAATCTTCTCAACAAACCCCCATTCCTACCCCATCTGGCTTTACACAGATGTGTTGTGTATGTTATTTTTTCTCTCTGTTGCTCTTGTGTTTCTTATCGCCTTTTCATGTTGTTTTTTGTTTTTTTGATACCGACATTAAATTATTCTGTGATTACGTCAACATAGCTTGCGAAAAAGTGAGTCGCACTCCAACCGAGTTTGATTGCAATAATTTTAATTTCTTCAGAATCTAAACATTCCAAATGGAGCGGAGGCAAATGTTTTGATTTAGATTTTTTTCCCAGCCATAACAAGTCAATCTTCAGCACAATCACTTCTTGGGCGGTGGAGGAATCCCAGCTCCATAAATGGTTGGTGCGGTCGAAATCGGTTTACACTGTGGTGGCATTCGGCAATCTGCTAAATCATGTGCTAACGCGACCGACCCGGCTTAATCTTAGCCAAAATGACAAATCATTTTGCTAAAAGTATGAATGCTTCAAACACTATTCGATTCGATTTCGATTCAAACACAAACGCGATTCCTATCACTTCCTTTCTAAATCATGTTCCTCTGGTTGGCAGCAATATTCGAAAGCGAAAGGAAAACGGACCTGCTCGTACGTTGTACCGGTTCGCGGTTTTGTATTTGTCTTATTTTTGGCTATCTCACCTGTTCAGGGTGTTTGCGAAATAAGTTTTTTTTTTATGCCAGAGGCATCGAATGCAGCAAAAACAAAAATTATATGACCCAGATTTGATCTCACAATTCCCACTTACCGCCCGGTATTTAAGCTAAGCGATCGTTTGAACTGACGATTGGTTGTGCTTAGTGAGAAGTGATTGTAAACTTGACATTATGGTGCTTGATTTGATTTGGAATTCTTTCGCTTTGCCTTGTGTCGTTTACCTTCTTATTATGCACGGGTTATACATAGTAAAAGTAAATACCTTTCGATAAAGCCTGCCATCTTATTGACGCGTTTATTTTGGACTTCTCAAAGTACTCTAATTTTATAAATGATATGTTATATGTGTACGGATATATCTGGCTCAATCTAAACGTTTTTTTGTGAAGAGGCTGGAAAATATTACCAAAATGTATTATCGTATGTTAAGAAAACAACTAATAATCTGCGTTGTTTTTTGTAATGTTTCGTATGTTCACAATGATTTTGCATGGCAATCGATTGTTGTTCTTGAAACAATATATATCCAAATAACAAAAATATGCGAAGCACGCAGATTTGTGGTCTTAACATGGCCTTGTCTTCCAATAAAATTACTGTAGCAAAACAGTACTATAAAAATTCAACGCAATACAAACCAATTTTATTTGTTTTCTTGTTGGGACACAAATAATACATGAAATATTCTCTCGAATCGTCCCGCTGGATGGCAACTATTTGTCTCGCTGTGGAGAAAAGTGATTGTGAGAGGGGCGGAGATGAGTGGAAGGGAGGGTGATCTTTGCCTTCTAGCACAAGCGACCTTTACCAGCATTTCCTCCCGTGGTGCCAATTTGCTTAGTTGGAAATGTTTTCAAACCGAGTTTTTCCGCGCTCTGCAATTTGCATCTCGCAAATGCGCCCACTTGCACACCGGGACAAAGTGCAGCTCCTGTAGCCGGTTGCATCTTTATCGGGCCTTTCAAGGTTCCCGCAGGTCGCGCCTCGCAACATTCCTAGGTCGACTTGCCTTGTCCGGCTAGCGGTGGAAACCTGGAGGGGGGAGAGCTGCGTGTGGGCTGGTTCTGAAGCGTAAACATTCGTGACTACGTGCCTGACGGAAGGATGTCTTCGCTTGTTGTGCTACTACCAACCGCAACGAAGTGATTGCCTCGCTTCTTTTCTAACGGGGCAACACTCAAGGTCAGGTCTGTTTTTCGCGAACAAACGGAGACCGCTCCATTTATGCATCGTGGTGCAGCACCACGGCTACCGAAGCCCCCGCACAGGACATATTCTATTTAGCTAGCGAAGAGGAATTTGTTGACAACAAAGATCGAATGTACACGAGCAAATGAATTATGATGAAACGTGGCGTTGCGTTTTGCGAAACGCGATCACATTTCCGGATCGCATGAAGATTGCCGGAGCGTGGCGAATTTGTGCGTGAATGTAGTTTTGCAACCATTATGTATGAGTTGTTGCTTGTTTTCATCTGTTTCATTCGTATCTTTTATCGTGGCGATAAATCAGACGTGCTAATACGCTTGTGCTAATAAGGTCCGTTTATTTTCGTGTCTATGATGGTTCCACGCTATTTTTATTGCGCCACGTGGTAGGCGGCAGGCGGGTTTGTGAAAAATAAAATGATTAAAATTTGACTTGAAACTAACACAATAAACACAATGTAGCACCAGTACAATTTCAAGCTGTTGGAAGATTATCGTATTCGACGAGTTACTTTAAGTTTTTTTTTTCTAAAAGAAAATCCCTCGTACAATCACAAATATTGTGGTTTTTTTGCTTTTTACGTTAGAACTACCGGGATTAGGACGCGAGAAACTCTGTCGCGATTAGTCAATATGGCCGATGGTTCCGGTGGCAATTTCAACGAACCGATATATGATTAATGTTTATGTAGATAAAATTGGTTTTTTGAATCATACATTGAGCTGGCCTTGATATGAATTTGTATTTGAAAAACAATGTAACAATGAGTGCGGCGAATTTTTACAGTTTCTCAATTATGCTTTTTTAACTATTGTATTTGAATGGTTTGCCTTTGATTACTTCTAGACTGATCTGTACGGGCAGAACCTGTTCAATCTAACTCACCCGGACGATCACGCGCTGCTGAAGCAACAGCTGGTACCAACGAATCTGGTGAACTTGTTCGATGGAGCCGCTTCGCCAGGGAGTGGACCGTTGGGGACGAGCGGTAGCAGTAGCGGTGGATCCTCGCTTGCCATGCTCAGCCCACCGTTAGAGGGCAAACCCGGCGACGAGCAGGAAACGGGGAGCGACGAAAGGCGCTCCCAGCGCGAGGAGGAGGAGGAAATTGACAGGAGACTACGGAGCGATAGCCGGAAGTTTACCATCAGGTAAGTGATGCCTTCCGCGCCTCCAATTCTGACTCGAGCGAGGCTAATAATAATCGCAATCATAATAATGATATTTCCTTCCAACCAAACAGGATGGCCCGGGCTGGACCCCGATCGGAGGCAACGACGTACGAGCTCGTCACGATCGATGGCTGCTTCCGGCGCGCCGATTTGGCTCCACGCGGAACGGCCAAGTCCGGCGGTGGAACGTCCGGTATGCAAATGATACGGCGGGCGCGTGGTCGGGACGAAGCCATACCGCTACATAGCATCAACGGGAACGACATCGTAAGTGATAAGAACGTGCGGATTGTTCTGCTTTCTGTCGAGCACGTCACGGTTGCTGGTTGCGTGTGGTTCGAATGTTGTAACAGCTGCACTGACACGCGCACCTGAAAACATTCATTGAAACATATTTTCTCGACGATCTAGTTTGTCAAGAATGTTGAACCTTTTCCTTTCGCTTAACTTGTTAGTCATATTTCACACACACAAACGAAACACATCAGGAAAAGGCACATCAACATGATAGGTGTTGACAACAATTAGGCTGTTAGAATAATTAGACTATCCCACGATCTTAACACTCTCTATCTTATCTTATCTCGCCCGCAACCCCAGGTTCTCATTGGCCTAGCACGAGTGATGAAGGTGCCATCTATCTGTGATCGTTTGATTGAGGCTTGCAAGTATGAGTACAAAACTCGCCACCTGATCGACGGGCGTATCGTGCAGTGCGATCAGCGGATATCGATAGTGGCCGGCTACCTTACGGACGAAGTGTCCGGCCTGTCCCCGTTCACCTTCATGCACCGGGATGACGTCCGATGGGTGATAGTAGCGTTGCGACAGAGTAAGATCACGGGGTTGTTGCTCTCTTGCGAGTGCACGTTGCGTTGGTGGTACCAATGAAGGCTAACTGTTTTTTGTTTCTTTTTTTATAGTGTACGATTATAACCAGAATGGCGAATCCTGCTACAGGCTGATGTCACGCACCGGGGATTTTATCTATCTGAAAACGCGTGGCTACCTGGAGGTGGATAGCGATACCAAAGTGGTGCAGTCGTTCGTCTGCATTAATACGCTCGTGTCGGAGGAGGAGGGTCAACGGTTGGTGCGCGAGATGAAGCGCAAGTTCTCGGTGATCGTGGACAAGGTGGAGCTACCGGACGAGAGCGGTGAACCGGTGGTCGAAAATCCGATGCAAATTGAGGAAGCGGTCATGAATCTGATCACCAACTTGGACGGCGAAGAGAAACTGCTCTCCACGATGCCAGCATCCCCCGCCACCAGCGTAAAGTCGGGCCCGGGTGACGGTATGTCCGGGTTGGCAATCGTTGCACCAGAAAAGAGCTCGATCAAGTCGGCGATCGTGAAAAGCATCAACGTCGTGTCGATCGCGTCGAAAACGATACGTGAGTCACGCGGTTCGCCCGGCGACTGGTCGCCGCTGAACGGTGACCAGCAGAGCAGTAACGATAGCAGTAGTACCGGTGGTACAGCAGGCATGGCCAGTGACGATCCAATGTCACCGTCGCAAGTGGCATCGCCGTCCCCTGGCGGGGGATCTCGGGCAGGCTTCTTTTCTACAGCACCACCCCAAAGAGCGATGGTTGTACAGAAGCGCGAGTCTGCATCACCGCAACCGTCGGGTTCGGGCAGCGTTGAACAGCGTGTGCCACCATTGCCCAACTCGGAACACTACTTTACACAACCTTTCTCACCCTCGGGTGGTGGAGGAACGTCCGTTTTATCGCCAGCCTCTTCGCAACACAGTCAACGAAATGTCAGGAGTCCACACGGTTACGGAGGCAGTGTACCTTCTCCGCCGTCAAATGCCTTCTCGAGGGCAGGTGACGGTGGTACGACACTCGTAAGCCCGGTAAGCCACAGTGGAGGACCGACACGTACCACGAGCGTTCTAAAGCGCACCTACAGCAACAGCAGCATATGCAGTCTAACGGGTTCGGACGGGGAGTACAATAGCCTGAACAGTGGAAACCCAGGGGGGAATAAACGATGTAAGAGTGGTTCTCCCGATCTGGCCAGTTGCTTCCACGAGCTTATGAATCCTGCTTCTGGTGAGTTGTGGGGGGGGGACATTATTTTCCAGGAAAACCGTTCCTATTATTTTGTGTTGCTCTTTTTGTAGATCTTACATCCTTCCTACCAAGCTCTTTCGACGCCGTGGATCAGTCGCTAACGTTGATGGAAACAACCACGACTATTATTCGCGAACAAGTTAGCAACTTCCCAAACCTTCACGAGTCGCATAATCAGTTGGAACGGATAGCGGTAAGTTCGTGAGCCAATGCTCATTTTCAGTTAATCAGGGAAAGAAAACATGCTTCCTATGTTCACTAAAACATTCGTAATATTTAAAAAAAATACATTACCGGCAAAGAGCAGCTTGATACGGACAAACTAGCCCTGAAAACAGTGTAATCCTCAAATTTGTTTAGGATCTTCATAGTAGTTGTAATCCAAACCAAATAGTGATACCAATCAATAAGAAAAATGGTATTCTGTAGAGCCAAATATACGAAAGTTGTGTCTTATGAATCTTTTGGCGAAGTTCATTCAAATTATTTTTTCACCTAAGATTCATTCAGATTGATTCACGCATCTTTGTGGATTTAAATCTCAAAGTTTGATAAAATTTTTCCAAACATTCATGAATCTTAATTAATTTTTAATTTATGTTCCATGAATCTTCACGATTCGTCAATGGACATGGGCTCTATCAAAGCAGGCGGTCTTCTGTTAGTATTTTAGTTACTTTTTGGGCTTAACGTAACTGAAAATAGCATTTGATCCATAAACGCCATGAAAAATGGGATAACAAGAAACATTGAACACCACACACGAAATGAATCGTTAATATAGGAGATTTTAAATAAATTTAACTAATATTACGTTCTTCTTGATCCATGCTGCAAATAGGAAGAACACCAGGAGCAGCGGCAAATGCTGCAGTCAATTCAGGAGGAATTTCAAATACAAATGTCTAACGGCGTAGGAAGCAGGTCGGCGGCGGGCAGACAAGGTCCCGGTGGCGGCAGCGGTAGGAATGACCACGGAACTAGTATGGTAACGGTGACAACGCCATCGACGACGTCATCGACCACGTCGTATCTGCTCGCCGGTTCCGTCGAGGATTCCGATGCCATCTTCTGCAGCACTGGACCGCACGGACGGCAGTCGACTGGTTCGTCGAGTACCGTTTCTTCGATGATGGCTTCGGTTATCACTCCCAACATTGCGCGGTCCCAGGCGCATGGTTCCACCTTGGATGGAGGAAGTTAATATCAGTACTCGACGGGATTGCTATCCATCTGTATGCTTCTCTTCGGCGACAGCCGACGAGTTATGGATAGCGTACAAGTTCCTGAGCGCAACCGGAACACCGAAACCGATTTCCCAAACCACCCCTGTCAGCCTGAACCCGATCGTCCGGATGTCTCTTCTCAACTCCAGGCCTCCGTCCGCTGATACGTGCGCACCACGCGCGAAGCTCTTAACTGATTGTGTATATTAAAAGTAAAACAAAACAAATAACTTCAATGTCTTTACTCTCGACCGCACGAGGGCTTAATGGTCGCGCCATAATATAAGATGTTTGTACGTGTGCGAGTCTGTGTGTATGTCTGAGTGTGTATAACAAATGGTCTAGAATTCGCAGATAGATTTGTACGCCATGAAACGGAATGCACTAGAAAATGTTACGGTGGTATATAAGCGTTGTCACTCGTTGGATGGTCGTGGCATGGTCGAACGATGTTGATAAGTCTTGTTTAATTTAATTTGATTTTTTATCCCGCTTCCATTCGCCGCGCAAAACTGAACAACAAATCGAGCACACACTGAGCCATTCAACAAATTAGTGTGTTTAAAGAGTAATTGTTTTTAAAATTAACGTACATATATTTACACGATTAGGAAGTGATGATTGAAAGTATTCTCTTATTAGCAAATTTAATTCTCAAACATGTTTCTGTCTGTGGCCGCCTCTTAAGGAGGCGCGTTGCTGTTTCATTGTGTCATTCAAATAATAACTGGAAGCGAGAGATGTTAAGTCTGTTTGTTCTATTGTTATTCCCGGGTTTTGTGTCGTTGTACATATGGAAACGCTGTTTGTTATTTTAGTTTTTACTCTGAGATTTCACTTGTTCTGTGTGAATACGAAAAGAAGAAAAAATATCAAAATTCAACAACGAACCGATTACTCTTTTGTCTGACTGAAGGAATCTATGAGCGAAAGATCGATGGGGTCCGTGGGCTTGCGTTTTGTTTGTGCTTAACCACAAGGAAGGTTTATGTTAGTTGTGTATTTTGCATCATATTTACCCCCTTTTTCCACCTAATTCCCCCCATATGCACACTGAGGTCATCATATTGCTGGCCGTAGTATAGGTAAATTGGAGGCTGAGCGACATGAGAATTCCTATGCAGAATAATAAAATTCCGATGGGTTTCGGTTGAATCGATTTTCTCTCTGAAATGTATAAAATTATGTATTTTTTAAATCTTCTCCGGTTTTAGTTGTAGAAGGAAAATACTAAAAATTACTTTGTTAGATAGTCTAATCCCCGATAGCACTTGTGAAGTCAGTGGGAACCACCAGAAATGATATATTGTAACGAAGATGGTAGGGAAAAACAAAAAGGAACGTAAGGGCTTGATCCAAAGCAGAAAATGTTGCGTAGCTTTAGGCATAGCATTGAGCAACGAAATAAAGTTACTGATCTAATAAGTTTGTAATAATTTACCGCTGTATGTGTGTGTAGTAATGCTGAGTGATAAATGAGAGGAAGAACTGGAATAGTGTTGCAGTGGCAATGTGCAGTTTTAAAAGTTTAATTGTTGGAATTTCACAAATGTAAAAGAAAAATGGCTAAGGGAAGTGCAACAAGGAGGCGGACGGATATCCATATATGACATTTGTTTTTGTATTGGATTTGCTACTACTGTCTACTTCAGAGTTCTGTACATTGTTTCGAATTTACCCGAATACCAACAGACCGTGGTTTACCATATTGCTAGCGATGCATGTTCGATTCCGATTAATGAGACAGCCCTCGAAATACCCTCAGCTTAAATGAGCTTACTTGTTAACTATCGTTCTTTCCTTCGTTTACCTTACACGAAAGATCACCTCTTTATCCTTCCGGGTGTATGACAATATTATTTGACCAGAACAAACACAAAATCCCGTTTTAGCGAATAACCAACTAGGAGATCAGATGTTCATGAAATTATGTGTAATACAAGTTTTTTCCTCCGCGACATCTTGCCCCAAACACAACGAGACCGTTATAGAAGATTGCTGGATGCCCTTTCCTGAAAGTTCGCGTTGGAACAGTTTTTTTTCTAATATGTTATGGCCGTAGAAAAAATAAAGGCCGTTGGATAGAGTTTCTAGCAATCCGTTGCTGGCCCGTTAGCGCTCGGGAATATCCGTGGCGAAGGCGAAAGGTTTCTCTTGCTAAGTCTCTTGATCGTCATACACTAAAACCAAAAATCAAATTAACAAACACACAAATAAGATATACAACAGTCAATAAACAAAAGAAAAACCAATTCAATTAACTCTTTAACTTATTTCTCACCTGTGGGTCCGAAATTGTGGGAAGCAAATTGATTCTTTCTTGCTACACAAATCGGAGAAAAAAATCACTTTAAGTAGAGTTATGGGTTCATGTTAGACTTTTCACAGTTATTTATTTGCTTGTACATTTTGCACTGTAGTATTGTAGGCATTTCTTCTCCCATCATAATCCGACCGAGCCATCTCTTCAAACACACACGCACGTACACGCCTCAAGCACCAACCTTACACAAGACACTTTTCATGAATTCATACATTTCATCCTGTTCCCTGACAATAAACACATGAGTATTCTTGGTTGTTATCGCCCGCAATTGTGTTATAGGAAAAAACGTGTTTCAATGTTAGTCGTCTCATATGTTTTAAGAATGTTAAACATTCGCGTTGTTTCTTGCAGTTTGTTCATTTTTATTTCGTATGTTATAATACTCACTTTCCAACTTTATTGTTCATTAGATTGTTGTAGTAGAATTTTAACAGATAAATGAGATTTTCGTGTGCTTTTCTTTCCAATGCAGCTGGATAAATATATATTTATTTTGTATGTTATAATTATGTGGTTTGTGTATTTGTGTTGAAATTTTTCCGTTACTCGTATGTTCGCCCTCGTGTTAGTTTTAATCATGATAAATCAGCTCATTGATTACAGTTGAACGTCATCATTTTTTGCAGTTGTTGCTTACATTATGCTTGAATATTCGTGAGTTTACTTGGTTTCTTTTAATGCTTCTTACTTAAATGTTAGTACTTTCCATTTTTTTACGTACAGGATAAACAGTAGTTTGTCGAGGTTGATGTTGAGTGATCAATTTAACTAGTAATTGCTGTGTATGTCTTTTTTGCCTTGTTGTGGAATGCGTTTGGAGAAGGTAATAAGAAAAGCTTTAGCGTTTATTCTCCACGACTTGCGTTTGCTACCATTTTTTGCAACATCCCGCGCAAGCACTGTCGCCACATTCAAACGAAATAATTGAATAAACATACAGTATTACACTTAAAACCGTCAGCAGTAAGTATCACGTGTGTAGTTTGTTTATTTTTTTTATTTCTTCGATCAATACAATTTGCCATTAACATAGGAGTATGTAACAGAGGGCTTTGATTTTTTTTTTTCAAAAACTAGACATTTGCTGTAGCTCTGTTATTATTTCTGTTCTGGAAATAAAAGCGATCGGTAATATTCTTCAGCCCTTCTCTGCAAAGCAGTGTTTATCTATGTTGCCGCTTTCGTTTATATTCCCTCTAAAGCCGTTTTTTCATTGCATTACTATTCTTTCTGTGCTATAAATATAGTTTTGTTTCGTTTCCGTTTAACTGTTCCTTCCGGGCTGCTTCTGCTAATCCTGCCTGCTTCACTTGTTAGCCATTCGAGTTCAAGTTGCTTATTTTATCTACTGGTATGTACAGGAAAAACAAAAATGTACGAAGAATTTGCAAAGAGTTCGCGAGTAAGTTATTGTGTTGCATGATTCAGTTTCTTAGAGGTTTTTTGTAAGATTTATGTTGTGTGTGTGATTTCTTCTTGTGGTTACGTACTGTTTATTTAACGCACTGTAAAGTGCCCATTTTTTGTACATTTCATCAGATGAAATGTACTTCTATTAGTTCTACCATCTTTGTATTCCCCTTGCTTGACTTTTGCTAATTTGGATGGTGATCCTACTTTCAAATTTCGCATGGAAGTAAAACAAAGCCTGACCAACTTTGTCAAATGTGTGCTAACAGCGATATTTTGAACGTATTCGGTCCCATTGATTCGATAAGCCTGAAGATGCTGTTGAGTTGCTGGCCAGAATCTCGAACGAAATCGTCGGCAAGCATCCGACCATCAGTGATCCACTAAACGGTGTTTTGTTCTTAGATGCTTTGAGATTCCAGATAATTTAACATTGACCGATCGTTTGTTGAAACGACATTGATTCCGAATCGTCCGACCATGGTTTGTGAAATAATATAACGTTCTGATGTGCCCCAGTTAGAGTCGTCCCTATTCCTCTCATCTCCTCGCATTACTATATCACTAGTTGTACATGAAAAAAGGAGAAAACATGTGTATCAACTGGAGAATATTAAGTTCTATCCACTAGCTGCCCCACTACTCCTTGTTCATGCAAAAATCCTTCCCCGTATGAAAAATTCGCCTACTCCACTATCTCTCTGAGCACAAAAATCCTTCACAAAATTTACAAAGCTTTCAACACACTGGAAATAACTTTCACCTGCAGCTCGCTTGATCAGCAGTATGTTGAATTTTAAACAGCCCAAGTAAATGTGCGGACCATTCTAGGCGGGAGGTTTGCTAGCGTCACTAGGTGCAATCATGCAATATAAATAACCGATAACCCCTGTTGTTTCTACCACCAATGAAAATTATTGGCAAAAGTGTCCTCCAAGCAGGTGCTAGAAAAGCAGACTTTTCTTTAAGCTACTTGCGTCCTTTTCCTACCAAAATGATAAACCAAATCAAAACGTTCAGATAAATACACACTAACAACGTAACTGTCGCCCACGCTAAAGCGACCCCTGCTATTTTTCTAACATTTATTTTCTTTGGTTTTCTTTGCTCACGGTTTTGGTTCCTTAGCTAGTACGGGAAAACACTGGTTTTAATGATACACGTGATGTTACACTTTTGCAAACTTAAACTTTATAAGCCTCAGTGCCAAGGGATTTTTTTTTCTAGTTCTGAAAAGTTTGTCGAATAAAATTTGCAGAACAAATGTACGTAATGTAAAACTCCCCAAAAAATGCAACATAACGTGGGATGCAACTAATCACTACTTTACAGCACCGAAAGCGATGGACAGTTTGATGAGGAGAATATCTTCGTTGGTAATAAGGTGATCTGTCTCTCTCTTTCTCTCTCTATTCTGTTTCGTCTCGCGTACACTTTTTTCCCACTGTAACTTTTGGATACCGCATTCCGTCAACCATTTAATCTATGTAGATGTCCTCGATTGGATATGCTGTTTCTATGAACTTCTGGTAGAACCGCTGAAATGCTCGACTGCAACGAAGGAAACGTCGACCGGAGGTTAGTTGTTTCGGTGCGAGATTCAATATTCATGCTTCCAGAAGGTATGCCTACTTACCCTACGGCTTCCGCGACCGGCCGGGTCGATTCGGTCCCCTGGAATACGTGACACGCGAACCGCTGCACCGTCGGGTGCTTCGTGATGAAGCCGATGTAGCGATGGTCTCGCGGGTGGAACGCGCAGAACGATACGTTCTTCAGCGAGTAGAAGTAGTCTATGCACGGCCCTTTGGATTTTTTGTTCTGCACCACCGGAAAGGATATCGAAAAAAACACACAGAAGTGCACAAACAATAAAAGAAACATTAATTTTTCATGCCGACGGTTGGGGAAGACGCTTGAGAAGGGTTTCATTAGTGTATTATTAACAAATGATAAAATACTTTCCCAAGAGTGATGTAATATTGTGAAACATACACATAGTGACTTATGGAAAAACTTCTTTTTATTGTGCTGTAGTATATGTCCATGCGTTACATCCGCTTTGCATTCTAACTACGTTTCATAATTAATAAAAATATACTACATCAAATAATGTAGCAGTATTCAGTATAAAGTCAATCTTAAAAAGCCTCAATATCAATAAAAACTTGTGGCTTTATACAGACACGTTAAGTGAGAATTATATGTGTTTAAATTTGGAAGTTGGATTTTTTTAGTTTTTTCAAGAAAAATTGCTTCTCGTATCAACTGTGTAATGAGTTTAAAATTTACTTTCGACTGCATGTACATAAATGAAAAATAAAAAAGGTTGAGAACGGTGCATCTGAATTATCTGAATTTTGTTTTTGTGAGGAAGAAAAGGTCATTAAGTGTCACGTTTTTGTATTGTGTTTCTTTGTGCTAATGCACTAACGTGTACTATATTACAGAGATGAGGGTAAATATTTTATCAAAAAAGAGGAAAATTCTCAGAATTTGAGGATGATATACGTGGAATTGTGTCTTAAAACGTAGTATGTTAGTTTTGTGCGCTCTATTCTGGAATTTAATAGTGTAATATGGTTTCCGCATTTCAACTGTTGGCACGATAGGATTGAGAACACTTAGAAAAGGTTTACGAGATTAGCGATACGGTCGCTCCCCTGGCGAAACTCGGATACATATCCTTCTTACCGCTCGCGTTGCCTTCCTTTAGGACTGCAAACACTCAAACAACGACTGATACTACAGGCAGTGTTTGTGGGTAATCTGATTCAGGGTGAGATTGATGCCCCAAACCTACTAGAACTAGTTAACTTCAGCGCACCTTGTAGACGGTTTCGTAATTCTGATTTTCTAAGATTATCCTCTAACAGTACGCGTTATGGCCAGTTTGCTCCAATGACCGCTATGAGCAATACTTTTAATAGAGCTCACTACGCTTTCAATTTCTGTGATGACGCTAATACCTTTAAGTTACGCCTAACAATGGACCCGAATTTTTTATAAGTTTGTTCACATGCGTCTACACTAGTTTTAGTTTTAGTTTTAGTTTTAGATACTCATTGGGACTCTGTTTGGTCCGTTGAGTTTTACATTATAATTAACATAATAATAAACATAAAAATATTAAACAACCACTGTGGAACCCCGTGCAGAAAAGCTTCGAAGTGTTTCGGAAGGAGTCAACTGAAAGACTATGTTTTTTTTACCGAACCAATACTCACCCTCGATCGGTCGACCATCCGCAAGCCCTGATCGGAGATCTCCAGTATGCAGGGTTGTGCTTTCGGCGACTCGGACCCATTCCCGACGATCTTCCGCACCGCCTGGCACACCACGCCCGTGCCCTTGTGAGCCATCGTCTCCACCGAGCCGAGGTACCCGAGCAAGTACCGCTCGCGCTTCATCTCGATCGACGTCGGGTCGAAGTCGTTGTAGTCCAGATCGACGGCGTACGCCGACGGGAAGATGCCCTGGCGCCCGGTGCGCAGGTTGACTCCCTCGCACCACAAATCTTCCGCCTCCTTCTGCACGTAGATCGGGTCCCCAATCTCCACCTCGATCTCGTCGTGATGCCGCGGGACGAACTTGTGCAGGGCGCGGTGCGTGGCCTCCAGCATCTCGAGCTGGCTGAACGGCACGCCTCCGTACGGCGGCGGGAAGGGTGAGGTGACGGGCGAGGCGGCCTGCGGGGGTGGCGGAGACATGCTCTTGTAGTCGTTCGGCGAGTGGGCCGTACTGTGGCCGCTGTCCACGTCCCCCAGACTCTGCAGCCGCTCCGAATCCGGGCTGGAGTCCTCGTCCAGCAGGTAGCTGCACTTGAGCGCCAGCAGCGAGCTCTGCTTGAAGAAGGTGGTGTGCTGCGGAGGTCCCCCGCTTGCCGCCGCCGGGTAGTGGCCATTTAGCTTGCGGTTGCTGGCGCTCAGCTCGTCCGCCAGCGATGTCTGTCCGGCTAAAAGTTGCAGAACGGAAGCTACAAGTAAGATCGACAGAAAACCGATCGTTATATAGGCAAAGGTGTTTGTTTTCGTAAAGTATAAAAATTTAATTTATATTTTTCCAAACCTAAATAAATTTTGGGAATTGTGCCAATAAAATGTTCTGAAAATCTAAATAGCTTCACAATTTTGTGAAGCAAGATGCAGGTCTTCAAAAATAAATTGGTTATCGTAAAAGTCCTGTTTTACAGCATTATAATCGTGCTGTGACTATAGGCACCATATAAACTATCCACTTTAAAACGGAAATTTTGACCGCTAAGCAGATTCTGAATTTAATTGAGGTATTAAAGGTTGAATATTTAAAGAAAAGGTAGTTCATAAAATTTTATGCTACATCTAGAGCACATATTTCAGATTTTTCTGTACAACCAGTTTCAAGAATCAAGTTGACTATAATCTTGACCGCTCTTCTTAAGACACTTTAATTTTTCTTTTCAAATATGCGCTATAAATCATTACACAACATTAAAAAAATAAAGTCATAGTTTTGTGATTACAAATCACATCCTAAGGTGACCACACAAATCAAAAATGTTGGGGTAAGAGGATGGGACTAATCATCAAAATAGCACCAATTTTCGTAGCAACGCATCCCGCATAACGCATCGAAACGCTAGCGTACGGAATAGTGGAACATAGCCCATTACGGAAACAACCTACGGAAATTAAAAACAATCACAACTTCAAGGTCAAATTGTGGCGTGATCTTAAAAATATTAAAGATGTTTTTTCATAGATGGTTTTGTATATTAGCTTTCTAGCGCACACTGTTGAATTTACATTTTCAATAAAAAAAAAGTTGACAAGGATTCAAAGTCCATTTAATTCAATCTTTTTAGCTTTACATCAAGCTGGCAGAATAATGAATTGGTGCATAACAAATTAAAATCGCCAAAAGATAGCCAAGAAATAGTATACTAAAAAGTAACCGTTATGAATTTTTAAAATCTTCAACAACGGTGAAGTTATAGCTAAAGACGCTAAACAGTTGTAAAATGATCACTTAAAAGCATTACCGCAAGATGTATTCTAATGTTCATAACTTAGAGCCAGTCTGTATAGCAAAATCATTCAGGACGAATTATCTTTCGTGTAGCAATGTACGGTCCTTCAACTCCACGGTTTTCTAAATTTCTTCGACTATTTTAAGCTATTGAGAACATGTTGCTTGTTGTAAAATAATAAAAAATAAAGAACACCATCGGCATAAACCGATTGAAAAACTATACATGACACATTTGCCAAGAAGGTCAGCAGATCTATAACTGATACCAAAATAAAACCGAAACAAAAGAATTCGTCTCATTGATTGCGTCACGTTGGCTTACATTTACGATTTTTAGGAATTTCCGGTAGTTTGCGTCTTCTCCTCTCCACCTGCCCGGGAATCCAGGGCAGCGAACTGGTTCGGGCGAGATGGGCGCTGTTTATTCCAGCTGGCATCATGCCAACACCTCCCGCTGGATGCTGTCCCGCGATCCCGTGCATCTCATTCGCCGTTCCTGTTGTTCCGGGAACTCCCGGAGTCGGTCCAGTGACGGCCGCAATTCCAGCCGTACACTGTCCATCCGCCGATGTGTGCTGTCCGTGTGACGGCGTCAGCTGTAACTGTAGTAAACTTTCCGGACCTGATCCTGCCACTACCACAAGCAGCTGCTCGTCGTCCGCCCCTAGCGAAGACTTCCTGGCGGCGACGTGCGCCACCGTCCGCAACCCATCGCCGATCTCGTCGTCCTCGCCCGTGCTGCTGCTGCTGCTGATCGTGCTGATGGTCTGGATGAGCTGCTGCGTTTTGCTGGGCGTTCCCTTGAGCACCGAGTCCACCGTGCCGTCGCTGGCCGACTGTGGACAGTCTTCTTCGTGGTCGGACGAGTCACTCTTCGACGACGGACTGTCCTCGTCCAAGTCCAGACCAGCGACTAGCCTGTGAATGTTGGCAGAAAGGATGGCAGGAGAAAGTGAATAAAAGTCCCGAGACGACTATAGGATTGGATTGAGGTGGCATAATTAATTTAACTCTAATTTCGTTGACTCGCGGATGACAAATCTCATCGCAACGAGAAGTCCGAGCCCTAACCTAATTGTGCTTTCATTTGATTTTAAATAAATTTAAAACAACCGCATTCCATCCCCGGCTTTCCATCGAGCCACAACGGACACCGTCATGGCCTCGGATGGACGCAGGCTCCATCTTGTTGACCCATTTAGATGGCATTGGCTCGTGGCAGTTTTCAAAAACTGCACACGAAAGACGACGCTCGAAACGAGCAAAGAGTGTTCCAAACTGCCAGTATCGAAGCATCCGCACGTTTGGCGTCTTACGTCGAGCGGAATGTGTGTTTTTTGTGTGTTCCATCCATTTCGTCTAAATATTGATCGGATTTTATCTCCTCCGGGTGACATCAGTCCGGCAAAATACGGCCGACCATGCGGATCTCTTCCACTCAGGCTCGTAAAGCGGCATCAACATGGCCGCCGGAACCGATCAACAAGGCGCCCCCGGATGTGTCGCAAATGAAGGTTTATGGCGAACCGGCGGCACGACGAAACAGAAGGTCCTCCACCGAGCCACGACTTACGCCTTGTTGGGAAAACGCATCAATTTAGAAGCTTCTGAGGAGAACAAGTGGAAACCGCCGAATCCGGCCGGATCCAAAATTCGATTAATTTTAGTACTCTCGATTAAATGGCGAAAGAAGGCAGAGTGTAGTAGTGGTAAACGTTCTTTATTATTTTTGTTTTCTGCTCTCATGCTCCATTCTCACTTTTCCGGTTTTTGTTGCGCTTTTTTTGCTTCTTTTTACCATCCATAGCGGCTATCAGCGACAGAATATCTTCAATATTTAATGCATCCAAACGACTTTCATCGCGCTTCAGACGGATGGAAATTGTTTTCCCGAGGCGTTTTGGAAAGCCCTATAAGCTTTGCTGAGCTCTGCGGGACCTCATTTTGGTATCGATCCCAATTGATACGCCGCAATCAACTGACTGAAAGTGCTCGTAGCAATTAGAAAACAATCAGATTAAAATGGAACCGTTCTCTGAATTAGTGATGAGTTAAACAATTCAAAAAGGTTCATGCAAAATGCGTGAATCAATATCTTAACATCAAGAATAAACTTTGATAAATTTGATCCAACGAACAACAGAAATATCAACTAGAGCATTGATAAGGTACGGTGTAATAGTGAATAGTTTTTAGCAAAACATTTGTATTTACATAGACAATAATGATGCGAAATAATTTGACCATTCCTGAGCGGCGGTCCGTTCTGAAAAAATAAATAAATAAACAATTTTACAATTCACTAGACCCATTATAATATGTGAATGAACAAAAACACCTAAGAAAAATTAAATGAATGGTCCTTTTGAAATGAAAAAATACGAATATGTAAAACAGAAAAAATATTCAAATAAACACCAGCTACAAAATGTTAAAGGCTGCTAAGTTTCGTTTCATTCAAAGCAAACAAGAAAATAAAGGACCTCATTAAGACTAGTGCCATGACCTACACCACCCCAAGTTGGTTTATTTGACTGGAATTATAAATGTTGCAATGCAAGAGTCACGCTCAACCGTGACTCATTAGTTGGAAAGTGCATTTGTACCACCCCCAAAACACATTATACTTCCTTCCTCTGCTGCGTCCTACGGTTCATGTGAAACCTTTTTACCGGCGAGTAGATGAGTAAGTGTATTTTAATTGAAAAGCAGATCCTACATTCTTCCCGCGGATCCGGCGGGAAAGTGTTTGTAGGAGGAGAGCGGCTTTCCGTTTTGTCCGCCCATGGACATTATGCCGTCCACCATAACGAACGCCGGGGCGGAAAAATCATTCGCCACAAGTTGGCGCTGGAACATTCATCGTTGTCGTCGACAATAAAAGTCCCGGTCCGGTGCCATCACTTGCAGCCCATGAAAAAAGGAACACGGTTCTTCGGTGCCATCCATCTGTGTGCTTTTTCATTTCCAACAGTGCGTCCTGTGCACGACAGTAGAATGAGCATTCGATGGGGGGAGCGTTGAAGTGGGTAGGATGTTCGGCGAGGTTTCCCACGTCCACTTTGGAAAATGTTTTTTCCTAGTCGTAAAAGCGAAACCGTCTTTTTCATCATCAAGAGCCCAACGAAGACAGGTGAATAAACTATTTTTAAAACCTACTCCATAAATCACTTCCTACGATGCTTTTATTATTGCGCTCGGCAACATTGTGAGAGATACACACACACACACACGCACGCACACACAAAACACACGCAAGAACATGTCATAGGTTGACGATGGACAGTTTTCAATCCATCCCGTTTGACGCTCTCCTGTTTTGTTCGCCGTACTAAAGGTTGCAACAATAATAACAACACATGCTGTTCAGCATCCCAGCGATGGAGACGGATGGTCTCACGTCATATGAATGCTGTTCAGGACAAACACCACACCTACACACACGTACACGCAGCGGGAAGCTGATGTCCCTGCACTCATTTCCTGCTCATCCGGAGCAAAAACCCCGACAGCGGCAGAAGAAGATGGCGCACTGGAGGCGACACATGGACTGAATCTGATACGCAAAACACCCTGCAGTGGCCCATTTCCGTCCGCATGAGGTTCTGGGCTTCCCGTAACCCCTTTTCCGCAGGTTCCGTGCATATTTTCATGGGATAATTTCCTCCGAACTCGACAGCCTGCTATTACTACCCGGTTAGAACGCGTTTTTATGCATCACTTAGGCTCGCTTGAACGTCGTGTCAAGGATTCGTGGCGAATGTCGTGCCGTGAATAAGCAGTTGGTGGTTAGGGTTGTTCCTTGGTTGTTTTTCTCTACTTCTTCTTTTTTGTTATCGTTGGTTTCTCTTAGAAGAACTTATGAAAACTGATTTGATACACAAGCACACGCGCATGCACACATCCGAACGCACGGTTCACGAGGTGATGGAGGAATTTTCACAGATCGCATTGAAGCTCTGCATGAACATTTTTTCCATACTTTTGCGCAAATGAGGGAAGATTCTATACCTCCTTTTTAATATTTTCAATATACTTACGAGTAAAACGGTGCAGGAGTCTTCCGGAACGTTGGCAACGCATCCAGGTTCTGGCGGAGTTCCTCAAACTCCGTGTCCGCCATGGCAGCAGCAAGTTTCTGTATGTGTGTGGGTATATTTGTGAGGTGCGTTTTCTTGCTTGCTGTACGGGGTGGCCGGGTTGGTTGCCTAACGTCGTCGACGGGAAATTTCGATTCGGCCAACCCTCACACAGGACACACCAAGGATTCGCATGAATCCAGATTCACCGAACCTTCTGACGGTGTCGCTTTTTCCCTCTGTTTCTCACTGCTGGCCCATCGTTTTTGCCGAGCTACACATACGCAAATTTTCACTATCCCAGCGTGTGGACGCAACACGCGCACTCACAACGCCACGGCACCCGTTCCGGACTGAGGAAAATCGTCAGCAGGGAACGGGAATTTTCTGAACTGCGTGTCACCCCGTACTTGCACCGACGTTTGCGATACCGTGTTCGAAATATGTGGTCTGTGGAAAAATGGAGTCGACGGGCTCGAGCAGGGTTTTTTCACTTCTTCGGATCCACCAAACTTTGGCCCGTCGTTCCGCGAGTTGTGCGCTGCACTATGGAGTTGGTCGACTACGATTTTCTCCGTCACGCAAAGGACGGCTGGCTCTCGCGTCTGCCAGCGCGCTTGACGTTTGCGAACACGCAATCTCCGCCCAAGGATGCCACTTCCGTTGACAGCTGGAGAAAAGCGGCGATTTGAGAGTGGGCGAGCGTAGAGTCAACAAAACCCTCCTCCGGACGCAACATATCTCGTATTTTCCGTGGAAGTACTCACTCGAGCGAGAGTGAGGCCATGTGCAAGGATCACCCCATTGATGATGGCGGCCAACGAGAGAGCGTAGGGGAAACGCGAGGGCACATGCGCATTGGGGTCCGCAGTAGGGTTTCCTTCGCCTGGCGTCCGCTGGATTGCTGCATGGCGCCCCGAGTAGCACAGTGAGCGAAGGCCGGTGTTATGTGTTGATGGTTGGTTATGCAAAAACTCATAAGCAATTGATTAGCACAGTTTTCATCCCCAAAATAAATATGTTGAGCTACCTATTAAATTCTGAACAAGTACGTCGAACTTCAACGTAATACAAAGTGTGCAAACAGGTTCTTCTTTAGAAAATAAACTGCTGAGGACTTGTACATCATGGCCTATAGTGTTCGAATATGCTGCAAAAAAGTGCCCATCAGATGGCGCCATTTTTAGGGGGTAAACTTTGAGAGAAAGTGTTGGGTGAAAGCTTATTATTTGCTATAAAATAATGTTCTACGTAAGTATTTTCCTGCGGAATTGAATAAATCGTTGCTCAAATGAAGAGCGTTTGAATGAGTATTACTGAATAAATAAGAAAAATTACGGAATGTTTTCATGTATTAAATTGGTACTTCGGGAACATCGCGACTTCTAGGGACAGGATTTGTAAGTACTGTAAGCATGTTAATATTTATGAGATACTAAGTTTATTTACTCAAATGAAAAAAACAAAAACTAAAAGAAAAACATAGCCAAAATATGACTTGAAAATACGGCTCATTAAAAATTGTAATTTATGCGTAGCGTTCAAAACAATACATACAGATGGTTGTGAATGATTTTGTTTGGAAATTCATGAGTTTTCAATACTAAAAAGTAGTAAATAAAAATAAAAAACATAACGAAAACTCATTCAGTAGAAACAGAAATATAGAAATAAAAGATGTTTACAATTAAAGTTTGCATTTAAAATAATGGATCAATTTGATCGCTGTGGTATCAGAAAATAAGAAAACCTAGCATTTCTGTTTAGAAAGCTTCATCAAGAGCAGCATTTTTTTATGGCCAGAACAAGTATGACAGAGTAATGATTTAAATTGAATCCAGCGTGGATAAAACAGTAAATCAATCTACGCTTGATAGAGACACTTAGAGTCTGCCGAACTCAGCTAATGTGGTTTACTTAGTAATTTGTTTCTTATGGAGATATCTTTAAACTAATTTGGAAGGCTGGTTCTGATCACGAATGGTTCTATAGGTTTAAAGTGCAACAGGAGGCAAAGCAACAGAGAGAAGGAAAAAACTCCGACTAACTCTGTCTGAAAACACTATTATGTTAGCTGGAACGTTCAAAATAAGAAAATTGTGCCACCTCGTGGGCTTCTATCCCAAAATTGGGTTCCGATTGGTTGGAGGATCACGATCTCCTTTTTCGATCTCTTCAATGTTCCCAAGCTGAGTTATAGAACTAAACTCCTATAGATCCCCATAGTATGGCTAAAAATCAGCGAGAATCCAATACTGTTCTTTCATTCAAGACAGACTGCTTATGGCGAGGTATATATCGTTTCGAGAGTGGTCAACATCAAAAAAAGTACCATCAGTGCATTAGAACTACCTGCACACAGTAAATCCTGCACAAGGATAACTAGAAGAGTGCCTAAACGGAGCAGCAGGTGATCTTAAAGGCCACACAAGAACCAAAAAGATATCAACATATTTCGCTTCGTCGGTTATGACTAAAGTTTCGGTCAACTATCATATGGTCACTTGGCAGCTGGTTGAAATCGGTTTTTTGAGGTTAATTCTCTAAAATATCAATTAAAATGTTAATGTATAATAAAATCTACTTTATTCAATTATTTGCACATGAAAGTATGTTTGTTTTTATGCGAACTGATTACTTGAGGCGCTTTAAAACCCAATTTCCGACAAATGATTGTTGGAGGACATAGAACTGTATTTCTTACTATTATTGTAGAATTGAACTGTCTCAAAAAGTGTTGCTGACGTAAACATAAATCAGATTAATTCGGCATACAACGAGAGCGTGTTCCAACAATTCTTCACTAAATTTCTATTCCAGAACTCGTTGTAATATCTTTCTTTCAAGAATCTTCGATTAAACGCCCAAAGGCAACATTCAATCAACAAGTGTTCCGTAAGAAACATACCAGCACTTATTTCTTCTTAGCATTATACAACTGCTCGCCAGCTTTCTCATGCATATATTCATTAGTCTATGTCCGTCACTAGCATCAATGTTCCTATACCGAAACCTCTGCTTCCCGCAAACCCGAAACTGAGGAAATCGTTGGATTAAGTGAATCGATAGCAGTTCACTTCTTCCTTCGGTAATCAATCGATTGCAATCGACAGGGAAAACGAACGTTCCCATATCAAGAAGAGTGTGAAAGAGAAGCTTTTTTTTGGATTCAGCCCGATTCAATCTACTTTGGCTTTTGAGTTTTTTTCCTGTTCATACATTGAAGGTGTAGAAAAAACTATCGACTGGCAGCGGTATACTTTCCTGCATCAAAGAAAATCACTTTGCCAGAACACGGGAAATATTCTACATCGATTCAGTCCTATTTCTCGACAGGCTCCGGTCGCTATTTCACTGTTCACGGTCGTCCCTTTCCGGCTAGCAACAAGTGGAAACTGGTGGCGGCATTGTTACACGGTTTTTCCTTATCATCACTATCATTATCCTCCTAGGGTTGCTGAAGTTCTGCAAAACCCAAACCCGCACGGAATAAGAACGCTTGTCTCGATTGAAGCGTGTCTGTTTGTCTGCCCCTCAGAAGTGTGCTCTTGAGTGCGTTCCAGTGCTCCGCTTTTCAAACAGTTCGTGTCCATTGACGTCCTTCGTCTGGTGGCGGGTTTCAACAGGGCTGGGTGCGTGATTCGCACGTCAGATGTGAAGTCAATCTACAAGAAAACCAAAACAGCGGCAAGGTATTCCTCCGCTTCAGTCTGAAAAGCGGCCATGACTCGGTCGCATGTGAAAGTACCCGAATAGAAACGGAAGCCAATGTGAGAAGAAATTAATTCAACTCCCTTGCGAAAAGGTTCACCAGTCCTTCCTTTCCCGTAATGAATTTCACCACCAACAACCGTCGCGTCCACGTGTCGGTGAAGACAGCTGAGAAACGGAGAGAAATAAATGGCGCCAAGCCACGGAACAAATAGTGATTTTATACAGAATACCCTTCCCAAGTAAGAGCCCCTGCGTTAAGTTGGTAGATAAACACTCGGACGAGATTCGCCATCGCTACAGCTGAGCGTTGCTTTCAAAGGCAGCGTTTGTAGCAGGTTGAGCTTGGCTTTTCCGAACATACGTTGTCGGAGGATACGTTGGTTTAATCCACCGCACAGCGCAGTTAAAGTATGTCTCTCATCCTTAGCCAATGAAGCTTCAATGAACTTCAAAATTAAGTCCCAGGGTATCCTTATCTCTGAATTTTAGCTTTAGCATGATCTACAAGTGAATTCGAACATGTTTCAGTGTTTTTAATGAGTTTTACTTTATAAAATATTTTCGTTTGAAAAACATAATAAATTAAGCTCATCGTAACTTAAATTTGACTTACAATAGATTGTATGGAAGTAGTTTAAAAATAAAAGCAGCATCGAGACTTGGAGCGTCATACTAAAAACAGATCCATCATCATCATCATTATCCTTCCCGGTAGCAACCGTTGGATCATCCGATGTCCCATCCCACCGTAGTGGTCATAACCTGCTGGTTGTGTTGATTTCCATTGCTTCACCATCCCACCCTGTTAGCCCTCCAGCTACGTCTCCGCCACGTGGCTTGAGCATTTCCTTCTATCCCGAAACACAGCCAGCATAAAATCAGACGACGATAAAGTTTAGATTATTCCTGACATTATCGTGATTCAGCCAATCGAGAGCGAAATTTTCTTAAGCACGATGACGAGAAAGAACATCCACCAGTTGGACGCCCCAACCGTTTGCCATTGCGTTCCGTGGAGTTGGGCGTTGGAGGTGAAAATGTGTGTGTCGAAAGGAAAAGATTTTATGCTGGCACTGGTAAACGCCCGAAGGAAAGGTGGCGAAGGGGGCTGGGGTTGAGAATTGAATGGCGAGCATCCTAGAATCTCCGCCCCACCACCGCTCCACTTACTCTGTTTGCGAATCCTGTTGGCGCCTCCATCTCTCAAACGCTAGGGAGGTTTTTCCTTCGAGCGTGGGATGGAAAACCCATCCTCACCTTCTCGGGGATGGGACAGGATCTCTGGACAGGCTATAAAAGCGCCATTAGTGATTGGAAAACTCACCAGTTGATTCTCGTGTGTCGTGCGTGTCGTGTCGGCAGTTCATCCGCGTTCTCGTTTACAGGAAGTGTATTTGGTCCCATCCTGCCCTGACCCATTGGATTTTTCTTGCAAATTGGCTTTCGCTTACCAGTGTTGCATTCGGGTTTTGCGGGGATTCGTGCGTGAAGTTATAAATACTTGCACAATAAAATCGGGCACAAGTGATCTTCAAAAAGTGCAACATCATGAGTGGTTCCGGCAAAGGATTATTGGGATTATGGCTGTACCACAGTGGCGATCAGGAATGGGCCGTCAAAGAGGGTAGCCCGTTGCACCGGCGAAAAGAGTTTGCTGTAAATATCAATCTCCGTTCTTACCCACTGTACATATTTATGAAAGTTTCACTATAACCACTGCTGGTGGACCGAAATCTGGATAAACCGTTGCACCTGAGTGTTCGTGTAGTGAATTTGTTACATTGTACATTGTGAATACAGTTTTGCATCAAAGAGCCAGAAAAGTGTAGTTTTCTATTTATCTTTTCTATTATTTCTATCAAATCGATTTTAGAGATACAGTGATCACACTTAATCAAATACAAACTGAAACTATTTCATTGTGAAAATATAATTTAGCAAATCCAGCAAATGAGTTTCCAAAGAATCATTGGCAATATGAATGAATGTGTTAATCAAATAGTATTTTATTTTGAGTTATGTTTGAGTAATTAAGAAAACAATTTTATTTTTTAATGCAAATTTATAAAGGACATGTAAAGTTATAGTTCACTATAGTAAAACTAAAAAACTTGCAATAAAATTAATATAAGGGCATCCTTGATTCGTTTTCATTACCATGATTGAAAAATATGAATATTTTAGAAAATTTACATTGCAAACTCATTTAATTTTTGACAATATTTTTAAGTTTCGTAACGTGTAGAGCATTTTTATAATCTGCTTCAATGACACCTTTAGTAGGACTAAACTCGTCAGTTGTTTGGAGATTTAGAATTTAGCATTTGCTAGAAAGGTTTTATACTGAGATGGTGCCCCGTTTAATTTACAGCAATTTATCAACTTGCAAGACATGTTCTTCTATGAATTTATGAGATGTATTCGAGAACACATATTCTTAAAATCGCTCAAAATGGTATGGAATCAAACTTTATAGGGATTATATTTCATCCACAGCATTGTTAAATAATTAGTCAGTTAGAAAAAAGGTCCTCGTTAGGACCTATGCTTATAAGATTGAAATGGATCGGCCCCACAGTCACACCTAGGGTGTAGGGATTCATTTTGTTCTTTAAACTTAAAATTATATTGGAAACTTATTGAGGGCGACTTTGAAAAAATATGGGCAAAGTGAATGAAGTCATTTGTGTGATGGAATAAAAATGTCGAAAATATACTCAATTTTGGAGTATTTCAAACCCTCAGAACGATTCCTTAACACGTTGGTTGACCAAGCCAAGACTTAGCTTTCCAAAGAGTTATATATTAATTTTTCTATAATTTTTATGTTTGATTTTCATTTATTTATGGGGCAAACATTTTAAACCTAATGACAGCTAGCTATCAAAAATTAAAGCCATGGTAGCCGGCGTGTCAATTATTATTTTTTATTATTATTATTTAATCCAAATTCATTGAGTATATTGTCTAATTTGAACTTCAGTTTATAGACATAATTTACAATTGCAGTCTTCGGTTAACCAATAAATCTTAATAGCAACGCCAACGTTGTGTTAGTGATTCTTTTATAGTAGCAGTGGCAATATAAAAATCGATTGTATAATTAAATCTTTAACCAGAACGACTCATAGCGAGAATCGGAGTATTTTGAGCGTACATCGTTGTAGTTGGATTAACATATAAAATGTTATATTGGCGTAGACAGCAAAGAAACACGAATAAAACTTTGATGTATTTTTATACATTGGTTTCGATCGACATGGTGCGATTTTTAATTGAAGTTAAATAATAAAAACAGTATATTTTGAATATTTCTAGGATAAGTAACTGGGTTTTTCAGAACAGTTGTGTATCCTAATGTTTTAAATATAGCGCTGATGTTATTTCTTCTACCTTCGTTTCATTGCCAGAAATCGGTCGATCACAGCAATGGAAACGAGCGTACGGTTCACGGCGACCGGACGTCGATCATTTTCACGCTGAAAAACCAAATCGGTGGCCTGGCCGGAGCGTTGCGCGTGTTTCAGGAGCTCGGCATAAACGTGCTGCACGTCGAGCTGAACAAGAGTGGTGAGGCGTGCGATCTCGCGGACGTCCTCGTCGACATCGAGTGCGACGCGAACCGGCTCGAGCAAGTGCTCAGATTGCTGAAGCGCGAGGTCCAGTCGGTGAACTATGCGGCCCAAGTGAACGCCGATGGACCACCGCCAACGCCACTGTCCGCTTGTGGAAGCTTCGGTAGGGCGAGGGTTTTTCTTCCTGCTGCCCTACAATACTAACGAAAACTTTATTTGTGGCAGACTTTGGTGAGATGCACTGGTTCCCGAGGAAAATCTCCGACCTCGATCGGGCGCAAAACGTGCTGATGTATGGCAGTGAGCTGGATGCGGACCATCCTGGCTTCAAGGATCCGGTGTACCGCAAGCGTCGGGAGCAATTCTCGGCCATCGCCACCTCCTACAAGCAGTACGTCGACAAGCAACCGTTGTAGAGAAACAGACTCTGGTTTTCTCCGAGACGCTTATTTTCGTTCTTTTTCCATCTTTTCCAAAAACAAGTGGCAACCCGATCCCGAGAGTGCAGTATACACCGGAAGAAATCAAAACATGGTAAATTTAATTTGCATGCTTCTGGAAATTCTCAATCCTCAAGATATCCACTCCCAAAGTCATCAACGCCTTTCCGAGCTGGTTGTAGTCAATTTTAAAAGCTGCTTTAGACTGTTTCCGGTGGTCGGTGGTTTCTAGTAGAGGAAAGGATGTGGATGTCTATCAATCCGATCCTTTTCTCAACCTAACGAGCCTCCCATTCAAACAGGGGTTAATTGAGTTTGGCAAGAGGTTTATTCCAATCTCGTCCCGTGTTTGCACCGGACGGATCGTGTGAGAAGTCTGGTCGTCGGTTCAACATAAGATGATAGCTTTCGCCTGTCTTATCGATTGACCCGTGGTCTTTATGCCTGCTCTTTTCTCTCTCTCACTGCCACTCACCATACGCCGCACAGGGGGACCGTCTTCCGCGAGCTGCACAAACTCTACATCAAGCACGCCGTCCCGGAGTACCTGGAGAACTGGCCGGAGCTGGTGAAGTACTGCGGCTACCGGGAGGACAATCTGCCGCAGCTGCAGGACATCAACGTGTTCCTGAAGCGCAAGACCGGCTTCCAGATTCGACCCGTCGCCGGATACCTCTCACCCCGGGACTTCCTGTCCGGGCTGGCGTTCCGTGTGTTCCACTGCACGCAGTACATCCGCCACTCGTCCGATCCGTTCTACACGCCGGAGCCGTAAATTGAAATTTCGAATTATACCGTCCATACGAGCTCGCTGCAATCGTCAAATGGCATAATTTGAAATTTTGTATTTCCAGCGACTGCTGCCACGAGCTGCTCGGCCACATGCCGCTGCTGGCCAACGCCAGCTTCGCGCAGTTCTCACAGGAGATCGGGCTGGCCTCGCTCGGAGCCTCCGAGGACGACATCAACCGGCTGGCGACGCTGTACTTCTTCACGGTTGAGTTCGGGCTCTGCCGGCAGCAGGACGGTAGCTTCAAGGTGTTCGGGGCGGGTCTGCTGTCGTCGGTGGCGGAGCTGCAGCATGCGATCACAACGCCGGAGAAGATCAAGCGGTTCGATCCGGAGGTGACGTGCCAGGAGGAGTGCATTATCACGGCGTACCAGAACGCTTACTACTACACCGACTCGTTCGAGGAGGCCAAGGAAAAGATGAGGTGAGAATGAACTGGCGATGGGAAGTTGCGCATGCAAACTTCAAGTACCTTAAACATTTGAACTGCTACGAAACGTTTGTGAGGAATCATTATTTTAGAAAAGTTAAAATGAAGGATAGTTCTTTACACTGTTCTTTTCTTATTTATACACATTTGGATACGTCACGAGTTTTGACTACCGCACCAAAAAAATATATATATGCTCTCATATGCATCAAAATAAAGAAAACAGTGACAAGAACAATTTATCAGTTTTACATTTCTAAAATAATTGTTCCTCACGAAGCAAATGTTTCTGCTTTAGCCTCTTGTGTACTGACTTGGGTGTAGTGTTTATCTTTCGGAAAGTTTGGTTTCGAAAAAACGGTGGTGTAACAAATTCTATAACCAAATTTGGTCAAAACTATTTTAAAGATTGTACTATAAATTGAAACAGCGTGGCAGGCAATGTGTTAAGACTTTTTCTGCCAAGCACTATTAACATTATTTTAGTAAAAATATTTTTTTATATGTATATATATAAAATATACTGTATACTGTTTTTAAACCAACAACAAATATATTAAGCTTGCCTAGCGTTAATTTCTTACGTCTATTACAGTCTATTACAATAAGATTGCAATATTATATGAGTTTCGTGACAATTCTGAATTCCTTGTGTGGGTCATTAGCAGTCAAAATGTTAAAGTGTACACGATTATTACTTTATTAATATTATGTGCAAGTTTCATGTTCATATCTATTTTTTATAAATCTTGACCATTTTGTAGGGGTTCGAATGGGATTCACTGACATGATTAATAATATTTTAAATATAAAAATAAAAAATATAAAGGTAAAAATCGTGTACCGCTATCGTGGGAAATGAAATTAGTCAGATTCTGATTACTCCAGTAAAAATTTGTTGCTTTAAAAACTTGTTTAATAGTAAATGTAGAGCACACAAATTTAAATTGTTCTTCTTCAAGGATTTTATATTGCATAAAAAACAAAATATTGTGTTTCGCTCACAGTTTTAATTTGAGTAAGAAAAATTTGATAATTTGTTCTTTGATGAAAACCAGGGTCATTCAAACGTTTGTTTTTAATCACTATCGACTTTTGACAAATTCTCAAATGAATCACTGTTCCATTTCAGAGCATTCGCAGAAAACATTCAACGACCCTTCGGTGTGCGTTACAACCCATACACGCAAACGGTGGAGGTGTTGAGCAACGCGAAGAAAATCACCGCTGTCGTCAGTGAACTTCGCGGAGACCTCAGCATCGTTTCATCCGCGCTGAAGAAAGTGTCAGCCCTAGATGAAAATCTCGATGTCGAGTCGATCGAAAAGCTGCTTTCTAGTAGTTTACACGTGCGTGAAACCTCTAGGAGGAAACAATGATAGTGGTAGATTAACTAGTAAAATATCCTACTTTGTTTTTAACTGATCCATTTTAGGTAACCGATAAGAGCCCCAATTCGGAAAGCTCAGACTCAAATGATAAAGCAACCACACCGAATCCGGAATGAATACTCCATACTTTTATGGTTAACATTGTAAGAACTGGCTAAATATATTGTCCTTCAATAAATATTCTATCACTGTTCAATGAAAGCCGCTATGCATTTTTTAAATCTCATATCGCACTTGAAAAATAAACAAAACATTCAATCATCTTTCTTATGAAACATTGTGGTTTTACAAAACACACGCTATTCTTCGAGAACTATTGTCAATGTATGTGTTGATTCCGCAAGGGATCGTTAGTAACTTAAAAATAATAGAAACATGTTTATTACACTTTTTTATTGAGTAGCGTTTTGTTTTGCAGTTGCTATTTCTTCTTAATTAATTATTTAAAAGAAATGATTTCTAAGCATCCGAATATAGTTGATAAAGATCAAGCAACAAACTACCAAATTTTCAAAAACACAGAATAGTGATTTTAAATAGTCTATATTGATAAATATCGTGGAAACATCAGTCTTTTCTTTGAAAAGATAATTTGGATTATTTGCAATTCAGAATATCACTGATTATAACTCGATTGTGATTTGAAAACAAAATTACAATTCAGAACATAACAAAGAAATAATTGATAGAACATAGTAATACAGTTGGTCCCCGCAGTACGCTATACTCGATATACGCGAATTCGCAATACGCAATTTTTTACAACTGACAGAGCTCATAGCGTTGCTTAAGTTCTGATTAGTCAATTTTACTTTGTTTTGGTAGAATGAAATTTTTAATATGCACTTCTTAACAGAGACATAATTATGCAATGTAAGAAATGGAACACTTATTAGTGATTTGGATGGAAGATATGTTAAATAAGCGGTTCCCTCTCAGTGTCAACTCTTCAATATGAGGTATAAACGATATGGCAGAGGAAATCCGCAATACGCGAAAATTCGAAATACGCTATTGCGTTCGGTCCCAAACATTCGCATACTGCGGGGACCAACTGTATATTCAAAATATAAATTCAAAATCAGTCCGTTGGAACATTCGAAGTTTCTCTTTTGCGATACTTGCGCCATCTACAACTTTTAAATACCTTCGGTATTTGAACAGTACAACCAATTTGAACAGATTTACTCTGCTGATACTCTTCGAACTTAATTCTTATTCTTCGTTGAAAACTCAAACAATTCTCATAACGTCCCAATTGATAATGGACATAATTCTCGCATTAATCAGAAAAAAAAACCAAAGTAATGGTATTTGTTTCACATTCGAAAACTTGAAGGAATGACGAAAACTTGGTTTGTAAATGAGGATAAACTTAAATCTGAAAACGGTTTGTGTTAACTAATGCTCAGGATATTCAAAATCAAACGTACACAAAACTTTCTCTATTACTTGAAGCTTTATGAAAGCTTTGATTGGTATAACATAGCAGAAAATGTTCCAATATGCATCGTAAACGTATGCCAACAATATCTTAGGCAACAAACAGATAAAACAAGAATCGCAAATCGTAACAAATAGTTTGAATCACATCTTCCGATCACAAAAATTAAAACGATTGGTTTAGGCTGCTCGATTTATTTTTAGCCTTGCGGCACTTTATAAACCAATTCAGTGCAGTTTCCTTCTGTTTTTGTTTCTTACGATAACCAAAACTGATATTCAACTTACTGACCCAACTTGTTTTCCTTTTGGAAAGTCAGTAATACATTAGAAATCGATAATAAAAGCTGAATGACAAGGGTCATAGGAGCACAACTGTTGTTGTTTAATTGAGTCCTACGCTACTTTAATCAAACTTCACTTATAATAAATACCAAACCTAACAAATATTTTCATACAATTTACATTTACCTTCGTTTAATTTGACAAGGTAAAAAATATTTTGTGTCTTTTCGTCAATTATGTGAATGCTATTCCATTTAAATATACCCAGTTTTTTTATTGATGTAGACTTTTATTTTATTCATGTGTTCTCCGCATATGTTTTTCAAATGAGCAAGTCTCTTTTTATGAAAGTTGCTTAATTTTCTATGACTCATACTGGTACTGTAACAAAACCTGCTTCTTTCGTATTCGCTGAGATGTTCTTCTCTATGATGAAGAATTTAGTACAACAGAAGTATGAAAAAACAGTGGATAACGCATCTCCAATTTCAATGTACCTTGTTAGGTGCACGCCGTACATAGTTTAAATTGTTCTAGATCAAAAGATAAGTACAAATCCTGTAATGTATTTATGTATAGAACTATTCATGTCCAAAATTTCTATCCCAATGAGGTTAACCAATGACGTGAGTATTTTCGATTTCAGCGTATCACTTTCCACTACGACTGGAGGCTATTTTTTAGCGGACAGCATCCTCGCCATCTGGACAGCCGCGATGTTCCCTGCAGCATCTTTACGTTCCCTCCATGTGGCACAGCACAAACAAGCATCACTCAAACGGCCGGTTTTGTTTTTCCTCTGCTTCCGCGCGGAAACGTGTCCCTTCGCGGTCATTGTGTGCGCGCCCGTCAGTGAAAAACAGCGACGCCACGAATCAGAAAGACGTCCACCGTTGGTTCGTGGTACATCCGCGGGACGCGAATAACTTGCCGGACGCGACGGAACACCGTTAGCGATGCTGGCACGCGTCCCCGACTGCTACCCCGTGGATCACGAGAAGGGGGTAGAATCGGCCATTTATCACCCTACCGTTTAGAAGTGTGACGGTGGCGCTGCACTGTCCCGCGATCCCTTTTCCCCCTATTGTTTTCGCGTCTCTCCAGGCCAGGTGATGGCGTGCGACTTGCCGGACTGCCTTCGTCGTGGGTTGTACTTGCACCCCACGATGTCGAACCTTCCCTCCGATGACGGTCGAGCAGGGCATGAGAGGGCCGTCAGGCTGACGGCTGATCTCAATTAGGAATTCGCGAAAACAAAACAAATAAAACGGAAAAGCAGCAGGGAACCGCACGGAGGAGAGCAAAAAATTGAAACACAGCATCAAAATAGAGGCACACACAAAAAAATAAATAAATAAACCAAAATAAAACAAAGCTGTCCATGGCCGAACAACACACACGGAAAAAAAGCCACCTCAGTAAAAACCCACCCTTCGGACGCAGGAAGTCTTTACAGGACACCGGAACTTCTCGTTTTGCATCCTCCAGTGCGGTCCTGAATTGCAGCAAGGTTGGCCCGCTGCTTGGCGTGGCAAGGAAACTGAGAGAGTTTTAGAATCAATATAACATCACATCACCCTCACCGGCACTCGCCTCTCGTGTCGCTCGAACCCTTTTGCCACTGTTTCGTTCCTGTTGCTTGTTTTCACAACTCGGAATATATATACATATTTTATGTAATATCCGTTTTGTTCGGCGTTTTATTCAAAAATTGTTTCTGTTTTGTTTTGATTTTATTCGCTTAATTTATACTTTTCTACAAAAGAGCGTTATTTTGATTTCTTTTTCATCGACCACGCTTGTCCGCCTTGCCAAACCATTCAGTGCTAACCCCTTTTCGATGGTTAATTTTTACACAATTTTTTCCGCATCGAGATGGTATTGTAGCAGAGGGGATTTTTTGTCTCAGCCATGTTTTGTAATTTGCTTGTAACGTGCTTGTTTTAATTTTGTTTTCATTATTTTTAAATTAAATTCGATCCTTCGCAACCACGAATCGTTTTGAACATGCGGATCCGCGCAGTTTGTTCAGCGGAAAGTTGCCATCGTTGCCAGGCATTTTAGTCTTACTGTTTGTTCTATGTTATACATTCTGGGATGTGCGGCTGCATGTTGAAAACAGTTACCCGAGCCGATTTCAGAACAATTTTAATATTTATTTTATCTACAAAATTGGACTTAACATCAATCGCGTACATGTAAAAAATACGTTACCAGTAATATTGAACACACGTTAGATCTTAGAAATAGTTGACAAGAATTATATAAACATGAACTTAAACTTGGTCACCCTAATCATTTGTTTTCCTTTTAGAACATGATATAATTTTCTTGATTTAAATTTTGTTTGGGTGAGAAGATTGGACTGGGATTGTTCTTTTCATATTTGTATTTGCTTGAATATTAAAAACCATGCCAGATGTAGTCTGTACCATATTTTCAAAATAGCAGTCGCTCTACTTTAAGATTGTAGTTATTACAAACTAGTAGAAACAAATATTTTGTTTAAGAAAACGTCGCTGAAATTTAACTCTTGCTTTGCTTGCTAATAATTTAAACAATCATATAATAACTTTCAAACATTCGACTAGAACTGAGACCTATGGCTACATGCTTGAAACACTGTAGCGAACTCTAAAACTATTGCTGATCCCTAACCATAGCTTTCGGAAACAATCGTCCCACAAGCAAGGCTCACGCAGGAAATACCTATTTTGACTGCCATTGGCTAAAGAAGAGAAAAATGCATCCGCAAATTCGTAAAAACTAGGAAGATCTGTATAGAACTGAACAGAAACACCCACTCGGTAAGGGCGTTGGCGTTCGCTCCATCGAGAGGAAACACTAGCACAAAAAAAGCGAGCTTTCCTTACTCGCGGAACTTTTACCGTGTAGGGTGGAGCGGTTGTTGAAAATGCTTCTTCTTTCACAACCGTTCCCTTTTTTTGTCTAAAACAAATTCAGCGTTCGCGAGCCTTCCATCCCGGGGACGGTGTTTTGTTTTCTTTTCCCAACGCAGTAAGGGCTGTCTTGTCCCGGTCGCGTTCATAATGATTTCAATGCGTTCCCTGCACTCAGGCAGCTCACCTCGCCGCCGTATTTCGATGTCGATTTTGCCAGAGGAGCCTTCCGGGGCGATACGTGCACCACGATTAGATTGATTCCGGTGCAAAAAGAAACCGATCGGCGCGGAAAGGGAGCGGAGGGCCAGCGTGCAGCGGTGAGCGATGAGCGATCGGGCGCATTTTTCTTGCCACTTTTTCGCCAACAACACGACATCAGAGGTGCGCGACAACGAGTTGGGAAAAAATCTATATCTCCGAAATTGGACGACTCCGGAAGGGTTTCGGTCCCGCGAAAACGTTCGCACAATCGCACATGACATCGATCGGGTGACCGCGCACCGCCAGAACCGCGGCCGGGCCCCACGAGTGGAGAATTTGCTTTTGGAACATTTTGGGAAAAATAAAATCAACCGTTGCATCCTCCTTTTGCGAGCATAACGAACGAAATGCGGTCCACCTCCCGTTTCACGAGGCCTGGATTTCTTGTGAAAGGACGGCCCACACAAAGTCAAAACCTATAAGCCTTTGGTTTCTTCCTTTTGTTTTTTATCTAAAAAAAAAACAGGTTCATCCCCACATCTCCTCCCAAGAGCCGTCCTTCCTTCCGGTTCTTCGGAACCGTCGTCATCGTCGTTCGGGTGTGGAATCGAATTCTAAAACTTGCAAGCATCCATCGTATGTCCCGGGGACGAGGTTTAATTTTTCACTCTTCGCTTGGTGTGTATCTACTCCTTTCTTGCCGGCTGTTTCGCCCGTCTTCCTCCACCCGAATCCATCCCTCTTCCGCAGCTTCCCCAAACTCACCCAAACGTCACAAATGATTGCAGCGCGGTTTTCTGCGAGGTGAGTTTTTTGTGCGTTATGTCATCGCACACGTGCAAAACAAAAAAGAGCGAAACAAAAATGGGAGGAAAACTAAAAGCAGTGGAAAACCCAACGGGTAACGGTAGCCCTCCGAATGCTTCGATCATTTGCGCATCCTCGTGCGTCGGCCAGCATCGAAGTTTCCCTGCCAGAAGGAATCAAACCGACGTGCGATAACACCCCGCGGGACGGCCTGGTGACTGTAGGTGGCCGCAGGAGGGGAACCTTAAAATATGTGGGGTTTTTTTTTACCACCACCGCACTTTTCTTTCGCTTTTTTACGCTTCCCTTCGCCCCGATCCGAACTTCCACTCGCGCGCGTTCTGTGCATCGTTCCATTTTTCTGCGCCGGTACTCTACGTACGCATCTTTGGTCAGCGCTTGGAGTCAAATTTTTTCCCCATCAAAGGCAGGCGGGCTGAATTGAATTGTGCAGAAGGATGGTGAGAGTAAAAATTCAATCCCATCCCTTCCACGCACATGATCAGTGCGGGTGAACTGCGCTTGGTTGGAATGATTTTCTCTATTCTATTCCAGTCTGTTCGACCGGTTCGGGAAAGGGAAACTGAAAATTGAACATGACTACGATTCGACCTACAGCACTAACGGTGACTTAGGAGGAATGTAGAAGACGCATGGGGTTTGATTTTTAAGTTTCAAACTTTTTTCTCACGATTCTTGTGTTAAGATAAAATTGAACCAAAACTATTTGGTGTTTTGACCCAATGACATTTAAAATATTAAAAAAACTAAATTAATTTATTTTGAATATTAATGAAACTAATAAAGTAATTTGAAACTCAATTATGTAAATGATGTCAATGTAAAGGTTAAAAAATTCAAATTATTTTGTCTCAAAAGTCGATAAACATTAAAAAAAACAACAATTTGATATACTAACCTTCTAAGCTACAAAATACTATACAGTGGAATATATTTTTCTTACTACCATAACATGTGTCTCACATAGTTAACCATATTAAACCATAAAACCATTAGCGATGTAAAAAACTAGTTTCACTTTAAAGCACCAGAAAGCCACAAACTTTTTCCTGCCGAATAGGATACTCTTCTCAGCGACTACAAACTGCCCTGCTTGACTTGTAACCAACCTTGCACGCTTGCAAAAGCAACAGAGCTTTGTAGTTTTTGTTTTTTTAGCTGGATGGAAAGCCTGCACGCACAATGGCTTTTTCCGATGGCTTATGCATATTATTGCTACGGCGAAAGGGGCAGTTTCTAGCGAACATGCAAAAAAATAAGGTCCCACCCTTGACGGTACACGGAAGGTTGAAGGTTTCTGACGGCGAAACGGAGAGGCTGGTCGCCCCAAATGTAACTTCAAAACGAACACATTTAGGCGGCGTAAAGTTCCCCTCATCCCCGTGGGATGGCCAGAAGGGGTTCCGGGACAAGGGACTAGTCGTTTTTCTAGCTTTTACACTACCCGGCGCCTCGCAATCGGCGATGGCTGAGAAAGACACACGATCATTTCGAAGTGCACAAAAAGCAGAACATGTCCTGGGCGCTCATCGATTCGACGCTTAACTGAAGAAAGGCAGCCAAGGTGTGGAGCGGTGCGCTGTAATGTAATTGATTTTGCACAATGTCCGTACGCATTCTAGAACAAGTCAGGTTGGCCCTTCGTAGTCCAACTTCGTTAAGTCGTGTGTGTGGTTGTGTGGAAGGGTCTGCATCACCTTTCACGCTGCATTTTGAAGCTCAGCCTTTTTTTCATTGCAAACGGCAAGAAATCCCACCATCGGACGGAATTGAATTAGAAGAGCGCTTTGACATAAAGAAGACAAAACCTGTGCAAATACTTTCTCCGGAAAAAAATCTTTTGTCCTTTGTGTTTTCCTTTCAGTCCCAATGCCCTGACCATATAAAGGATCAAATTTTGCATCTTTGAAAGTAAATATCTTTGTAATTTGAAATTCCAGCAACATAAGAAAACATGCTAAAGAGCAGTGCAAATGATTTGGAAACAAGTGGCCTTTAACCGTCCCAATCTAGTTCGACATGTGAGGAAAATTTTCACTTGATTTGGAAAATAGATGTGTTTAAAATGTGGAAAATAGATGTGTGTCGGGGGTCCGCGACAGCCGAGCGGTGGCGCCGGTTAGAAAATCAGCCACCCCCTGTACGAGAGGACTGGCATGACCAATAGGTCATTACGCCAAGAATAAGAATAAGAAGAAGATGTGTTAAAAAAAAAATTGTGCAATCCCCTTTAAATTGTAAATATTAACTTCATATAATTTTTGGTGCAATTTAGAGAAGAGATAAACTAATGAAATTATGTGATGAAATACATCATTGCATTGCATTTATAAACTTTCAATATCTTTTGAATCGCTCCTGTTCTGATGAAAGTTCGTTCGTGGAAGAAAAAACCTAACTTAATGATGTAACAAACATTTAAAAATTCATTAACTTCGAAAAAATTATGAAATAATCAACTTCTTCATTTTAAAGGTGGTATAAAAATTGGAAAAGTATTTTTATAAGAGCCACGAAATGCTCATGACATGCAGCATTCATCATTTGAACCACCCTTCCTAATACTGGTAGAAGTTTGAAGCCGAAAAACTTGTTTTAATTAACATTTTTATACTCTGGCGTGAGTAATAGGTGTAGATAATCTTGCTTTTTTGATAGTGGTTAAAAATAAGTTATTTAGTAACTAAAAACGTCGTATTGTCATGTGTTTAAAGACACTTATTCTAATAATGGGGTTTTTCCACTGTGTTCTTGTATGTGACTACACCATTTAATATAAAATTACTACTTATTGCACAGTGCTTCAGACGGTTTCTTATGTAGGATCAAATCGCATTAATTTCGAACAAAACAGACCTGTTTTTGCATTCAGCACCGACAAAGCACCGTTGTTTTACGTGGCTTTCAAGGATCATCCAAATCCATTGTTTCCACCAGATAAACTTCTCCCTACACAAACTGAGAAACGGTACAGCATGCTGAACTAACATCCTGCCAGGATCGGGCTTTTCGGGCTCAACTTTTCCCCGGCAATCGACAAAAGATGGTTCAACATTTCCCGGGAAAACCGAGTCTAAGAATAAAACCGCGATATGCTAGCTAGCGTAAGAGGAAAAAAGGGGGAGGGGGCTGAGAGATGTCGGTCAAATTGGAAATTTTGCTGTTCAAACGTTGATGCATTTGGCAAAACGTTTCTCGGATGCACGGGGCACTCCATCGCTTGCTTTGGGCTTTTTACAATCAAAATCCACGAATCGTGTGATATCTCCTGATCCTGAGGTAGCCGCAACCCCTTTGCATCAGGAACAAGGCGGTAAATAGACCGTTTTTTCTTCTTCTAATATACATATTTGGTACCATAACAGGAGCGATTTTCGGTGCAGCCTACTGGACGAAACAAACCTGAGTTTACATTGAATTGCACGAACGAAATTTACTCGTTCCGTTCTGCTGGAGGAATCTCCCGCTCTACGCGGAGTTGGGGGCGGAAATGTTCAACTACAGCCTGCACGAACGAAAATGAATGCTCTGCATCGAGGCTTCTCCGGTGCCGCGGGATTCAAGAAAATTCTAACGCACGTCCATTGCAGCTGCACTAATCTTTGCGCCGGCTGCGATCCTTCGGTCGCCGGAAGTGAAGCACCATCGGTGCACAAATGCAGATGCGTATTTCCCATCGGGTTGGAAGCCGGGAAGGAAATGAACAAGCAAACGAAACAACAACAAAAAATGCTACGGCGAACTAATTCGCGCACGAAACTAAATTCTTGAGCCACCGGACAAACGGGTGGGCGCGGGTTGGCGAATACTTTTCAATTCCGGCCCGGCCGAAGCGGTGGAGCCCGGATGCAAGCGTGCACTGGACGTGCGCCAGCATAAGACTGAGGGACGGCCGGATCGGCCCGGTAAAAACGGGAACGGGATGACTCCTCAGAAACGGCTTCCGTTCCGTGCATCGGACGGCTGGAAACAAACGATAAGAGCGGCCCAGTCCCAGTCCACAAACGCGCTCCACTTGGAGCGGATTTTGCGAATCTTGAGAACCGAAGCGACACGGACAGACCTTTTGCTCGCACACGTTCGCCGGCGTTGGAGTGGGAATGGGGCGGCTCTTGGTGGGTGGAGGTCCGGTTTCGACGCGGATCGTATTCGCGACGCCCGGAACATCAACCTATGGCGTCATGTCCGGACACTAGAGGCAGCGGCAAAAGGCACCATCATCTCCATCAAACGCACCGAGCGCACACACGGAGAAAAAGAGTTGTGCGCGTGAGAGTTTCCTCCTGGAAACCCCCCGGGGTGGAGAAAAGGGGAAAGATTCGGAGGAAATAGTGCAAAAGGAAACCGTCGAACAAGCGGGCTGCTGTGCAGTATTCAGCCGCATCCCGGGCAGATGCTGCGTCGAGAGCCGTTTCTGTCCGGTGCATAACGCATAAGACCGAGTGTCCGTTCGGCCGCGGTTTCGGCTCGAGGGAAATGGATGAGTTTTCCTCCAAACAACACGCACCGGACGGCGAAAAAGGAAACCGCGCGCTGAAGACGCACCGGGACGGGACTAGCAAAGGGTCTGGAGATTAAATTTGGGAGTCTCGAGAGGGCCTGCCTGGGATGAATATTGGCTTCAGTGACTCTTCGGGTCGCTCGGAGGAAAAAGAAAAGCGGGACGCCGACCGACGCTGGGGGTCGTTTGTCAAAAACATGCACCCGAAATGCATTCCGGTGCATACGTGCGTGCTCGTTCACTCGCTCGCCACACTTCAAGAGTCCTCCAAGGGGCCCGGCAGCGGTCCGCTTCCCCATGGCGTACGCGCTTGGCCGTGTTCTTGACCGTTTCGGCATCTCGCCCGGTGCGTGACGGAGGCGCAGACATGCGCGAACGTTCAAAGCGCCTTTGATAGATAAGGGCCGCGGCCGTCCGGGCCAGCGAAATTGCCGTGGACGCGAGAAATGCGTTCAAGCATGTTTTTTGATCCTCCGTCGGTTCGGCTTTCCACGGGATGGGTGGTTCGCTTTCCCGGGCAGGCATCAGTTTAGAACCGTTTGGTAACACTCAGCAAGGGAGGAGAAAAAATCATACATGAAAAGAAACATATACACGCCGAACGATACATCTGACTCCTTCCGTGGGACGAGAAGTGCATCGGGCGAAGAAAAACCCCGCTTTGATTGCGAAAAAAAGAGATGTGAATGAGAAAAATGTTCGATCGCATATTTATTGAAACAACTTGCGCGTAGCGAAAGCAGCTCGACGGAGAAAAAACTAAAACCAACGAATCATTCAAATGGGAAATTTCTTTCCGATTTTGATTGAGGGCTTTCGGATCGGCTTAGGCTTTTCAGGCAAAGCCGGCATGTTTCAAACAACCGCCCATCTTTGCGTACGTTGATTTTTGGGGCTGGCTCGATCGGTTCAGCTCGGCGCGGCAAACGACGGAAAGTCGGCCTCTCGAGCAGCCCGAAATTTCAATCAGAATCGCTTTGTTTGCGAACGAATTAGCAGCTGTCGGATGCTGATTTTTTTTTGCATTCCTCACCTGCATTGCATGCAATCATTAATGTTGGAAAACTTTCGATCAATCTTTATGTGACGACGGGGCAAAAAAAGTTACGACCGTTATTGAACTGTAAGACAATCAATCTTTTGTTTCGTTCAATTCGTCCTTCAATATTGTTCCTGCTGTTTTGCGGCACATGTCCAAATGAAATGCTTTTGTTCATGACAGGGTACCTTCACAATCATCTAGAGAAATTATGCATACGAAGAACAGGTCTATCGAACAACTTTGCTTTTTGTCTTCTTTGTTTTTCTTGTATTTTCATATGTATTTTTCAATTGTTTCGCCTGGCAACATACTAAGCAACCAAAAACGAAGCAGTGTTTCAAAACATATATATTTATGCATTTTACTGACTTAGACAGCATTCCCTTTCGTTACAATAACTACACCCCAGCAATTTTCGCTGTGCATTTTTCTTTTTTTCTAAATGTTTTCCTAAGGAAAAAATCAAACTGGAGAAAACCGTCCTGGGAGAAAAGTGATAAGATAAAGGTTACTCTTACATCACATCATGATGAAAACCCGTGTGAAATGCACATTCGTTAATAAATCCCTAAAATCATTATTTAGGGCAGATAATAAGCGATAAAAATATATTGAATATTGCATGTATTCTAACTTGCAATTGAAAAACAACTTTCACACAGTTTACGATTGAATTAAATCAAATTAAATGAAAATTACTCCTGAAACAAAAACAATAAAGTAAAAAAGTAATGTTCTCAATAATACACAATGAACTTTTCGAATGATGGCCAATGATATGCGCTAGAGAAAAGAATATTTACTAATCAAACGAATCAACGTCAATAAAATCATTTTTGTTTTCATTTGACTAAAATAAAAAAATATTTAAAGTATTTACATGTAATGTTAGCCATCACTCTCATTTGACACAACATCTTGTGTGTCTGAAAACACAAAATAATATTGTTCCGTATTCTCGAAAACGTAAATATAGTAAAACAAGGGAAACGTCACGAAATGTTTTAATAGAGATACAATGTGTTAATAAGTTAGTTGCTTGTTTGACACAATGTGTAAGCTGCAAAATGGGATAATCAAGAAAATAATTACATTTAGCAGAAACTATATCGTATGTTATTTTAAATCCTTCTCCAAATAAAATCACAATATTTAACTGCGAATTGATATACCCTTTTCTAATTAATTCATTCGATCACTGGACTCAAACTGTTATAGAAAGCGCCTTGTGCCTAATTTAAAATCGCGTCGAAGGTTTCATCACCACCAGAAGCATCGTCGGAACGTTTTCTCAGACAGTGAAAACCACCAGTCCGGCTGATCGGGCAAGAAATCTACTGAACTTCCTTATACCCATACCATCTCCAACGCTCCAAGCTTCAGCATCTGGCAGACAAAATGGTTCTAAACGGCAGAAGTGTGTTTAAACTGTTGCCTTCTTGTCGTACACCGAGACAAGTGCGCCAAGGCATCACCATCGTCGTGCAGCTTGGTCTGGTAACAGTTTGCTTTTTCTCCAGCGTCGTCGTTGTGGGTTGATGCCTTGGCTTCGAGATACGTCCGCCAGAAGAGAACGGGAAACCTATTGAGTGGGAGCGAAAGAAAAGGTCGAGTTGGGTTTGCTTAATGTGTTTTCCTTCATGTCCTTTTTTGCGGTGCGCCAGCAAACGGCATCCTGTTGCTTCTGATCTGGGTGTATCTGCCGGAACATGTGTTTGCCGAAGTGGGAAAGACGTGGGGTAGAAGCAAGAAACTGCCACCAACAGTGGGGGAGTTAGGAAACGTCTCACTTTTCCGGTTTTTCAGCATAAGGCGGGGAAAGGTTTGAAATGTGACGTTGTGGGAGATGCTGAAATACCACCGGCTGATCCTTACGATCCTTCCTTCGGGTTGTAGCTGTGCTAATGTGTGTTTGTGTGTGAGTTGGCTTGCGTCACGAGGGAATTCCGAACCATCCTTAACGTGCTTTCCTCCATCAAGAGGTTGAAAGGATGTGGTTTCATTGAGTGAAAATTTACTCTCACTTTTTGGGAAGGATGCAACCTCCAGCTTATTCGTCCTTGCCGTACCATTGAAATCGTTGTAGCCGTCTGCAACATCCCTCGAAGTCTTGGCAGACGACGGCATTGACTTCGTACCAATGCGTTGCTCAACCGGCAACGACGAAAATGAGTATTCCATCTGGGAAATTGAAGTCACAACAACGGGTGGTAGGAAAATAGAGGGAAGATTAAGATTTCCCCACTCAATTCAGCATTGGATAAGGTCGGTCCTTGGGCATCTCGCCAGATGCGGACGGTGAGCCAAGAATGTTCGGTGAAGGTCGCCCCTTAACGTTCAGGAAATTTATGGCACCCTGTCGGAGGATGATGTTGATGATTGTGGTTGTGGATTTTCCCCATCCACCGAAGTAAGCTAACGGCGCGTGGCATTTTCTGCTAAGTAGGTTTACGATTGACAAATCCAAAATGAAACCACTCCTTGTCGGTTTGGCCACAGACAATTTCCCACGATTTTCCCCGGGCCATGGGGGAAGGATTCGGAAAAATGAGAAACCAGAATTGATCATGTCTCAGAAGGTGGGTTGTTGATTGTGTGGAACTTGCAATTGATATAGATGCATTTCAATTCTGTTACTTGGTATTATTATGGTATATATTAGACACTTATAACAGTTGTAATTTTAACTCACAATTTTACTCTAAACAGGTGTTTTGGGGTTTTACTTTAATTTTTAATTTAATCATTTAATTTAAACACCAAACACAACTGTCCTTTTCGCAAATATAGTTGTAGAAGCATATATGGCAACTAGCATTTAAAAATCCTCAAATAAATACGCATGAGCATGCTTGAGCAATTTGATTCAATCCCATTAATTTCCTCTCTGCTGGTTCTTGAATCTACCTCAAATTCGTTTATTACAACTTTTCCTACATCCGGACCCTGTCGCGTTGTCAGACCCCTTTTTCAAATATCAACCGAACGCAATTTTTCAAAATCACTAACGAAATCAGCAGGTGTTCAACATGGTAGCCGAAAAGGAAATCTGCCTTGGCCTCCCGTTGGGCATGTTACAATGCCCTCGAGGTACATTTTATATTTATTTTATTTCCTACCCTCCGACATACCTCTCCACTATCCTCTTCAAATGGTTTAGATTTTACGGCAGTCTGCGAAACCATTTTTTCTCTTCTCCACCCATACACTTGCGGCTTCCACGAGCTCGACCCCAGAACCCTTATGGTCCTTGTTCGTCGCAATTGGGAAGGAGGGTACTTTTCAGTTGTTGTTATTATAGGTCGTTTTTACGCATACCAATTGTAGCACTTTGCTGTACTATTTGCGTATGTGCGCGAGTGTTTTTGTATGTTTTACCGCCACATTTTGTAACGAATTTCAAGAGACCTCCAAGTGGTGGCCTCTTTTATTATAATGAGTTAAGAGATAGTCAGTTTCACTCGATAGGTGCACTTCAATTCCGCATTGAACGATTCGGTACCGAAAGGAACGAAGCAGAAGAACTTCAAATTTTAGCAAAATCAATTTTAGTGTTCTATGGGGCTGATCAATTGATTTTCCTACGGCATATGAGTTTTTGTGTACGGTCGTTTTTTGTGTTCGTATATTTTTATTTTTATTCTTTTATGTTGCTTTTTAGAAGTAGAATCATTCTCTATTCGATTGGTCTATTGAACGATGAGTTTTTATTACAACTCTTTATGTTCCGAATGCTTGCAAAAACGCGTTCGTTAAATTTATTTCTTTTTGAGAGACGAAATAGGTCTTGAAGGTGGTGGGTAAAATCGTGGTTCAACATTTTTAATGTATGATTCTGGTCAGAGCAACTATAAGAATCTTAATAAACAGCAGACATTGCATCAAGTAGGATCCTCACTTTTGTAGCTCGCACCAAGAAAATATTCCAAACGTTGCTCTACATAAAAATGCATCAAATTTAAGCTTAAAAACAAACGCAAAATAACAGCAACAAAATAAAAATCGGTCGCTCGGAAAGTCCATAAGGGAGCGATGGGTTGAAAAAGCACATGGTAAGACGAAATGAGGAAAATGCGTTCGTGCGCCACGACCACAAACGTCAAATCCGGATCGATAGACTGACACGCTGCTATAAAATAAAATGTCGAATTACGTCCATCACCTTGCATTAATAATAACTGCATAGGCTGAGTGCACATTTTAGTTTAATCGAACCGAAAAACCGGATCCCTCCATCAACTTAGGCCCGTCCATCATCGTCGTCATTATGGTCATTACCGGCAGCGACCGGGAGGCTGTGCAGAGGTGTATACCGTGCCAAACGTTTGCTAATTTTGCTGCCAAATGCCTCCATTATGTTGTTTTGGTTTTTATTCTGTCTCCATAATGGTTGCCATTTTTTTAAATATATCTTTTGCCTGTATCCTTCGGTGGACAAAATCGGAAAAACGCCATAAGAAATTATGCATCAATCGGAACTGGTTTGGGAATTCGAACAGTATATTGACGGCGGACACTTCATTGCTGGCAGGGTTTGAATGGATTTTTTTTGTCAACTTGCAATCATTTAAATACACTCACTATCTAATGATGGATCTATTTTAGACCGTTGGGAGGAACATAACTGAAAAAGTTTGGTTTCAACAACAAAAATACATTTTAAAATAACAGAAGATTTCGTTTTTAATATCAGGTAAGGGTAAAACTTCTTAAAATGAGAAATTAAAAGAAAGAAGCATCTCAAATGCCATTGAAAAAGACGGAGAGTAAAAACTTCAGCACTAAATGACATCAGCATTTGCATCAGTTTTCGTTAGCTACTGTATTGTCTCCGAAAATTTTCTCAGATAAAAATCTTATTTCGTTTCATTTGGTTCGCTGTTGCCTGGACCGCCAGTAGCATCTTTTGGATCCTTTCATTTTTATTGCATTAATACGTTTCGCTAAACTTTTCCATCTCCGATGCATCTCCGAAAAAGTGCACGCCACGCAATCGCTTGGCATACGCACCAAGAAACGCCCCAGGAATCGGTTGTTCGGTTATCGGTTCTGCGCTGCCTGCCAATAATCGTTGACTGATGGGCTCTTTCTCTCCCTTTCTCCTTCGCTCTCTCTTGCGATGGATATGTCTCTTTTTCTTTCCCCACTATCATGTTCTTGCACATGACTTCCATCCCTTTCCGGCACCCGCGAAGCTTTCTCGCTCTCCCTTGGACCTCTCCCGCACGGAGAGCTGGAGCAATAGCTGCTGCCCTTTTTTAAGCGTTTTTGCTCCATCGCGATCATCTGTGGCCTCCGCTTTTTGCGACAGGATAGCTCCCGGCAAGGTCCAGGCACTTGGCGCAACGTGCTCATTCTGCACCGACATCTGCACATGGGAACTCCTGGGGAGTAAAACAAAAATTTAAAAAAAACAAAAGGAAAAGCATCACGACACGACACGGGGACACGAAATAAATAAATGGCCCCGAAAGACGCGGTCCGAAGCGAAAAAGAGTGCGTCAAAAAGTGCAACGAGTCAATGGTGGAACATGTCGGTCATTCGCCAAGGCTCCTGCTCGCCGGGCTTCCCTACACCTCGCCTCTACCGCTACCTTGCACCAGTTTTCCACACGAGGAGGAGCCTCGGGGCGGGGGACTCGATTATATAGCAGAAACTATCGCATGTGTGAATATCGCATTGTTGTGTATATAAAAATATAAAATAACTATTCTACGCCCTCCCGGACGCACGGAGGTGAGCATTATTCTTCTGTTTTTCTTATTTTCTCGCGCCTACCGGCACGCCATCGCAACTGCACGCACTGCGCCCCTGCGTTCGGTGGAACTCGGGAAAACGGAACGAAGGCGGGAAGTGGCTTGGGAAAGGGCTGCGAGCAAAATGTATGCAGATTGATCATTGCATGCACTGCAGCCGTTATTTGTTGCAGCATTTTACCGCTCGCAGTTTTTCTTAGTGCTTGTCTTATTCATTTTCCACTGTGTATGTGACTGCTCTTGTTTTGTATCACTCCGTTTATCACCTTCTTTGCCACTCTTTCTAGCAGCAATATATATATTTTATCTCTCCACCCAACGAACAGTTGCTCTTTCTTTCTTACTTCTATTTCATACTTCTCTTAAAAGAGTGTTACTGTTTTTCGCTATTTTAAATTCACCTTCCCTGGTTGCCGCCGCCTGTATGTTTGGCCTCGATTTGAGCCATTCATTTTGACCACCATCATCATCGCCATCATTAAGTCAATCGTGCGAATTAATGAGGACCGCAGTTTTACATAAACGAGCGGGGAAGGCAAAAAATAAATAAATGGCACAACTTTTGCCCTGTCCTTGCCGCGCGGAGTGATGGGATTTCGCTCGAAACAGTTCGCTCGCTCCGAACAGATCCATCAAAATGCATTCAAAGTTCATCTTCATTATGCCACTGTTGTTGCTTGCTATGGTTGTTTTTTTATTTATTCCAATGGTAAAGCTTGTGCATTTCACCGCGGCCTGGGAATCAGCGGATTGGACGCGAAAAATGATTGAATAAATAAAATATTCACAACGCACCGCCACTTCTCCCGGGCGCGATCCTTGATCCTCCCTTTCGGTCGCTGGCGAAGGGTTTTGTGAAGGGGTTTTGCAATGCAGCGGTTCGAGCTGGTGCGCCTTTAAGCGGTGGTTACGTTTCACTTATTGGTAGCCGAAATTAAAATATCCCATAATAAGCGTTTTGCATATCGACCAACCATCAACGGCGTCGATGCCGCGAACTCGATCCTGTCGAGTGGTACATGCGTGTGTGTGTGTGTATGTGTGTGTATGTATTTGCATTCACCGGATCGCTGAACATTGTTATTTCATCCCATTATGCAACGGGCGCAGCACGCACATGCAATAACGATGGCCAGTGTAGGTTTCATTATTATAAATTTTGCAGCATCCGGAATTGGGTAAAAAGCGCTACCGAAAACGTTGCTCGTCGCCATCGGAGAATGCTCCACCCCGTGCTGCAGAGTCGATAAGGGAAAACGGAGGTGTTCAGTGTTTCGTGTGTTTGGATAGACATTACTTTTTTCATTTTTCTTCACTTCGTAACCCGTCTTTATGGTTGAAATCATCTTACTGGGCCGCGCACAACCGACATGAAGGCATTAAATCGCGGCCATTTGCCAGAGGGCAAACGATTGCCGAAATGGCCGCTGGCAAATTACTACGCCGAATGGAGTTCTGGTACTGTTTCCAGCGTTTTCCGAACAAAAGGAATCCTTTCGTCGAGATTCGTGCGAAAGAATTAAAATTTCTATGAACTTTTGTACCTTGTACGCTCCCTTGAGTAAAGTTTTCTTCATAATATTATATTTTCCAAAAATTAAAATTAACTCTATTTAAGATGTTTATTCGCTGAACAGATCAATCATGCCTGAAAGAGTTGCGATATAAACCATGCCAAAGAAAAAATGACTCTCACCGTTGTTGCCGATCTGTTGCATCAACATCCAATGCATCTTCCTGTAATTATCAACACCTTTTCAACGACTCATCTTGCGTACATTCAATGACTCGATTAGTGTGAAGTGCTGAGCTGCATCACCGTATCAACGTTTTATTTTTTTTTCAATCGCACCCAATTCTAACTCCTGTTGATTTGCATTAGAATGTGCATCACGATGTGCATCTGCATGAGAGTGGGTCCATTACTGCCATGCACATCTATGAAGCCCCCTCGGTTCGAGTGCTGTTCGCGAGTTCGTAAATTTACAACAGTGCCCGCTCGGGACATCCATGTCCCAACGAATGGTAGCCACTAAGTGTGTGTGAGAGTGTATGTGTGTGTGAACTGCCGTTGCCGGAACGATCGGCCGTATGGCACCGCGTTCAATATGGATCGGCCGTGATTGACCGTGGGAACTAGGAAAAACGGGACGACGTTAAATTTTAGGTTCGCACTTGTGCAACACGGATGGATCTGGAAACAAGAAAAAAACACATCCATCCTGACCCCCGGTCTCCCATGCGTCACCACCGATTAATTCACCCCCTCCAACATGGCTGGAGACAACCAGTTGCGTCCGAAAAGGAGAAAAGCTGCACCGATCGACCACAAAACGCGTGCACGAACGACGTAAAACGGTGTCGGTGATTTGCCAAAGCCATTCGATATCAATCTAAGCAATCGCCGGAACCGGGAACGGTGTTTTATTTTGCCGATCATCATCATCATCATGAAATGCGTACGATGCACGTGGTGCAGGTGTTGCAGATGGGAAGGAAAGTGCATCCCCAAACGGCACCTGTCAAATGTCATATTCGATTCGATCCAATCGGTGTTGGTTAAATATGAAATTGCGCCGGTAAACAAGCGGGCCCCGGTGACGACGCACCCGTTACTGGACACTGCATCGAACCCCCAAACACAACAAACAAGCGAAACAAACAGCACGTGTCCAGCTTCCAGCATGGGGCCCAATCTGCTGCAAAAGTCATGCACTTTACGGAAATCCGTTTGTAAATTCGTCCGAATGCACCCACGACCGACCCTACCGTGGGTGGCGGAAAATTGTTATTCACTTAGTTTTTTTTTCTGCCCGGCCCTCCGCCCGGCCGTGATTTATGCGTGAGCCCGAACGGACCAACATGAAAAAAAAACAAAAAAAAGAGTGTCGACCGCGTCAACGCGAATAATAAGCCACCGGTGGCGTTGGGAGCGAGCAAAAAATCGGATCCCCAACCCACCGAACGTGCCAGGTGCCAAGGATGCACCACGTATGGAAACTAACACCTCACTCAACACTCAACCGTCTGATTGCTCGCCACGCCAGCAAACGGATGCAGCCAGCGTCGGTTGCATCGGGCTCGGCTGCAACGCCGCCTCGAATGCAGTCCCCGACAGCCGAGGACACTGCTGCAGCGAGGGAACGCTTGACGGTCGGCGTATTGGCGTGCGTGGTGAATGCATCCGATGAATGCACTTTCCCTGCCCGAAGTGCATTCCATGAAGTGGCTGACGCCACAGCCTGGTCTGATGGCGTGGGTATTGTGCGTGCCCCGTCCCCCCGCGCGTGTCGAGTTATCTTCGGTGGTTTTACAAGCAATCAAATGCCTGCCTCATCCCTCAGCAACTCGGGTCAGTTTGCGCTGGAGTCAATGTTGCTGCACTTCGGCGAGATTCCTCGTTTTTTTCGTTCCCTCTGCTCTGCTTTAATTCTTTATTTGCGCTGCTGCGGTGCAACATCCACCGCGGAGTGCAGTTCGGTTTTACTTTTTCCTTCCCATCCAATCCATCGAATGCGTTGTTCTGTAAAGTAAAGGGAACATGGTTTCATTTTTTTATGCCTCCCCCAACTTCCCGGTCACGCGTGTGCCAATTGTGTGACTTTTGCCCTTTTTTCCATTGTCCCATCATGAGTGTAAACATTGGGTGGCATGTGGGTGTTTGAATTTTATTTATTTGGATTCCTGCGATTTTTTTCTCCCATGGATCTCCTCCTGGTGGACAAGCGGATGAGACGAAAATAAAATAGAAACATCCCAGATCGCAGAATTGGAGTTCAATTGGAGAAGTTTTATAAACATAGCAAGCCAGAATAGCACCATTTAAATATGCATTTTAATTAATTGCATCCTCACATTCAAAAATGTTCGTATTTTTTATCTTAACAGTTATTGATATCAAACAGAAAGCCAAACACAGATAAAGCAAAAGGTAAAACAACGCTACAATAGCTGAATATAATCATTAAATTGGTTAGAAAGAAATTGTATTCATAACCATTTAATAAATAAGATTGATAAATCTCCTGAAGCAATGATTGGACAGACCAAACTAATATCCAACATTAAAAACAAATAAAACACGCAAAATTAAGCTTGTAAACATGATAGCTGTTTCTATTTATTTATTTTTATTATTTTTTTTATTGTTGATAATCAGTTAAAAATAAATTGGAGCTATTTCAAGTAGGTTTACCACAAAGAAGAAAATCTCTTCAAATCGAGCACGTCCTGATTTACATGATTTATTTCTAGCGGAGTTATACAAAAAAAAACCCCTTTCAATTTATTGGGAAAATAGTAAACAAAGTGCGGAAATCCGTATCACCAATCAACTCCAATTAGGCTATTAGTCACAGTAAATAAATGCACTTAACCGACAGTCATTACGGAAATAATTCAACCATACATCACATCATCCTTCGAACGATGATGGGAAAAGGAAAGTGTGGTTATAACCATCATTTTTCTCTCCACGGCATTCGAGTAAAAAGCCGATGTGCCTGAGGAAAACATTCCATAAAGTGATGCATTTAAATTTGGTAAATTATGCAGGAGAGTGTGTGACACCGAGTGCACCGCAAGCATCGAGATTGATGAGCCGTCGATTTGTTTATTGTTTATTTACACACCCGGCCGTGCATTAATACCTCAACGGGTGGTTTTTTTCCAGGATCGAAAAGCCGCCACGCTCAGCCCGAAACAGTGAACGTGCAGCCGATCCTGAACGACGGACGCAAGCAATTGACACTCTGCGTGAAATGCCTCGCGGCATACCGAATCCCTCGGCCAACCGCCACCGTTCGGTTCGCGGTAATCCGTACGTGATCGCGGTTTTCCACCCCATTTTCCCAGCGATCGATTCCACGGATGGGGTCGGGACGGAGGAGACAGTGTGTATCGCTACCCTTGCGAAGGTGGTTAGTGCCACGCGTACGTGTGCTGCCCGGCGGTGACCTAACGCAGCGGAAGCGATAAATGACGCCGGTTCACTCGACGCCGTTCGATGCTAACTGCATAATGGTATTGTCGTAATTTGAGCGAACGCTGCGCTTTGATGGGGCTAATAAATGGCGTGCTGCATCTGGGAGGCTTCGTCCTTCGGGCCAACCCCCTCCGGTGATGAGGAGCGGTAGAGAAGAGCCTGAAGCGGTCGGTACAATGCTGGCATGCCGGTACGACAAGAGGATTAGTGCAGCCGGACGGTTTAACTGCGGGGCGGGTGCATCGTGGGGCAACGTGTGTATGCACTTCTTCCGTGCCGAGACCTTTCGCGTGTGGTAATATTGTGATAATTGTGCCCGTTCATCAACCATCGATGCAATTAATGGTTCATCCTGCTTGAGTGCAACTTTCCTTTTTAAACTCTATTAACGGAGTGTTCTTTTGTTGATTTAATTGATCCACAATAACTCTAGCAGAGTAACGAATTTGTTAATTGATGAGATGACAAATTTAGCCAAAGTTCTTCGAAAAACCTTACCGAACCTAAGCTCAAAGCCAAACGAGCTGTCCTCCAATGCACTCAGCGTGCAAAGTCCCGTTCCAAGCATATAGTTTATGCCTTGAATAAAACCATAAAAGAATAAAAATCTCAAACAAATCATTTCACTGCCAATGTTTGCCAATTATACTATACTGAAACACACAAAACCAAGTCAATTATCATTCAGACAAAAATGGTTGCTTAAAACGCAATGATACTCCCGACGGTCGCCTCAAAAACAGCGCTAATCACAAGCTCTCCGCCGGATACCGTTAGCGTTCTACGTACGGTGAGAAAGATTTGGCTTCATCGAAAGCCACCAAATCAACTATTTGCATCCCACCATTGCTTGACGTAGCACTATAATTTGATAAGAAGAAAAACGTCCAATTCCCAGACCGATTGGCATCAAAACGGGCTTCTGTCTTACTTCTGTTTAATGTGCTGTTTTAAAGCTCACAAAACTCACCATCCATCGTCAATCAGCGGGTTCTGATTTAACCATCCTGAGGCGGTTTCTAATAGCATGCTAAAAGGGTCTGATTCGGATGTACAAAGTGCTACCGTTTTCGTTCCGAAATCGAATCGTACCGATGCGATGCATACCCCTGGTTGAATGTTGTTCGATGTTTAGTTCTCTCGATTTTGTTGCCCTCAGGACGCCAAGTATTGAAATACAATGAAAACGGGAAGCTGAGCTGTTGCATATAGAAAAGGAAAAAAGCAAGCTAATAACTAGATAATCGATAATCATATGGTTTTCTGCATATTTAAACGAATCCTCCGCTCGGGATAAGACTGTAATTAATTGAAAATTTCCCGACCAACACTGTTGTAAAATATTCCTCGATTTATGCTCTTTCTCTCTGCTTTAGCCGCAAGTTACTACCAACAGACTTTGAAAATTGAAATAATTTTGCATCAAACATAAACTAACTGAATCACCAAAACCCCAGTGGCGCTGAAATAAAAGGTAAATTGTCGCATGTAAATTAGGTCCGACTTAGCCTGCATTAAACGTTCCTTCGTTGCACTTTAGAGTATTTTTTTGTTACATTCATATTTCGATGAAGGAAATCGTGCCCCAGACTGACGGTAACGACTTGTTTTCTTTTCGACTGTTTGCAAGTTATGGAGATGTTTGCCTGCTACTGCCCCACGAATGGTCGCCACAGCGCTGTTGATCTTGTTGGAAAATTGGGTCCACGCTGCAAACCGGAGGTGCACGACAATAATGCAACGTTTTTTTTCTGTTTTTGCTGTTTTGTAGAGTCATGATGCACACTGACACCAATGTGCATTAGTTGAGAAGGGAGCGAAGGGAGCAATGATGTTGTACGATTATTTCAACTCCGTTGCTGTTTTTCTTCGTTTGCACTCGTTCCAGCCACCGGAGGATCCCACACGAAGCCACGAAATCGTGCCAATTCCTCCTCGAGCCGGACTCCAAAAGCCTCTGGCGGTCTGCTTCATGTACTGCCCATTTTTATTTATATGATTATTTATAATAATCTTATTACGAACAATATGTTTATTAGCATGCAAATGGTACCGATGGATCCCGACCGTACCGGATGACAAAATGCGAAAACGAGCGGTAAAGCACAAATTCCTCGCCAAATCGTGCCATCGTGCATCTTGCACGTTTTCCTTCTCCCACCTAGCCAACTCGGCTTCGCTTAAGCAACCGATCAACATGAGTCGTGGCAAGCAATAACTCCCCGAAAGAAGTAGCCGAATTGCCGTGTACCGAGCGAACGGTAGCTGCCACTGCAGCGTGCATCGAGTGCAAGGATGCAGTAGCGGTTCCACATCCCGGTGGTCCGAAACGGAGAAGCTGGAACCCCGGTAGCGAGCTCGACAATGCTAATGTCGACAATGGATACAAGTTAATTTTCTTCTGTTCGTAATTGTTCGCCATATGGTTTTCAGTAGATCTTGCCTTCTTCTTTATCTCAAGTGCATTCCAGGCAGAGTGATTTCGAGTAAGAAACCAAAACTTCGTCTGTATAACCCCAACTTTACGTAATGTCTACCATTAATGCTTTTTTATCTATTTATGGTTTTTGGTAATAATTTTAATTTTAAAATGTTTTGCATTGCGCAACGAGCATTGAAATGAAATGCAAATTTGTTTATTTAAGATTTTTTAACAATAGAATCATGAATGAAATTACAAGCATAAGTTGATAAAAATAGAGCAATTGGTCAATACAAATAATGATACAATGAAAAAAAAACCACTTGAAACATAAACATGTTCAAACTTTACTTTTCTACTCTGTCGATTAATTTCTGTTACTATGATCCAAACAAATGAGTGTTACCGAAAATGGTAGTCTACTTAATCTATACAAATAAAAACCAGTTAAAGATACCAAGGCATTTTACAACAAGTTAACTTAAAGTAAAACTCGTCCAATATTGCAGCACAAGGAAATTAATTATAAAGAGGAATCTACAAAGTCACGCGAGACCTAAACATAATATTCGATCTTACAACTAGAATTCATCTCGTGTGAACTTAATTTATATTTGGGCTTATTATGATATTCAAGTAGCGCATCGCTTTGTTCGATATAGCCAGAGCGATTTTGAGGTAAGACGATCAAATAAAAAAATAAACCACCTAAACATACACGAAAAATGGAAAGAAACTCAACATAGGATGATTTTTTACTTTTAAACATTCTGAAAACCAATTATTGTTTTATTAAAAATGCCTACTACCTGTGAAAAACACATTTTTTGCTAATACATTATATTCTTATCAATCCTTTTGACAGATGCTTTGACTCGCCACCTGGAGTATGATTTACGATTTTACTCCGTGATGCTCGACACAACAATCAAATTAGGTCCCATTGTTTAATATTGAACTATTGATTTTCTAGCCTTTTGCAATTCATATTATGACTGTTGTACCATATATCGTATCATATTGGAAATTTTTCATTTTTGAGAAGCAAATTCATTGCAAAACCATTCCAAACCCAGCTGTGACACTGAAGTAGAAAGCAAGGAGTAAAACAACTCTTCTAACATCTAGACGTCTATGTCCGCGCGATAAAGTCAAATCATAACATCACACCCAAACGAAGCGGCGAACAACTACTCGCCAATGTCCGAAACTACTAATCTGCAAAGCAAACAGATCCAACACTTCCGGGTGTTCGAAGCGATTTGCAGTGGCGTAGTTTTTTTATGAAGTAAAACTATGAAAAGGATGCGCCATTGAGGCACTTTTTCGTCCCCACGGCCAATAATGGAGGCGTTTTATGTATCGTAGGCTGTACAAAATATGAGGTAAAAAAATCATCCAACATATCCTATGTTTTCCCTTCCGGAAGCAGAAGATCCCAGTCTGGTCTTTGTTCGAAGGCTGAGCTTGCAGCAGCGGTAAGGGTTGTTTCCATTTCTCGTCGATATTTTTTTGTTATGTCCAACGGTTGAAAGATATTTCCCGTCGTTGCATTCTATATTTGACAACGGCCAAGAATAATGAAACGAACCGAACGCGACTCGCGGTTCCCGGTTCAGGTTTGTTTACTATCCATAACTGGGCGCGAGTGTTCATCATCGGGCATCGGTTTGCATTTCCTCGGATCCTTGGCCGGATGTCCTCGGTGGCCGTTCGTACTTGAAGAGTCGCAATTTCAGCCTCAGGTGGACGCTTGACGGTGTTGCCTTCGACGCGCAGGCACCGAATCGATGAAACTTCTCCCCCGAAAAATTCGGGTTCCCGTTTTTTCCCCCATTTGCTTTCCGTTCGATACGATGCGTTCAAACTCAACGAATCGCAATGAACAGGAGACGATTCGGTGTTTTAGCATTTATTCGCGAGAAAAATTATGGTAGGATTCGGGGAGTTCACTTGTTCGAGACGGCGACAGAGATCGGCGTACATGTTTGCGATACGGGACGCTTTGCCGTGTTACCGTTCCGGGGAAAGATGTGTTTCGCCAAATCTCCGTTGCAACCGAGCGCCGACAGCCCGCAGCATCGCGCAGGTGAAGTTGCTTTTGTTATCAGCGGAAAGATAAATAAAGACACAGACGTCATTGCATCCAGCAGTGGCGGCCCTCTGCTCGAGTGCAGCTAGCCAGCAAATTCGTTCGTTTTTCGCCAATCCACTCTGCACTTCTTGTCATTTGGTGCAATTTGTTTTCTTCCATTCGTTTGCTATCCAATCGCGAGCTGTAGACTTTGGCAAAGGGTTTGGCGTCGATCGCATTCCTTTGCAAAAGATAGTTGGAAGTTCTGGATGCAAGAGGAAATCGATGCATCGTTCAGACCAACTTGGTCACATCGGTAATAGACACATTTTGTTAGTTGAAAAACAACGACAATGTCGTATTTGCAGAAGAGAGATTGCTACATTTTGAGTTGATCTGAAATTGTCTGTATCATTTCTTAAGCAAGTTATAAAACTTGCAGAACATTTTATTTTTAAATCATTATGAAGTGTCGACGTCTAAACCGTGAAGCGGATCATAGGCCAAGCTAACAAAGTAGCTGCTTGGAGAACCGAACTTTCAAGGATACCATCTTTTTGCCCAATGTTTACCTTAAATTTTAATTTTAAAATTAATTTTATAATTTTTTTTTGCAATTTATCAAATGTGTAATGAGTTTATGAATCTACTTTTGAATGATATTAAATGAAAATAAAAATATGAGGATAATGCACTAAAAGTAAATCGAAGGATCCGGGTAAAGATTTTATCACAAATGAAGACAATTTTTAGTTTCTTTTTAGGATAATCGACATGGATTACCAAAAGATCCTGCATATTTTTATGTAATTTTACATTCCATTTGTTTTCACTTTTTCCTTTTACAAACACTTCACGATTGCTAGTTTCAAATCGACTTAGAAACTACCAATTTGAAAAGTAAACAAATAAATTATATAAATTGGAAAGTAATTGATGGTTTCGCATGAAATAAGGCATTGAAAATCAGGCTTTTATCAATGAATATATTTCAATGGAATAATATTCAGGAAAATTATAATTCAATTTAAATTTGATTTCTCATTAAAATGTGTGGTGTAATGTTATTTGAAATTTTGTTAAATTTTGGTATGAAAAATTGTATGGTAAATGTATTTCATGGTGCCTTTAACATAAAGCTGCTTGGAGCCCCCAGAACGTTTAATCCGCCCCTGTTAAAACCCCTTTTTTATTGTAATTTTACTTTCGATTGCGTTTCTAGCATTATTTTTATTTGACAAACTACAGTTGCATATTTTAATTAATTTCATTAACTCAATTAAAGTAAGGGTCAAGTTGATTAATTGAGTGCAATGTAAGTTATTGAAATATTAAATCTTTTTTTACTAGATTTCAATGTCACTTTGTCACTTTGAAGCCACAACATGACCTGACCTCTTTGATTTAACATGGTTGAAGCTAAACTTTCTATTTTTCTTAATCTATCTCTCTTGTCAGACTTCTTGTTTTATTCAAGTACTTTTATGACTCTTAATTGATATGTTATAAACGAATAAAAACTACAGTTCTGCAGTCTGTTTTGGAAAAACAAAATACAGTTTACCCATTCTTCTTAAGCCAGTGAAGAAAAATGCAAAGTTTTGATTCTAACCGTGCACCGATGCACTCAAAACGCTTTACCAAGAGACCCGAGACTTCGCATCCCCCGATCACCGTCTTAAGCCGTTCGAACAAAAACGGAATTTGTTTAGGCAAATTTAGTTATCCCCATTCGCCATTGTTGTCACAACGGAAACCGTCATCGTGCCGAAGCAGGTGCCGGATCTTCTCGCCGGAATAATGCCACCGTTGAGGACGTGTCGATAGCCATCTCGAAACAGAGCCGCTGGCCGAATGCAACTCCACGATCGCCGGGAGCCGGGATGGCCGTGTGTTTTGGCGAAATTTGTGGTGTCCAATTATTGCTGACAGCCGGAGACAAGAGGAAAACCCTTCGGAAAAGCTGGGGCGATGAGGGATTGGGGCGGTGTTGGCTACACAAATATCTATTTTTCCTCTGCCCAACCGAGCCGCCAAACGGCGTCGCTCTAAATCTTTCGTCAGCCTATTGCGCCCGTACGAGCGCCTACGAGAGAGCGTTTCCTGTGACAAGGAAAATAAATAAATCATTCCGTATATTAGAAAACGTTCGGCCCGAAAATAACAATTCCACTGCTGGCAGCGAAAATCGAAACGGGTCCCGAGGTGGGGAGGGGGAAAAATTGTACCATCCAGAAGGCGCTAGGATGAATCGTAAGGATATTTTTCGTCGGATCCGAGCGGCTTAGCCGTTGCAGTGTTCGTTCGCGGGACGAAAACTAAGTCCAATTTAGCAGGGGGCGAAGGAGGGGAAGTTGGGAGAGTGAAGGGGCTAGTTTGTAGCATAAAACATTTTTCGTGCAAGTAAACCACCCAACCAGCTGTCGATGTCCCGTCCACCGGCATGTGCACGGACCCGGTTGCAGCCGGGAACGAATCAAGCGTACATACATATAGAGACGTTTTTCATTCGAATCCGCATCGAAAGCACCCCACGTTGTCCTCGTCCCCTCTCCCTACCCGTCAAAACGAATCGTTGTACATCGAATCCTGATCCTGGTCCTCCTGGAATTGAGCCTTCTCGGCGCTCGGGAAGAAAAAGGAACCGGCGGCAGCGAATGCAAAATAATATTTATAAAGCACCGAAAAAGGAACGGGAAACGCAGTGCCGTCGAACGGGGCCGGCCCAAGAAGGATAGTATGCGGGAGGAAGGGGTTCCCTCCGATGGTCCGTCCAATGTCCAGTGCGGCCCTGGAAAAGCCTCTCTGCTGCGCGGACGGCGAAGCGAACGTAACGGTTCGTTCGTTTTGTCTTCGGCAGCTATCGATATGCCCGGATTCTGGAGAATGGGAGGGTGAGGCTCGGGTGCTGCACATCTGCTGCAACCGTATCCCTCCGAGCAATCCATCTCCCAGTTCGCGGCCCATGTACTCGCGTAATTCAGCAGAAGGAACGAGAAATCGCCGAGCGGCCGAGCCTACGATGAAAGCAACGCTCGGTTAGGGTGGGTCGTGGAGGACGAGGAGGGAGAGGGAGGCTGACGGTCTAGGACAACGAGCACACAAACGGACACACGTGAGAGCGTGGAGTTGGGGGGTAGGTGGTGGTTTCGTTTTTCGTCGATTTTATTCGAAACCAGGCTCGAACGTTCCTTTCAACGTTTCGATATTCCGAACGTTCCGAGCGGATCCTCACCGAACTCGCCGTTTCGTGTACGCATCCCCGCGCGCCGCGGTCCGGAAGGGGGTCGGGATGGTGCGGCAAAATCCACCACATGCACCGTCGTTGCCGCGCGAAGTCGTCGTCGTCGTCGTTGGCGCACACACAAAGTCCTCCCCGGGCAGCGCTCATCTCGAGGTTTGCTTTCTTTCCATCAAAAAACGCAACCCCTTCCCTCACTCGCACCTTCACTCCAGCCAGTGTGTCTCGTTCTCTCCGCTTGAAAGCTATCTCCTTCTATTCCAAAAGGCACACACACACTGTCCACCGAGCGCCCGTATGACGGCGATGGAGTTTCCTTCCTTCCAAGGATGGGTTTTCGGCGACGACGGCGGTCCCGGGCTTTCCCGGAGCCGAAAAGAAAAGCGCTCGCAACGAGAAAACATTCGCCAACACACGCGGGTGGCCTGGCCTTTCCCGTACGCACACGTGTGTGCTGCACGGCCGTTCGGACCATTCGGACCGGGGTTGCCATGGGGATCGGCTCGGAAGCGGCCTTTTTTGCCCGCATGTCGATGAGAACGAAACGGTGATGCGAGTGCCCCCGCCCTCCCGCAACCAGCCGCGTAAGCGTATCCAATCAACGGAACGGATCCTCGAGTCGTCCGTCCGTTTCCACCAGCCCGTGGATGGCCAATTTCCCATCCCACTCCCGAAAACGAAAACTCAACCGAACCGCCGAACGGTGAACACGGCGTGGGTGGTGGGAAAGGGATCCCGGTTTTCCTTTACCACACCACCGTGGGGCGAGCTTTCCCTAGCACTGTTGGTGGGTGGGAGGGGGAAAGGTGGCACACAAAAAACCATCGCCCGGTCACGCACCGTTGCAAGGACGAAGAAAACCCGGCGCTCAGTTCACGGACTGGACCTGGGAAATTCGTCCCATAGGTGCCTCTCTTTCTCTCTCTTTCTCACCATCTCTCGATGTCCTTCTTTGAAACGCATCGGACGCATCGGACGCATCTGCGCCTTCGCACGGTGCAGCGCCCAAATAAGAGATCAATGCGAACGCTTACCGGTCTGTGCCGGTCAGTTGTGTTGCTTCGCTTTGGCGTGCGGAGAGAGGGCAAGGGAGTGGGACGACATTGGAGCACATTCTCGATTTTCCGACCACCATGGCGCTGATGGCGCAGATGATGCTGAGCGCATAAGCCCCTCAACGCACGAGAAAGAACGAGATGGATTCGCAATGCAAGAAAAATCCCTCCACGAAATGGGATGGGTGGGAAAGGGCCGCGGGAGGGGGTGCATTTTCGCCAGCACCATCCGGCGGAATGTATGTTATTGTATTATATTTTAAAATCGACCCGTTTTCTTTCGACCCAAGGCACATAAGGAAATGGCGTTCGGGCATCGAGGAAAAGGTTCGATTTGCAAACCGAACGATCGGAAGGTCGTAGGGATTCAAAGGAAAATAAAAGGAAAATCTAAAACAAGTACAGCGACGAGGCAACACGCACCACACGGTGGCGATGCGAATCCTTTTCGCTACGAATGGTGCATACGGCGTACGCGTGTGTGTGTGTATTTGCATGCGTGCTCCGGTGGAACTAATTTGTCGATTTCGAGCCGCCTTTCCTTTCACTGGAGCTTGGGGAAAAATGGGAAAAGAAGGCTGGTCACAAGATGCACCCCGGCTTCCGCCTTCCCGATCCCACCCACCTGCTGCTTGTGCGGATGATTTTCCCGGGGACCCCGTCGTTCCCCGTGAGCTTTGCGGTAAAATGCGAGCGTAACAGCAACGGGTTCCGATGGGTCGGGTCGGGTTCCTTGCCTTTGCCGTTCGGATGGAAAATGAAGGATGCTGGCGCCTCGCTTGGCCACACCGGCACGTTGCAACGGGTCGGACACTTTTGGCAGCGAGGTCGGCGGAGTGGAGATGGGGCTGCTCGAAATACGGCACAGAAATGCAACGTTTGAAACGATATATGTGTGCAAACAAATATTATACATCGAATTCTCAATTCGTCCCGAGCTCGCTTTGAGCCACCCACTTTGGGAGGGAGGGACAGGGTGGGTGGGATAGATTTTCGGACCAATTCAACCATCCGGGAAAAGAAAAGCAGCATGGTGATGTGCTGTCCGTCTTGCGTACCGTGCTTCGGGTGGATGTGTTCGGAGCTCGGAACGCATAATTCCCTCCAGTGGTCGCCCGGTTCGGCACAAAGCTGGCTCCAATTCGAGCGGGCCCTTCTGGATGGCTCACGGTTTTATTTTTATTTTTCACATCTTTCCGAGGCCCCGATCCGTGAGATGCAACCAATGACGCACTGGCAGGGCGCCGGGGCCGTCGGCTTGAGGGCAAAGAAACGTGCGTGTTCTCATCGTGATGGAAACCGTCCGAGCCTCCTTCCGGGGGATGCTAGTTTTTCGATGGACAAATTGATTTTAATTTCCATCTTCGGCCAACGCACATTTGCAAACATCGAGACGGCTGCACAACGCTTCAACGGTTTCAATGTTTAATGCAGCGAACCCCTTTTGGGCCAAGAAAAGGCCGGGTGCGTCGGGCGAAGGAGCCGTAGTGTTTGTCGAACACCGCCGGATATTGCATTCGGCATAGGTCCCATTGTGAGCCTTATTGCATATTCCAGTTTTAGTAGAATGGTATGATTGATTTGCCGTGCAGGCTGGTTGATAGAAATGTCAATACAAGCCACGAAGCATGGTCGGTTTTGTCTTATAGTGGAAAAAACGTAAAGCTGACTTATTTATTTATCTATTCTATGTGCTTCTAATGCGGCATGGCGTGCGAAAGCTTACGGAAAAACAAAATCATTTCTTGATAATCCCTTTGGATAGATAGAATAAAAAAAATGTAGTCCTTTATTACACTCAATATTTGTTCTCGCTTACCAGTCCATATTTTATTGATGTCCAAATGCAGTATTAAAATGTTTATATGACTTTGGTAATACTCTATTTCAGAGTTTAAGGTAAACTTTTACGTTTTTTATTGACTTACATTTTCTTATTCAAATCTATGTTAGGATTAAAGGTAAAGTAAGAAGAAAAATTTTAACTTACAATCTATATAATTACGTACACGTTTATTGTGTACACATTACATAAGTGGAAGTAAATTTTGACAAAAAATATAAACAATGAATAAAAAACTACAACGTTACCTAACTATTGAACCAAGTTAGGCTTGACTCGATTCTAGTAATAATGTTTAAGTTTTGAAAACGCAAATGCGTTCGTGCTTTCATTTATTATTCCAAGTCATACATTTTGATTGTCTGACGATGCATTTGATGATGTTCTTCATTTCAATACAAACATGTATGAAGGACACAATATGCCTTAATTATTCGTCCTCAATCTCGGAATGGTAGAACCTCACACCATGAAATCTAAGGCACACCAAGTGTTTGACAAATGTCCTAATCAATTCTACAACAAAAACTGTCATGCCACAATGCATCATCGTCAATTGGAATAAATCAAAAATGAAAGTGTCAAAAATGTAGCTACCAACTTGGGCCATCAATGAGCTGGAATAGGTTTTGAATGGCAATGATTGTTTTCCAAATGTTGCGTAACAAATTCTGAGCCAGAACGCAAGCTTTGAACGATTATATGAAAATAAAGATAAACAATCTAACCGAGCAAAACCTTCGACCGTCACATAAACGGATTTTTGTTCGTCCACTAAAAATTTAATCTAAACTGGCCTAAATTATGCATCAGTTGTTTTTTTGATTTCACAAAGAAAAACACATTTGTTGCATTCATTGTACCGCTACGTGTTCACGCTCGTTACAGTAAGCGGCATTTTCCGCACAGGTAGATGCAAAAATAAACGCAATTTCCTATCATTTCCAAAGTATTTCACATTTCCCCCTCTCGTACTGCTAGGCCGGGAGCGAATCGGAATGGTCAGATTTATGCTCGATGGGTAGCATAAATGAAACGCATTCCAAGTATTCTTCATACGCAACCCATGTCGTCCGCAAACCCCGGCTACCCATCGGTAGCTGTCTCCTGTGCTCGGAAGCTAATAAAGTAATTAGTTTTCGTGTTATTTCACTTGCAAAGAGCTTCACTCCATGCAACGAAAACGGGCTTTTTACCCGTGGTGGTGGTGGTGAATAATCCATTGACGTCGACTGGACCGGCGACCTGTAACGGCCAGGGATGATGATGAATCGTGTGAACCGCGTCGAAATTCACCCCCATGCCAACCCACATCAGTGCTGGTGGAGAATTGAATGCATTGACCGCAGGTCCGGGAGCATGAGGAATTGCATTTCAACCCTCAAAGGGCAAGTTCTATCTCCCTTTTCCCCCCTGTTCCTTATAGCCGGAAAAGCCAGGATCAGGGGGAAGTGAAAAATACACAATCTGTGCAACTGAAATATACAAATCGTATGGAAAATTGATGAAGTTGTTACTTCCTCACGCCCTTTTTTACCTAGCGCTGATTTTTGCACTGTCCTACCGACCTCGGTAGACGAACTGGCTTGTTTTTTTTTTCGTTTTTTGCTCCAACACTTCGAAACGAGTCAGCCATGGTTAAACGAGACGCAGTGCGGTGACGGAAAGTGTTATTCAAACGGAATTTTATATTACACGAAACTGCAGCTAACCGGCTGTAAAGCGGTAGGAATGAAGCTATGATAACGAATGGGCAAAAATTGACCATAGTTTCTGCATAATGCATTTGTGCCTCGACCCGGCGAAAGTGTGGGGTTGCACAATGTCAATTACAATTGGACCAGGAAACAATTGACGCGGTTGTAATAATTTTTGCATTCTCTCTGAAAAACACTGATTGAGCCATCACACGAACGATGATTTGTGGCAACGCCTCTTCCTCAGCTCTCCCTTTTTTCAATTATGCAATTATTAACAAAACCGAATCGAATAACAATCGTTCTTTGAATCGTGCAAGGTATTTTAAAAAAGTATTTAATCTATGAAACATGTTTTGTCCCTACAACGTTTTCCTTTCGCTCAACTATTATGCCTCATTACATTTTGAGAGTTTCTAAGAATGCTATCATTTTTTCCGCTTCCATAATACACATGCAAAACACATGCAAAATTATGACGTGCAATATTCAAGTCTCGGCTAAAACAATGTCCATTGCAGCAATTGCGTGTTTCACGAAATCAACTATGTTGCCAATTTCCGGGGCCCCATTTTCCGATTAACGAATTGATTTCGCAACAAATTTCCTCCCAAAATCTGACACACCCGCACCCACACACAAAAACACACACCTACATACACCGCTCGCTTTAAGCAGACATCTGTGTGACATTTCACACCGCAAATATTTTAATTTGCATCTATTTCCCGACCCGACGCGCCGTTTCATACCGGACCAAGCGGATCCGGTTGTCCCGCATTTTCCTCACCCACCAGCAATGGTGGGAAATATTATAAACCCATCGACCGCATAAACACGAACAGCGTGCACGGAATGGGCCAGGATATTTGGACACATCTATTTGTGCGGTACCTACTTATCGCCGGTGTCGGAGCCGTGCGCAGCCAATGAGATTATTATTCAAATTTAGATCACTTTTCCGGCGTGGGGAGAGGGAGGTGCCGTTGGGAGGTGGAAGGCGGGACATCTGCAGCTAGACGACACTCATTTCTAACGGCTATTTATTGAACATGCATTCGTGAAAGTGCATCGAAAGCGTATGGCGGGCCCCCGAACCAACCAACCGCCGCTTCCGTTCTGCTCGCGTCTCGTCATCTAATAAAATACAACATAATGTGCATAAACATACCCACACACACACACGTACATGGCCCGAATGGCGGCTGATAGAATGCGAGGTTTCGGGCGAAGACCACCGTGACAACACAATTATAATCGTTTAGTTATAATTTACACAAAGTTTCATCCGCCAACTCACTTGACGTGTGTCAAATCTCCATCAATTGAGTAATATGATAATAAGCGACCAGTAGATTAAATTACAGCCTCATACGGCCTCACAGCATCGAGCCATCGCGGAGTGTACCGGAATCGCAACGAACTGCCGAGGAAGGTTTTAGCCATCGCTGGATCGCCGGTGGTTGACGTTTTCAAGGGCGAGCGAGCTGGCGAGATGACAGGTTTAATTATAATATTGATATAAATATTTCACATTCAAAATAGAGCCGAGCTAATTACCCTACATGCACTCGAATCAACTAGCGACCAGCGGGGCTGGACCACTTCAATCCACTTTCCCAGCGTTTCGTCACCGGATGGGCTGGGAGGATGATTTTTTATCCATTCTAATTTAATTTCAACGATTTTATGTCATCCCACCCAGCTGATGGATTGAATGCAATCGGAATTGAATTTGAGCGAATCCGCGGTGGAACGAAAGGAAGCAATTTGACATACATGTACAAATAATACAAGTTAAAAATGCTCTAAAGAAATACCGTTGGTGAATGGGGTTCATTTTTTCGTTTTTCCTAAATTTGATCCTTCTTTTACAAATACTAAAATTTGAAAACTATTCATCTTTTTCGCGTACGGTACTAGATTGATATTACGTTTTGCAGATCGTCCGACCTGCTCCGTCATACCACCACGTTGTGCATGTATTCAAATCCAATATTTGACTGCATCCATCCATCGCTCTGCATGATGTCCCTGCCTCATAATATTCCGACTGCCACTCAACCCAATTTAGATCGGGCGATTCACTTATCGAATTCCATTTCCATTCGCTTCTCCACTCCTTCTGGCAAAGGAGAAACCTCCCAAAAACACACCCACACCGGCACGGAACACGGAAAGCAAAAACTTAAACCATTACCAAAACCCGGCGACACGGCGATGGCTGAAGAATAAAACACAAGTGACCATGACTCCCCCCTCCCCCTCCCCCCCACCCCTTGCCAATGATCGAGTTGGCGCCAGAAGAAAGACTCTCTGGCCGAGCGGTGTCTGCCAGTCTTTATTCAGGATGCACAGGATGGCCACGTTCGAAGTGTAACGGAGTCGAACGGTAAGGAAAGGAAGTTTGCCCATTGGCAATGGACGGTTTCGTTCGTCTTTTTCTTCCCGAAATCCCGGTCCCGGCCATAGCACCGCCGGGTGAAAAAGGAAACTTTGCTTACTTCCACTATTTTGCCGCTTGTCGCACGTCGGATTGCCGGGTTTTCCCGCTTTTTTCCAGCTATCCGCGCCCGGCATGGGGAGTTGGAGCCATTCGATAATTAGATTGCAGTGAAAAATTGCAATCTAATATTATTATAGTTGTTGTCGATAGAATATTCAAAATGATTCGTTCTTTTCGATTATTTCCTTTTGTGTGTTTTTCTTTTTCCGGTCCAGTCTTTTCCACTTTTCAATTGTCCCTTTGTCTTTGATTTCTTGTTTTAATCCTGGATAGACGTTGCTTACCCACTGTTGTGCGATGAGTCGGTTCCTTCCGTTTGTGTTTATTTTTGTCAACGAGAAACGATTTCATGCTGATTGATTTACGATTTTGTAGTATTAAAACATATAAGAGTTGTTAGTGTTCACTTAAACAACACAATTGCCGGATTTTAATTGCTAAATATAATGCATAATGTAATATATTATATCTTTCATCTAACTATTAAATGTCAAACCATGACGAACGACTTCGACAAACCTTCCATTGCATCTTTTTCGTATCTCATTCAACCAGTGTCGTTTTGTGAAGCACCGTTCAAAACTAATTAGTTGAATCGTATTTAAATACCACGATCGATGGATTAAAATATCTCACTCATCATGAACCTCCTCCAGGGCGGTCAGCTATTCAGCCTCAGAAACTGCTGACTCAGTTTAGAAAAAGAAAAGAAATCCTCCCAACTTCGTAAACCCAACCAGGCCAGCAACAAACGTCAAAACACACCACTCAAAGGCGGTTCCCACACGTGGTTTTGACGCGAGGCCAAAAAGTGGCTCACTGCGACGCCGGACGGTTGTTCGTCGTACGGAGGTGTTGCCGTTCGTGCCATTAGTTGTTTAATCAGGCGAAGAATTTGAAACAGATCGTCCGGATGATCGTCCGCCACCTTCGACGGTCCGTTTCTCGCCTGCGCCCTACAGGAAGTGAGCGCGACAACGCAATCATCGTCGTCAGCGTCGTGTGGCGAAGACGCGGAACGCCACGATGACCGCGATCCGTTAAACATTGGCTCCCTTTTTCTTTCGTTTTATTTCCACCCATACCCGCTCCGACGTGGCGAGTCTTTATGTTTTCTTATATATTCCACCCATTGAATATGTTTTCATTTTTCTCCGCTCCATTGAGCGCCTATCATGAGGTGTAAAATTGCACCATTTAATCTTTAATCATCGCGTTCCTACGCCTGTGCGAGTGGCAGAAGGATTTGCCTGGAAGGGCGAAGAAAATCCACAGCGTGGCGGGGGGGAGGGTGGGGGGGGGGAGGAGGAAGGAAATCTTAAGGAGCTAGTAAGCGGCCACGCTGCGGGGAAAACGATCTAGCCACAACGACAACAAAAGCGTGGCGATAGACCAACACACTGAGATACAGCCAGCCAGAAAGAAGGCGAAAAAGAAAGCAAGAGAAAAACAACGAAACACAACAAAAAAAAACATTATGAAATAAATCCTCGCCGCTCAAGCGTTCGGGGCGATTAAGTTGTAAATCGCTTTTTACGCTACTTTGACCAACGGGGGCCGAAGCCCGCGCGCCACGTTTTCTTGGTTGAGTTGCGTTCTCGTTGCAGGCGGAAGCATAGCGGTAGCATAACCACACATAACTCGCTCTTTCCACTCTTTTCCCTGTTTTTACCTTCCCCCACCCTCCCCGAGATGGCCCTGATGTGACTGAAATGAATCGAAATGAAACGATCAACAAACAATGGTAGCCACACAATCGAATACACAAAACAAAAACATTAACCGTCGCCGTACGCAAAGGAGGAACGTACGGTTGGAAACATAAATATGTTTTCGTGGTGGAGGGAATCATGGAAAAGAAAAAAATCGGATGGAAAAAAAACACATGGAATGCTCTCCACCGTGTAGTTCAATCTCCTAGCCAAGACATTCACGGTGTGGCTTGCAGTCTTCCGAATTTCTTTTACTTCATTTATCCTAGAGCGTGCTCTAAGGAGAAGTAAACGACGGTTAGAAAGTGGATGATAGTTTTAGCCTATGTTCCATCGGCTTCCTCTTTTTTCTTTCTCGTAAAGATCAATTTTATTAAAAAACAAGCTAACCCGACGAACTTCGCCCCGTCCAATAATTATGCAGTTTTTAATATTTTAACATTTGAAATTGACTACCTGTGAGATATGTTAAATTTTGTTTTAAAAAACTGTATAGAGAAGAAATTTGAATTCATTATATTGGAAATCATTTTATTGTGATTTTATTATTGCTTTTATTGTAACGCACCTTGATAGACTACATTTTTAGTCTTTTGTTCGGGTGCGTAAATGTACATTGATGCCGGTTTTCCAACGCGTGAACATGCAACATATAGCTGGACATGAGAAAACATGGCATTTATAGATTTAAGCCACACACTTCCAGCGACTGCCCTTGTGACTTGTTGATTGTCATCGCAAATGTAAGTTTCACTGTAAATTGAATTCGCTTGAACTGAAATAGCATATCGTTCGATCTCAAGGGAATTCTAGGAGTTAAACATTCGGTCCCCTTATAACCCCCTTTTAAAATTCTTGCCTCTATGATATTGTTCATAAGCTGCGTCACAATCAATCGTTTTCCATTACAAAGTTTTGGAGCATGAAGGTTTCGAAGCATAATAATTACACTCCCAACTTTAAGTCGCAAAAGATGCGCGACATACCAGGCAAATCCAAAGAATTCAGAAATTCCACTGGATAATTCACGGCGTCGTCTTCATTTTCAACACGGTCGATTGATTTGTATGATCGCAAATCTCCCGGAGTTTGGTTTAAAATTGTCCAGTTGAGGTAATTAACATCTATATTTTTCGCAGCTAATATTGCAACATTGCGTGAACTCAACCAATCGTAGTTAGCATTATTTAGTTTTTTTTTTATTGAGCATTTATTTTTAATTAGCATATTTGGATACACATTAGTTATGAGATCCTCTTTAGTTGAAGTGAATTGGCAAATGGTAGTCGGCATTAACATTAATCCACTGAATATACCAACCGGAATGTTCTATCCTATTGCAAGTGCACTCGCATATTCATAGTCAATCGTATGGTTTCTACGTATTGCCACATCCGAAGGAGCAATATATTCCTTTCCGTGCGCGTGTCATGCAAAGGGAATAGGTGAGCTGGCTGAGTGTCATTGAACCGCTGCCGAAGCATCGCTCGATCAAGTAATAATTAGAAATCAGATGCGCTAAGGTGCACCAACAAACCAGGATCAGTCATCACAAATATTTGGCCGCCTATGTGTGCTTGCAACGCCACCTACTGACAACATTTTAAATCTAAATTTGCTTGATAATTTGAATTTAATCGATATTTGCCATGATTTTTATTTTCGGTGGGGAAACCGAAAAATAATTTTTAAAAATAGTAGATTTATTGTGGAAGTGGTGGATGTGGTGGACGTGGTTAAGCTGGATTTTTTCAGTGATGTAGGTAATGTATGTAAGATAAGATCCGTAATTCAAAATTATTAACTTGCACACTACTGTTATGAAAAAAAAGCCTTTTTTCGAGTATTCTATTTTTTTGCTCGTCCTTTAAAATTTTCAAACTTTTCATTTTTCTAAAAGCTAAACCTTCTAAAAGGACCAATAGGAAGAAATCGGCAAAAGATTTCGTTGGAATAAGTTCAGCCGTTTTGTGTCTTCGTTAAAGATGGATTTTTTTATGGAAAAAAGCCGTTTTTACCGAATTTTCTCATTTTCCGGCTTTTCTTTAGGAATTTTCAAATTCTCTCTTTTCCTAAACCTTCCTTGGGTAAAAAGGAACTAATCATACGAAGACGTCATCAAGATTGGTCCAGCCGATTTTGAGTTTTAGCATCACGAACATACAAACATCCATTTTTATAGATATAGAGAAGATGAAAAAATGAAACGACACACGGCGAACACCGGGGCGGAACTGAAGATTATGTTTCTTCTATTTTGCCACTTCACGTCGTAAGTCGATCCACGGTTGTGCACCAATTTATGTATGTGTGCGTTTGGTCAATAGGGAAGGATGAGGTATTATACACCTTTTGACCGGAAAAGTAACACGTGGCTGGCTATTGGTAAGATTCTTAAAACTTTCACACTTCGATTCTCTATCATTTCTTCTATTTTATTTACATTTTACTTTCTATTTAAATTACAATTGTTTGCTTCAAGGGCTATAAAACACTTAACTACACTATGGGGGTCCGAGACTGCCGAGCGGTAACGCCGGTTAGAAAAAATCGGCCCATGAGCGCCGAGGCTCACCACCTCGACGGCGTGGGTTCGAGTCCCACATGCATACAATACACCCACGTACATATAGGGTAAAAAGTCTCGTAAGCCCTTAACGGGGCAGGCATGACCAACAAGGTCGTTACGCCAACAAGAAGAAGAACTTCACTTAGCGTGGCTGAAGAATTTGAGAGAGAAACCGGAAAGGATTTGGGAGATGGAAATGTGGAAATCAAATAGACGACTTACAGCATTAAAAGAAAACAGTTACCATTTTAGTTCCATGAGTTACAATGACTCTTTGATCCGCATAAAAGTTAAGTAATTACAAAAACCACCTTTGGGAAGATAAGTATTTGCATGATTTTCGGATTAATAGGTTTTATGAACAAATTTTATCAAAAACTCAAAAACTGTCCAAGAAGCACTTGCTAGTCAACATGTTAATTTTTTTCATTTTGACTGCGAAATAATAGTTTGTTTTTTTAGCACAAATGTATTTGTTTTATTGCGAGGAAGGATCAGCAAAGATGGCAATATGCGTCATAGCAAGTGTATGTGTTGGATGCAAAATATGTTCAACGATGCGTTTTGTTCAATGATGGATTTGTTAAACGAGCAATTAAATGATTACATCTATTTAATTCACCAATCACTGTAATGAACATGTTCCTTGTTATAATTCGTTTGTATTGTTATAATTCAAATTGCATTACTATTAAAATTAAACAAACAGATGCACATTACCTCACCGGTGCATAATATCCTCTCTTCCCCTATATCCCTGTCGATTACATAGTCTCAATGCAAGCTGCTTCTCAAAACCCGCTGTGCTACTGTACTGATTGCGTCCGCATGCGACTGCCGGCTCTATTGTGCGCCTCAGCCATTGCGGTTTGCGTTTTGTTTTGTCCCCGTCATGCCCTATTTTAACCCTTCGCTTTTTTTTGCGTAGTTCTCCATCCTGAAGCCCCACCTGAAGCGATTCAACAGCGGCGCAAAGTCGTACCTACCATAAATGACTTCTTAAATGGCATCCGGTCGTAAATGTGTATCAAATTTTAAGACAATAATCTACAGCTGTACCGAGTTGCGCCGGCCAGTACGGATTTTAAATATATTATATGTGCGTTATAGCCACTACGGCTTGGGAAAATGAAGGCTTCGGTTGGTTATTTGGTGAAAAAGGGAAGTGTTCTTTTATTGGACGCATGTAGGGTGCGAGGTAGAGATGGAACATGAAATGAAAACCTAAATAAAAAAAAATATCATTACGAACCCCTTCCATGGGGAACAAGGCCGCCCGGCTAGACCGAACGGTCGGCATGATGTGTCGTTTTTACACTCTTTCGTTGACTATCTTATACTGTTCTTTTTTTCTTCATCTCTTTATTTTCGGCAATGAGCTCGGCCCTTGTGTTTCTCGAGCCCCCGCAGGGAGTGATTATTGTTATTACGATTATGTTTTATAATAATGTTGTTTCGTGCATCTCTTTCCCACGCACGATTCGGGAACGTGTTTGATGTCTCATATTATGGTACGGGTTTTTTTCTGATAATTCATTTTTGTTACCCGCATTTGAAATCGTATGCTCCGTAAAAGATGCTATTAGAGCAAACTCATTTCGATTGCTGCAAGAGGCTCTATGGAGGTTGTTTGAAGGGTTTTTTTTTATTGAAGTGATGATGAAGGTGGCGACGGCAATGTTACAAGCGCCACACAAGCTCAACTGAAGGCAGCCTAATAGAGGGACAAATTCCACACACACGAACTTTAGTGCGCGTGAAAAGCACTTGAATGTGTGGCGTTTATACATACGTTCAGTAATTTTCTTCATCGATTCTTCTTCTTCACATTAATAAAAATTTAACAATTAATTTTACATGTAGGTGTTTTCTGGGAATCTGCAATTTTTTAGAAATTCCAGTTTAAACCAATTTAAATGGTTACAATTCCCAATTTTTGCTTGTATTTCTCGTTGTTTTAGCTGCTGGCTTTCATCAGTAATTTACATGCAATGTCAAACTAAGCAACGTTAACAAATTTGAAATTAAGTGCAAATAAAATGAATGGAAATTTTCAATCAATGAAAGCGGCTTTAATTTATTTGTGGTTCTAAATGATTTCACTTTACCAACGAACTGAAAAACTAGTACAGCTTAAATATAATATATTCGTAATTGATAGAGGCGCACTTATTAATTCCGTTTGTTGTCATCCGACATACACCCTTTCACATTATTATATTCTCCAGTCTAAACATAGACTCTTTAAACATAGGTCTTGTAGACTTTGTGAACAATGCATCACATAACAGAATCAGAGACTTTAGCTATCCAACAAATCCAAGTGGAATGAAGAATACGAACATCTTGTATGCAATAAACTCAGGTTTTTTTTAATTATTACGAATAAACTCAACTAAAATAACTTAACTATTAAATTTATACATAATTGTAAAAATGTGTTTATTTGTTGATATAATTTGGGTTTTTTCATAGTCTTTTTCAAGTTTATTATTATTATTTTTATCATTGTTATTATTTATTTATTTATTAACTCAACGGACCATGAGATCCTAATGAATGTCTGAAAAACTGATTTACAATAATCACAACAGCTTAATCTAACGTAAAAAGTGGATCGGTAAGAAGTCTGATTTTAAATATGTCAATAGATATGTGGAAGTCAAAAGCCGAATAGGGTTTATTGAATGCTCTGCACTGCATCCGTTTTTGGCTCTATCTGCTGTTTTTGAACACCATGACACCAGGATAAAACGACTCCGAGCTGTCGGCATACGATATCCGATATGAAATCGCATCATGCTGATGGAACATGGTGATAATACCATAACAATAACATCAACATATTGCTAGCTCCAAAACCATACCTTTTACGAGCCTTTTAGCACTCTGTTGCATCATGCCTTAGCGAGTACAAAAGCAGCTTTGAAGGCAAACGGTGATGAAAGTATCCTCCCTCAATCCAAACGAATGCTCCAACCGACTGCAAACTGCTGCAGATGTAGCAGCTTCTCGGTTCTGCTGCAACAGTCGCTGCCGAACTGCTGGGTGAGCATCAACAGACTGAGATTCCAAGATAACAACTATCACATTCCTTACATCGTCTTTCAGCACTGGCTACCAGGAAGCCAAACTTGTCGACCCTTTTCCGGCCACCGTCCGGTTAGATTTCCACCCAGTTTTCTCAGCACCGGCACGATAATCGGTTTGTATATTTATATGCAACACTCCCCGGCCCCCCCTCATGGTGCTGCTGAACGGCTGCTTGCGGACGAGAATCGGTATCGTAACCTTTTAGCCCACACCGAAAGGAAAACGTGCCCGGCTGTGGAAGAGAGTCCTTGGGCGACACCAACGATCTGTGTGGTAATGACGACGATGATACTGTAGGTCGAGTTTCGCCCAGCATGGTGTGAAGTTCCTGAATGTCTGACCATCCGTTCGTCTTCGCCTTAACCTCACCTTCGGACGTTCTCGCGATCCAAAAGCGATAGACCAAACTCTGCCAGCCGGACAGAAAATGGCCCTCCACGTGGATCATCCTGTGGCTGCGATGGCAAGCAGAAGGAACCAAAACCATTCCCATTCCCATTTACTCCCACACACACACACACACACACACACACTTTCACTCCTGCTGTACGTGTTGCTAGGACAAAAAGTAGAACAAACTCCACTGGCACGCCAAGAATGAGAAAGATTTATCCACCACCTTGGAGCAAGGGGCCGAGTTCCTTTCCGGCGGGACGATGATTCCGGATCGGACGGCTGGAGATGCTTCATATCTTGCCGTTGGGTAGTCATTCTACGGCCGAGTCCTGGACCGTGCTCTACAAGTTCACTCTCGAAGGCGGAAAATTATCTGAATGATACCAACAACACGAGCGGCACCATCGTCGTCATCGTCGTCGTCGTCATCATCGTCATCATCGACACCCTGTTGATTATGGCAATCGTTTCGAAGCCGTGGGATAACTTCATGTCGTAGAAGTCAAGTATAAAATACCACAAGTAACCGACCGAAGGAGGCTGGGACGAAAGCTTTGAATGGCAATTGAGGGTTAATGATGAGTCTCGAATTCCTGTATGTTAACCGATTGTGCCACAAGTGGGACAGTTCTTTTCTTAAATCGACATTTTTGCAAACATTGAAGGCGACTTTAAGATTCTATTAAGAAATCGAACGCTTATGCATTCATTTGATTTGAATGAATTTCTTTTGTTAGTGTTCGAAAACGAGTTTTGTGTTGTGAATACACCGGCGGGGTTTTCTATGAAAGATGTTAAATGTACGGCACGAAAATTCCCTATCAAGCAGAGTTCTCTTACTTTTACGGTCTCGCCCGATGTTTATGCCTGTTCCGGGGTGCGTGAAAGAGTGCTTTAATGGGCTTCAACATTGACTGTACCAACAGTTTCAACGGGAATTGTTCCGTATGGTAAGGAATTTATATTATCTAGTACTCATATCAATGGGCCAACATATTCAAAACACATAACCGAAAGATTGCTTTCCTGCGTTGCGTTTGTTGCTTTCTTTCAACTTTTTCTCGCTGCCATAGCCTTACCTGAAGAAGGGGCATAAAAATTATCTTTTATTTTATGAAACGGCAGTGAGAGTGGGCTGCCTTTTTACCTGTTTATGATCATTTTGATAGAGTTTTATTATTAGTTTCCTTCCCCCTCCCCTCTCAGCCCTACCGGTTATGCTCTCATTCGTTATGCAGTGAATTCTCTTTAAATTCGTTTTTCGTCTCTAGCATTCGCAGGAACTATTATGGGTCCACAAAAGCAAAGCAAATCCGTTGGCATAAGCATTAAAATTTAATTCCAAACAATGTTAGTACCGTTCGTACTTCGAAGTATCAAATTTGAATATTAAAATTGGTTCCGGCTTTCGTTAAATCCTCTATTAAAAGCAAAAAATATTTACCAATCTTTATGCATGATTCACTCCATGGCTTTGTCAACTTTGGTCGAGTACAATTGTTCCCTTTAACAATCTCTTTCGTTAATGTTACCTAAGTACTGCTGATTCTGTACCGTGAGCACAGGGAAGCAGGGTAAACTTTATATAAACAATTTAATAATATTTATTGCAATATGTAAATTCAACCGAAGTCGATACAAATGTTTCCCCCTTTTACTTTCGATTACGTTTGAAAAGTGGTTGTAGAAATCTGTCGTTCTTAGCCGGAGGAAATCCTTTCCCGTTTTCTTTTTCGCTGTTATTTCAAAAAACGCTTCTTCAATTCCCTCATCAGCGGGTGAAGCTAAATATCTTACTTATTTGGATACTTAATTTTGTAATATTATAAGAACTTTACAAGATTGATATAATTATTCGATTAGTATATAGTCTCATGTTTCGTTTGTTTTGACTATAAGATGGTAAGTTTAAAATTTCATAGATATATAATATAGAAAATTTATAGAAACTGCTTGCTTGCATCATCGCATCATCATGCATCATCGACGATGAATAGTCCATCATTGTTTCAACATTTTCTTTTCATTTCTGTTAATGCTTCCCAAAGGAAGGAGGAAAACATTTCCCCCATCAGTTGCTCTGTGCCTTTCGTAATCGTGGTCAACGATCGACAGATCGACGCTGCCCCGAAATCGCCCGGTTCAACTAACGACTCATCATCATCCGTAACAAACTAGCTGCGGATGTGGCTAATTCGTACGGTTTCTAATCCGGCCTCGGCAGCTCCGGCAGCAGCGGGATTCCGCAGCGGAGGATCGCAGCAGCATCAGAACCAACATTACACATAACATTACGTTTCCGCAGTGCGCTCGATCGCGATCACGTACGCGCCCGGGACGGAATGGGCGGTCGGGGCAATTGAGCCCCAGGGTAGGAAAGAAAATAAATAATTTTCATAAAAAATTACCCCCGCACTACGTGCCGTCCCTTCCGCCACCCGTCGCTAGGGGCGCAATTGAAGCGCATGAACGCGCGCGCGATCAACTCCGGGTGCCCGTTTCGGGCCCATTTCGGGGAGTAATAACTACCGAATCGCCATCGAAATGGTCACTCCGAAACGATCCTTAACGATCGGGCTCACAGCTTGCGCACCGGCCGGATCACCCTTTCCGGTCTCCCTTGCGATCGGTGGGGTTTTCGATTGATATGTTTATGTTTGTATTAAAACAGTCCGACTCACGTGGCCCTATCATTAGGACCTCGGGTTCGTCCAACTTTGCGCGATGGCCAATGTCGTCGGAGAGTTTCTTTCAATGTTGCGCGCCGTTCGGCGATCGGATCGGGAGCATCGTATGATTAATACTTTGTGTGGCGTAAATATGGTAATTTAAAAAAATTATTTTTCAACCCGCACCAACCGAACACTCGTTCAAATCTCACGCGTTCGGAAGCTGCGGTACGATTTTTGGTGCAAAATTGAAAAAGATCCCGGTCGAGGAACGGAACAATTCACCGATCACCTTCCTGAACCCACCAGCCCAACGTCCCTTTTATGTCATTCCACGTTCGTGCTTCATTAGAAAATATTGCAAAATGTGCACCTTTTGCTTGCCACCGCCGGTCAATTCCGTGCCAATTGCCAACCGACGCAACCAACGCGTTCCTTCCGGCCAAAATGGACCATGTTTCGCCCCGCCGTCCAAACCTTCCGGTAGTCGTTAACGGGTGTTTTTGGGGTAAAATTTTGCAGTTCTTAAACCACCGCTCGGCTCGGTCGCGTTGGCCAATGCGGGAAAGGGGTTGGGAAGGTTGGGCACGTTGATTGAATGATTACCTGGCCGAATGTGCTACCGAATTGATCGGCCTGTGCAATGGAGAAAGAATCGCGTCACCGCAACTCACTTCGCCCGTACCCGCTTATTTCGGCAGTTCCGTTTCGCAGCGCCCCCTCCGACCCGGTCCCTTTCCCGGTGGGAGCCTGACGATGGCGGTGCATCCCCACCGAGGCCCCGAATAAATTATTTCCGCTCTGGGCATCTAATTTAGATGAATTAAACGAAGAAATTGTATCGGCTTTTCGGTGATTTTTCCATCTATCGCACCGAGTAGGCACGCGGAATGTGTGATCATGAAGAAAATCGTTGGTCACTTCCCTTGGGGCAGCTTCGCCGCAGTTGGAAATGTCTAAGAAGCAGCAGTGGTTGCAATTCACAGAAGCACAGGATCTCTCTACACGTTTCGAACAAAGTAATGGAAAGAAGTTTGTGTTTTAATTTCCTAAGAATGACAATTCAAATTCATAGAAACAAAATTGATGATAGTGTACAATTTTTGCTTCAATCGTTATCCAAATATGTCAAGTATATGCCAAAACGTGTGAATCTTTAAATTTATAATTCTCAGTTTCAAAGTCCCGTGATGAGATGAGGCAATAAACCCTACATTTTTACAGTGCACGTGAAGCATGCTTTTTACAATCTGACTCTAAGTGGAAACGGGACTCGAACACGGGTTTACCAAGAGCGAAGCCGTAGTCTTGCCGAGGAACCATAGCACAAGTTAGAAATAGTGAGAAAATATTGCTAGTTATTATATACAATGCATTTGCTTTCATTACACTTTCGGCGAGTAATAGTAGATAATCGCAGAAAAAAATTCATTATCAAACATGTTTTATGATGTAACACATTTTAAAACTGATCTATTGTTTTGGGTTTAGAGCGAATTTATCTTCATAAGAAAAATCTTGTTGAAAATTTCTTAAAAAATAGATCATTGAAATTTAAAAAAGTAACTTACAGCTTATAAAACTTAAAGCTTATAAAAGATGATTGCAAAAATAATTGTAAAATTATGTAAATAAACATGGCATGCGCTTACACAAATTTCGGCCACTGTTGGGAAGTAAGTGAAGGGCAAAAATGCGAGGCAGGGAAGGGTAAACTGAAACAAAGAAACTGAAATGTACAACCTAATCACTGAGTAAAACGGCGAAAGAGATGACGCTAATCAACGAGCTCCGGTCGACCCGATTTTGGTTAACCGGCGAAGGGTGTAGAAGACAAGATGAGGGAAATAAACTAACAACTACCAAAAAACCTAAAGAAAAACCGGTCGATCGACTAGAAAAATTGTTGAAAGAAAAGTGCAATTACGTGCGGTACTTAGTGTCAAAATATTGAATAGTTATTGAAAGCTTGCCGCGGGACCGGTAGTGAAAAAGGGAAAAGAATCACTTCGGTGGGTATTTTGGTTGTTTTTTTTTTCTTTTCCTTGGAGTCTCGGATACAATTCTACGTTTTCATCATTCTGTTAGGCTTTATCGTTGAGTGAGAGCTTCGGAGACGGAAAAGCTCGCGTAATACTACCGCTTCGTGGCTCATTAATGTTAATAAAGATTTAGCGATCGGTTTGAGGCAAATGAAGCGGTTTTCCGGAAGCATACTGCGGGGGTGAGGGATTCAGTGGGGAAAGGACTGGAGTGAGGAATTTACGGCGAAAGTGGGACCAAGCAATGGGGAGACAACGGCAGTGAAGTAATGCCGGTTTGGTGAAAAAAAAAAGAAGTGTATCGACAGCGTGAAACAGGAGTCGGAAGCAAATCGGAAGTTCACAGTCATTATTTCGATTTTTTTATATTACTACCTATTTTCCCATGGAATTGAAGCGTTATAATTTTCTCAGCCCTTTGATGATCGTATCCGAATGACAGCAGAATGAGGACATGATTTGATGAACCATTGGAGTGAATATTTAGTCCGGTTTGAGAGTTTAATTAAATTAATTATCAAAATGATTATACGGTTTATGAAATAACGAATCGGGCACTAATTTATATTCGGCGAAAACATGAAACGTTAAAAGAAACAAAACGAGAAACGAAAAAAAAGAAAAACGCCAATGTAAAATCACTCATTACCATCGATCGTTATTGAATGTACAATACAAGTATTAATTTTATTGTGTTCGCTGTTGGCTTTTTTTGCAAATCTCTAATCAATACTTTTTACATTTTAACGTATTTGAAAAAATGACTCTACAACACTGGAGGCCAAAAAACATCTTCAGTACATTTCTTGAACAATCATAAAATTATTACTAAGTATTACTAAGTCTTTTAGAGTTGTCACCTTTGAAAAACAATGAGCACAATGAAAAAGTTCATTAAATTGATCAATTATTATCAACTTACTTGCTATCTTTCTCATTCACGGTATGAATGTTTTTTTTGAAAAATATATCATTATTCAAATGTTTTGGATTTTGAGCCTTTGATTGTTGTTTCATGGAATTTGTAAAATGATTCCTACAGGTCAACACTACTAAGGAAATTTGCATGTGTTGAAATAATCGTTTGTCGATCAAACTGTGTAAACTCTCGACAAGCAACAGGCGATTCTGAAAATTGATTGTGCATCTTTGTTCTTCTCTGATCCAGGCACGATAGGTTCCCCATTTGATGGTGTTATTTATTGAAAATCGGCACCATTCAAATCTGTTCCCACAACAGAATGACCTATTTTCATGCTCAAATCCTTTGACTCAGGCCGCCAACGGCGCATTTATCGGAGGGAAATATCCCTTCTCGCTTTCGCTGTTCTTTTTGCTGTTGGCCTTTTGATGAACCCCCTCCCCATCCAGCCGGGAAAGCATATGATTAATGTTTTCTTTAAATTTTGAAATCAATATTTTCACTCGCCGTCTGTGTCAGGATTATTCTGTTGTACAAATCAGTTGCCACAATACCGCAAACTTCCCTTCTGGCCGATCTTCCCGGTTGCTGCGGAGGAAAAATAAACAATTTTCTACCGACCGATCATTTGTACGCGCAACCGAACCGTTCGAACCGCTGGTGTCGATAATGGTCCACTTCCGGGCGAAGCTCCACACAGTGGTCCATCCCGAGCGGTATCACATGAAAGCAAACATTACACGACACAATGTGATGGTGGAGAAATAAAAGAAAAGAACTACAACAAAAACTCACCACAGCACAAATAAACACAAGCAAGCAAGTACAGCGAGCGATTTTCCCAATCAATCACATTCACTTTCCCTGCCCGTGCTCGATCACCCGCGTTGTATTATTTCTACGAGTATGATGCTATTTTTCCATCGCTCGTTTGTTTAAGAACGATCTTTTCTTCTTGCTCTTTCCTGTTTTGATCAGCCGCCGGGAGCAAAATCAAATCAAATACTCAATCAGAGCGTGTTATTATTACTAGCGGGGAAAATCTCACCGGGGCTACACCGGGGAGGGAAAAATTGATCCATCCGATCCTTGGTGGACACATACACACAACCAACCACGGGAACACACCAGCAAAACCAGCGAAATGACTCGAACTGGACATTCCAGTCGTTCGATCGTTCAACACCTCGCAGCGGGGACAAGATCCGCAGGAAGCTGAAGCTGTGTGTGCCCAGTGAAAACCCGGTGATGATAGTCTAAAATGAAAAATCGATTTTCCCGCAAAACGTGCCACTACCTCGCGCTCCCCCCTCTGGTGATCGGTTTGATGCTGTGAGCAGGCACACGGGAAAAAATATCAAAGGCTAATTAATTGTGTTGATATAAACAATAAATGCGCGGCATGCGGCGTAACTCCGGCGAGGAATGAGCTGCTGCCACCGTTGCTGGTTTATATCGTTTCGTGCCGGTGGCTACAGGAAGCCGCGAGGGGATGGATTTCCAAAAAGTATTTTCTTGCACTGTCTTTTTCCATCGATGTAATCCCATCCGGGTGTGAGCGAGGTGGTTCGAGTTGATCGCGAGACTGGACAAAACTGCCCAGGATGTCTTGGCGAGCAGCAGGGACTAAGACAGACGGGTAGGAAAAAAAATATTACAAAGCGTAATTGCCCCAAACGTGACCGCTCGCGGCCGGTGGTAGCTTCCGAGGGATAAATATTTGATTATAGACCCCGTTGCTGCACGCAGCAGAAGGTGGTCGAGTTTACCCGATGCGTTCGCTCTGTCGCAGTCGTTCGATTTTCTTCGAAGTAGTAATGCCCACCACCACCACCATCGGCAGCCCGTTTCTAGTTCTTTCCCCACAACACCGAGGGTCCGGGGAATGTTTCATAATTCACCAAACAATTTGCAATTAATAAATCAAACTATAAAGTGAATATTCAACGGTTTACAATGAGCGTAAGACAGTGGAGTCGTCTTCGGGACGTTGGCAAAGAACGAATCGTTTGATTGATTTCTTGTTTTTTCTTAAGGGAAACCACGGTGGGACGGAAAGTCGCTTCCTAAACACGGCTGATTGGCAGCTGAAATGTGTCCCACGAATTGTCACCGTGCGTACTCCCGATGTCAGAACAATTCAAAATATTATGGATTGAAGTTATTAATTAACCGCAGCAATCGAACTCCATATGTCATTTGACATTTGAATAAAACATAAAATCAAGCCTAACTGTGTCTCAACGCATGAGAAAAAAAAAAGATCTTTGAGGGTTGTTAGTAATTAATAAAGATGTCAACTTATAAACTATAAAATATATTATTATATTTATATTGTGAGGTCTGATGTGATGTATGTGGGAAATAATTAAGAACTGATTGGTACCTTCCATACAATCTGCACGACCTGTGTGAAAAGGTTTCCTAGATTATGGTAAACGACTGTTGCTATTTTCACTACACCCAATTGTCGGAAGGACACTCGATAAAATGTCCATGATTGCGTAAATATGTTAAAACAGCACCGATATGTGCCGTCTCTGCTCTTCCTTGCGCATTACACTGGAAAAGATGACATATCTTTGATGTTTTAATATGCAAAACGTGGGGCAATGCGAACGATCACATTGCATAACACTATCTGGTGTAGCTGACAGAAATCCCCACTCAATAATTAACTCGATCGACTCCGTTCGTCATTTGCCGATTGGCGTAATTATGGTGTATGTAAAAGGAAACTTAACCGATTCGATGGAAATGCATTCAATCGTAAATTGGATCCCACGACATCGATAATGAATTCCGTACTACCCAATCGGGTGTCGGAAGTATTAAAATGTGCACTATCTTTAGTGCAGCCAAGACAGGGTGAAGAAAACAACAATATTTCATCCTTATTAGCACCTGTTTTGTCTTTGCAGAGTTTCAACCTAATTTATATTATACATGAATTATATGCACGCTTGTTAAGTGATCTTTAACGTGATCAACAGACTAATACTCGATCTGTTGAAGTCAGTAAATAACTAGTAAAAATGTACGTTGGATAACATGAGCTAAGCTTATCAAAACACTTCCATAAGAAAGGTAGCAATTTCAAGCTCCCTTATTGAACTGCCATAATGAATTAGCAATAGATAACATAACAGCATTGGATTACATTGGCACTGCCTTACGTGCGTGGAATTTTCGTCCATTTGTTCCAACGAAATAATCCTAATACGTTTCCTTTCACAAATGACCCGTGCAAATACGAAGGTTCGCCTCGCTCGCAACGACGCACTCGTGTCGTCAATATATTTCCCAAGAATCATTTATCGAAGTGCGTTTTGTGCCACACAGCAGAGAGCGCGCTGCAATGGTCGACGGTGCAGTTGGTTTTTGTTTTTCTTTTCTTCACGACGTCTGAATTTCGCGACTACCAAAGCGCCGCCTTCTTGGCAAGATGCCATTTTAGTTGCTTTTTTTCTCCGTGCCCGGAATTTGCATCGCGGGCTGTGATTGGCTGGCGAACCGGGAGCTCAACCAATTGGTGAACCGGTCGGTTGACTTTGCCGGCGAAGGCGGACTGCGTACGCCAAGGACATAGAAACGGTTAAGCAACTGCGAATGAGTTGGTGCAGATTCGATCCGGCTCGTAACCGGTTCGGCAGGTTTGCGAGTGTGTTGGTGTCTTGCGTCGAAACGGTTAGTCGAGGTGCTTAAACAAAGCTGAGCTGCCAAGGTTGATGTACGCCAATCGGTTCAAAAGCAACTAAAAAGGTCGAACCTGTTGTGTTCGTCCGAGCCCGACACAGTCGGCCGCGTTCAGTGTGATTTGAAACGCCGTAGCGTTCGGGGGTAGATTCGATTCCGTCGTTCCGCGGCGCGCATGTTTGCATTCGTAAACCCGTGTTTTGTGTGGCAGATCCTTGCAGCAGTCGAGTGTAAGCAATCGGGGGTCGACGTGGTGGTTAGGCTTCAAGTGCGGGGGTGAATGGTGTGAATTTTCCCTGGAATCGACGTCAAGACAGCACGCTGACTGGGAGTTGGAGCGCGGTAAAAATCGCACACTTCCTTCCGGAAGCGGCACTTGTTTATGTGTTGGCCCGTGTGTTGACGAGAGAAGATGTCGTTTGATCGTGCAAGAGTGCAAGTGCGCAGAGGGGGCTCCCGCACCCCATGCGGGGGATTGATGACGGGTCGAAACACCTCTCGTGGACGGTGACGGGAGGCAGGAGACTTGTGTAATAATTATTAAAACGTCATCAAAGGTGGTGCTGGTGCCGGTGCTGACAAATAATCGCTGTAATGTGTCTCGCATCTCTTGCGCGCTGGACCACCGTCCCGCCGAGTGCTCGGTGTTCGAGTGAAAACGTTTAAAACTCGTCTGAACCTGGACGGTGGTGTGGTGTGAGGCAGGTCAGCTTGGCAACAGGACGGTGAACCGGTGGACGCCGGGGTGGGGTGAGAGGAGGGAACAGGATACGCTGAAGTGTGCAGGTTAATTTATCTTTTCCTTCAGCGATGCAAACAGGTGCTTCTCGGGTCGGCTGATGATCGAGTGAAGATAAATGAGGCTGGTCGAGCATTTAGCGATACCAGCAAATAGGTACAATTTCCAGCTAGCCTTGGTTCGAAGTTTAAAGTTAAAATTTGTCCCGTCCATTGATGGCTTCAAAAGCGTTATTTTATCCACGACAACAAAACGCTTTCTCATAGAACAGTGTTCGTAACTGGCACATAAAGGTATCTCGTTTGATTTCCGTTTGAGGTGAAATTTAAATATTTTTATCATCCAATCCACACATTAGACGAATGTCTCATTCGTAACACTCATTAGCAAAACCACCCGTCTATGGAATCTATTTAGTGCCTTCACCTCCAAAGCAGCCACACGATAGCGTATTCTTAAGGCCTTCAGGTGTAATTAAAAATGATCCAAAAGCTAACTGTACAAAGTTAGCCATTATAGGGGGCGATTGTGCAAAAGCCAAATTTTAAACCGCTTGTTTGCGGACGTTCGTTTGCCTTCGGATTTGGTTTATTTTTATTTTGTTTTTTCATTTTTGCACCAAGCCAACCTATCCGACAGGAGGTGTGATTATTCAAATTTCGGATGCACATAATTATCCCCAAAAATGAGAAATAAACAATTAAAACCACCTCTGGCGTGTATATTGGTACGAAGCTGGCTAAGTGTACAGTCCCGGGGGTACCGAGAGGTGTTTGGAGGAGAGAGGGGGAGAGGGAGGGGTTGGTTTCGAGGTGGTCGAGGCAGAAGTGAAGCTGATTATTTCACGAGCAAACAAACGCCCCGTCCAGAGGCAGGGACAGGAAAGAAAGCTTTGGCCAAGGAGTGGTAGGAAAGAGCGGAGTAAGAGGGGGTAAGAAAGCCACACCATAGGAAATCTAAAATAAGCCTCCACCTCCAGAATCGGAAACGCCGAAATAAATCGCTCGCGATACGGAAACGAAGCATTAGGAATAAAACAAACTGGAAGGAAGCGGACGGATTGCCCCCGGAGTAGCGTTAAAGAGGTGAATGTGGAAAAAATTGGGCATCAAAATCACTCCATCTGCCTGGGGGAGTGGGGTGGGGGAGGGGGAGACCCAATTGTAGGCCCAAATGGTGTTCCTATAAGACAACTTAAGGTGCCCTCTTCCGCCGCTTCGTCGGCACCGGGCCGGAAAAGTGAGACATTAAAATGCGATTAACTGTCCGACGACGTTAATGTTTGACAATGTTCCCGGACGAAACGGTACGGATTTTCCACTTCCTCGGAAGAAAACGCTATCCAGGGAGGGAGTCGCGAGCAATCGTCGTACATAATTATCAGATGGCAGTAGTTCGAACAAGCCTCAGCATCATGTTTTGTTTTGAATGTACAAAAAAAAAAAACAGATAGTTAACAGATTGCCAACAAATGCTACGTAATGCTTTGGGGGTGGAATTCTTGTATATACGCCTCTCAGACACAGCTAAGATAAGGAACGCAGACTCCTTTCGCCGCAAAGCACGTGGCACCGTAGACGTGTGTGCGTGTATATGCCGGCCTTTACCGGGGAATCGTGAGAGTCTGCGCTGGGGATGCTGAAGATTCACCCCCCCGTGTCCCTCCCGAGTAGTATGTGTTGTGCACGGTAAAGGCTTTTGTAAAAACATTTTCGAGGTGTGAAGGTTTTAATGTTTCTTTTACAGAAAACTCTTACAGCTTTCTAGTTTCGATGGGTAACAACGTAAAAAAACATTTTTAAGCAAAATAATATCAGTACTCCAGCTTCAAAAGTTTGACCAAAATTGACAAAACGTGCAATAAAGAAGAAAAAACTGTGCTCTTGTGGTAACTGTCCTTGGTGATGAAAATGGTGAAAAGCGTCTACACAATAACAGTGAACCGTATGCAGTGTGTGGTGATATGAACGGGAAAGAATAAGTGAGAAAGTGAAGCAAGAAACATAAAAAAGAATAAATAATAATGAAGTCCAAAGCGATCGATGTGGAGAAAATGTTAATATCGAGTGAATCTGTTGATAGAAAGTGTGTATTTAAACATTAGTAACGTTGTAACGAAAGCAACTAACGGGAGAGGAGGCGTAGCAAAAGACTCGTAGGTGAGAGACACCGAATCGCAGGTTGGAGCAGTGGAAACCTCTCAAGGGATTCAGTGAGAATACGGTGACGTAGCATCGAAAAGAAAAACAATCCCAGAACTCTGCGAGTGAAGTGCGTGACGGAACGTGGTGGGCCCTCTTCAGCAGCCGCGATGCCATCGGACACACCTCCACCGTCATCAGCATCGGTGTCGCATCCGTCACCAGCCTCGAGCCACGATCAGAGTGACCATCAACAGAGCCGAGACCACCACCGGGAGCAGCAAGGGGCGGGAAGTTCCCGCGGACAGCAGGAGCCGGACCGGTCGGGTACTCCGGGGCCCGGGGACTCGCATCAGCCGCACGCCGCGGCCTGCCCGAGCTCTTCGTCCTCGTCGTCCTCGTCGTCCAGCAACTCGTCGTCCAGCAACTCGTCCTCGCTGTCGTCCCTGTCGCTGAAGCGCAACCTGGGCCCCTCCGAGGACCCGCTGCCGAAGCCATCGCCCGCTTCATCGCCCCTCACGATGGAGCACCATCTTCAGCAGCATAAGGATCGCATGGCGGCCAGTCAGCAACAGCAACAGCAGCACCACGCGAGTGCCAATGCCACCGCGACCGGCACGTCGGGTGGAGGGCAACAGTTTTGTCTGCGCTGGAACAACTACCAGACCAACCTGACGAGCGTGTTCGACCAGCTGCTACAGAGCGAGTCGTTCGTCGACGTGACGCTGGCCTGCGATGGCCAGTCGATCAAGGCGCACAAGATGGTGCTGTCCGCGTGCAGCCCCTACTTCCAGACGCTCTTCTTCGACAACCCGTGCCAGCACCCGATCGTCATCATGCGCGACGTCAGCTGGGCCGAGCTGAAGGCGATCGTGGAGTTCATGTACAAGGGCGAGATCAACGTGAGCCAGGACCAGATCGGGCCGCTGCTAAAGGTGGCCGAGATGCTCAAGATTCGCGGGCTGGCCGATGTGAACGGGGACGCCGAGGGTGGCCGGGCAGCGCCGGACCGCGAGGGAGCCGGAAGCCGCGGCGCCGACCTGGACCTCGACCGCGAGGACACCCGCGCCCCGGTCGATCACAAGCTGCTGAATCCGCTCGCCATCGTGCACAGTTCGCTGCTTGCAAACGGGAGCGTCGGAGGAGCGGCGGGCGGAGGTGGTCCCAGCGGTGGCCATGGAGCCTCCGGGAGTAGCAGCACCGCGACCAGCGGTTCGGGCTCCGTTTCGACGCCCGGAGCGGCGACCAAGAAGCCCCGTTCGTCCCGCGATCGCGACTCGACCAAAGATCATCGGCTGGACGCTCGGTTGAGCGAGTTCGCCCGCGATTTGTCCCGCGAGTCGCACATCTCGCCGCGTGACATCAACAGTGTGGCGGTGGCGGCGGCCGCTGCGGCTGCGGCTGCGGCGGCGGCGGAGTGGCCACTGGGTGCGGCCGGGCTGGAGGCGGCTGCGGCGGCCGCGGTGCAGGCGTCCACGCCGAAGAGCGCCCGCAAACGCCGGTGGCCCTCGGGGGAGCGCAGCAGCATGGGCAGTCCGGCCGACAGCACGCCGGATCAGCTGGAGGTTCCGTCTCCGATTCCGCCCACTTCGTCTTCCATGGCGCAGTCGAGCGGTGGTGGAGGAGGTGGAGGAGGGGGAGCCGGTGGAGGCGGTGTTGGTAGTGGAGGATCTGGTGGTGGAGGTAGCGGAGGATCGGGCAATCCGCTCGGTCAGTTCCCGCTTCCACCGGCCCTCGATTCGGCCGCCATGGCCATGTCCTCGCTTTCGTCCTCGATCGCCAACCATTCGGACGACATGGAGATCAAGCCGGGCATCGCCGAGATGATACGCGAGGAAGAAAGGGTGAGTTCTTTTCATACTTTATCACTTTGTTGGTATATGGCAGAATATTTAATGATTATGATTGTTGATGGGGGGTTCGCGACAGCCGAGCGGTAGCGCCGGTAAGAAAATCGGCCCATGAGCGCTGGGGCTCATCACGGCGATGGGTTTGAATCCCAACCGAGACCGGACCCTCCCTTGTACGAGAGCACTGAATATACAACTGACTATCCACGTACAAACAAGTCTCGTAACCAGGCAGCCTTAGGCCTTAACGGGCAGGCATGACCAAGAGGTCGTTACGCCAAGAAGATAGATTGTTGATGGGAATAGTACTAACAATTTCATTAAAATTGAACCTTGTTGTTGTTAGTTTTCCATACCTCCTGCTTAGTTCTCCATGATAAAGTAGCAATTAAAATGTGATTGTAAATTTTATTTTATTATTGTCATATTCTTGTAGTTAGTTTTCCATAGCTTCTACTTAGTTCTCCATAATAAAGAAGCAATTTAAATGTGATTGTAAATTTGTCAGTGAATTTAAATATTGATAAGGAAACACTATGATATAAAAACAAAAATGAGTGTAAAAAAATCAATATTTCAATAGTTGATGCAGTTCAGCATACCGAGCACGCAATGGACCCCGATCCACCAAGGGCCAAGTTCGCAAGATTTATACTTTAACAAATATTCTGCACAATTAAATCAAAACAGGCATGTTTTGGTATCAAAACAACAAAGTTTTAGAATATATCAAGTAATAGGACTGAAAGAATGCGTTGAAAAACATAAATAGTTTCATCTAATATACACAGGATAATTGACACGTCCATACATATGAAAACTCTACATACATTTCCGAATGAAAAACAATCATTCGTTCTTAAAAGTGGTGCGTGTTCAAACGAGTACTTTAAGCGGTTGTTAAATGGGAGAGTATAATGACATAATTTTTCAAAATACTATTTGTCGAATAAAAATTGTTCGAGGAGTCCCCAGACAGCTTTTTGTTCATAGGAAAAAAGGTTACGTATTACTTTTCTCCTACGAACAAAAAGTTGTCTGGGGACTCCTGGATGGTTTGTGTTACAAATTGTGTCCAACAATTCTTATTCAACAAATAGTGTATTGAAATATTTTTTGATTGATTTATTTCAAAGCCTACAAAATAGACGAAAATGTATCATATTTTATGGTATTGCAAGGGGCGCCGTTTATTTTACCGCCTAGGGTCCCCATGACTGCAAACCCGCTACTGTCTAGCAGCATTGCCTGCATTGACAATAAGTAAAGTAATAAAGTAAAATACTCAACTATTCAACAACTGTCAACTATGTTTTTAATAAATTATATAAAATAAAGATAAAGGGGAAGGTTTCTTTCTAGTAGAACTATTTTCTGCTTCAAACTAAAACTTAATAATAATAATTTTCTCCTGAGGAAATACAAAAGCCCCGACTTATTTTTATAACTTCATCTTATTTTCATCAGAAAGGGCATAGAGTTGCATTTACTGACGGTTATGATGCTTTTAAGTTAACTGTGAGTTTTTCATCTGCAGATAGTTCTATTTTAGAAACAATAACGTGGTTCACCATTCTTCATGGTTATTAAGGCTCTGAAGAACAAGAATGAAAAAAGAAACCAAATTTTAATCCCATTCTCCAGTTTTGTTACTTTAATTTCATGTTTATCAATCAAACAGTGATAAATACACGTATAAAAATCTGTTTTCAAGAACGTTGTATAACTGTTACAGATGTCTATTTCTAGTTTTGAGGTTTAGTTTTCTGAGCTCAGTTCCAACCACTGCGCTCGATAATTTCAATTGCTGGAAACAAACGCTCATCCCTCCAGACCCTTGATGAAAAGTGCCATCAGTAGCCCTTTCGGTAAATAACTCCTGCTGCCAAGCGAGGAACATCACTTCCAAAACCCCTTTCCCAGTGCACGGCATTTAAAAATAGCACCAAGAATGAAGTGTGTTCCACCGAGTTTTCCCTCCAGCTTTGGTTCGGACTTCTTTATGCACTCCAGCAGCTGCATCCGAAGCCGTCAGCTAGCGGAAGCGACATGCGATCAATGGGTTTACCCTGTGCGATGCCGACATGTCCCTTTTCTGTTCGAACACATGCACCCACGAGGTATTCTGCCAATAGGTTGGGCTTATTAAAATCTCTGGCTATGAAATTAAATAAATACATAAATAAAAAAATTAAATTGAGAATCTAAATCTGTTATTAAATTTTAATATCACTTCTTGCAGTCAAAAGATTATTTAAAGTTCAATGGTATCTTTTCCAAAAAAGATTGACGAAAACAAACCCGGACGCAAACGAAGCCACACAACATATGGTCTTCCACTTGGGAAAATGAAGGGGTTAGTGGTTCAATTATGTTTCTCTCGCGCGCGCGCTGGAATCGCCGCGGAGCTGAGCCGGGAAGTTATGTTTTTAATGGGCCGCACGGGGGTCGGTAGGTGGGGTTCGAGCGGGAAATTAAATATATATTATATTAGCTACGTTTGTTTTCCTGCTGGAACGAGGGCCGACTACGCTCGGCACTTGGCGCTGGCGGAACGACAAAAACACCCACGCGGCCCGATGGCCCCCGGTGGACCAATATCCGTAACGTCTTATGCGTGCCTTCGCACTTCGTCTTAACAATGTCATGTCATTCGCCCGGGCCACTGCTCCAGCTCTGCTCCATTGCTCCCCTCACCCACCATCCGCGCTCCCGAAACCGCCGGCCGGAATCTCCGCCATCGAGCGAACGGTTTCGTTTATACGCTTGACGATGCCGCGCGAGAAGTGGTCTCGGTTCGTCGGAAAATAAAACGACTCCGGCCCCGGGGACCGGGGAGGGAGCAGACGAAACGTGGTGGGAATGGCGCACGCACATTAAAATAAATAAAATGTGTACATTTTTACTTTATGCTCCCCACCGCCAACGCCGTCGCCAGCGTTGTCGGTCTCGTAAAAAATCATAAAAATAATAACACTAATATAAATACGAGCGCGAGACTCGCAGTCGTCGTTGTCGCTGTCGTAGGCTTAGTTAATGGGTGGTGGTGGTGCGTTTCTCAAGCGTATGGGCGAGCGAGGGGAGGAGGATGAAGCACAATCAGCGCGGAGGAAACACTTTTCGCTATCGGAAAGAATACACGCCAGTTTCACGGTGCGCCCTACAGGGTGTCCGATTGGGGCAAGATTTTTATCGTCTTATCATTTTACCTTTTCGGGTTCGGATGGTTTGATGGTTTTTGCGGTAACGTGGAGAGTTTATGAACTGGCCGGGGGAACAAAAAACTCTGGGGCTGGGAATTGCTGTGCGTAGGTTTGTGGTGACTGAGTGTGCTTATCTTACGGTCGGTAGATAAACGGTAACGATCTTCCCGTTTAATGATGGTACCGACCAATAATTTATATTATTCTTTGTCCATATTTGCGATTTCAGGCCAATCATTCAGGACTGCCTTTGATTGATAATTGTTTATTGTAGTAGAATTAATTTATAAGCTTGTCGTTATGTCTGAATTTGAAGGAAATTTAGTCAATGGTTAAGTAGTCCATCCTTACAGTTCCAAATGAGACATATGTTACTGTGATTTGCTCAGAACTGTCGATCTTGGCTTGAACAACCTCGAAACGAATCTGTTCACTGTCGATCATCAAGCAAATTGAATTTCAGCAAAATAATGAAAACACGTTTTCGATAAAGTCTTGTTTTGCCTCCAAAAAGTTATGGTAAGAAAATAGATTGTTTTCCATTTTCCTAATTTTACAATTTACCTATTCTCTACAATGCTCTTTCATAACGATCAACTCAATTGATTACAAAAAAGATTTCAGTTACCACTTTTATTATGGCATTTAAACATGGACTGTGTTTTACTTAGGTTATTCAACTATGTTGTACTGTGTTCAAAATGGTAAACCTCTTTGGCGTCAGTTGTTGTTAAAATGGTAAATTTGGTTATCTTTCTACCTTGAAATGTTTTACATATTAAAAATCAAAATATGCCTTGGGGTTTTGAAAATGTTTCCTAAACTTTATCTCAAAATCCCCAATTTGTTTTAATGTTTACTTATCAAAGTGTCTTATTTCATATTCTACAATTTAAATTTATCGTGATGGATTCCAATTCAATTTGTGAAACAATCGCTCACCCTCTACCTCTTTTGTTCGGAGTTCAAAACATCGACTAGAACCTATTCTTTCGCTGGACAAGTTTGGAAAAGATGCAAAGATCGGAGAGACAAAACAGGGAAAGAAAATAAGGGTTTCGATGAGGCGAGAGTGTTTGAGTCTTGGAAGCGCCGTTAAACCGCGGCCTGCATGGAGCGGATGGCCCAGTGCGAACCACATCAGCTGCCATCATAACGAGCTGGGCTGGGAGGGTGGTAATGGGGGAGGCTTGCGACGATCTGGAAACTGAGAGTCAAGGCGGCAGCGGTTTCGGTGTGCGACGATAAAAATATATAAATTATAATTTATTAATAAGAAGGAAAAAAACCCCGAGTCGTTCCGTTTTCTGCCGCAGAAACGTGCAGTGCGCGAGCTCCTGACGCGGATCCGGAATAGAGTGAGAGGAAATAAGGGAAAGCAAGATCGGAGGGTGGCCAGCAGACTGGGAGCGAGCGACTGTTGTTCGATGGGGTGTAATAAAATGTATGATGTTATTAATGAAAATGCCTACGAAAGTAAGTGCTCTCTGGTGCCGGTTTCTTGTTTCCTGTTCCACTGTTCTTTGGATATATTTATTTCTATCGTTCGATAGTTCCCCCGGCTGCTCCAGCGGCATCTTTTTCTCACTTTTATTGCTTTTATTACAACTCCTTTACTTTGTTTGCCTTTACGTTTCAGTTTCCCAGTCGATCTTTCTCTCTCTCTCTCTCTCTCTCTCTCTCTCTCTCTCTCTCTCTCTTTTTATCTCTCGATCTCTCTATCTCTTGCTCTCTCCTTGGTTTTATCTGTTCTTCTTTCATTTTAACGCTTGTACCGCTTGCAAGTACACTTAAACATCGTTGCTTCTTCCCCGGCCGTGCCTCATCCTTAGGAAGCCCGTCGTTTGGCTGTCAATATATGCTTTGTAACATACTTTCTGTGTCAAGATCTAGATCTGCTGATGAGTATCGAGTGCGGCGCAGCGGCCCAACGACGCGCAACGGCCCGCGGACGCACGAAACCGAGCATGTGCCATCCCGGAACAAAACGCACGCATAACGGCTCCCCCTCGCCATTGTGATCCTCGTCTCTGGCATCTCTGCACTTCGCATACCTGCTCTCTATCTCGTCCTCTTTCCCATTCGGTTGGTTTATGTTTTGTGACGATCACTGTTTATGTTGTTTTACTATGGCAAAAGAATGGCTGGTGGCGGAAGAAAGCTATTACCGGATGGAAAAAGCGCAGTTGGAAGCAAATGAAAAATAATAATTTCATTTAGCAAAAAAAAAAAAATGAATGCGATCCAACACACAGCAACGACAAATGGTCACAGCACAATATTATCACGCATCGTTTCGCTTGTCTCGAAATCGCGAACGCCACCACCACGACGCGATGGTGGCGGGGACCACGTGACGGGGTGTTGTAAAATGTTGTTCTGTCTTCCGTTGGATACTATTTTATTTTATATAATTTGTATCTCACGATTTGTGTGAACGGTTTTACCTTTTTTCCTTTCTTTTTTTACAATTTTTCCTCTCTTTCAGTTTTGGGTTAAGCGGTGCTTAGTCAGTTGTGTTTGTGGTTCGTTTTGATGGGTTGTACTTTTGGCCGAGTTCATTTATTTTTTTGTTCCTCAACCGTTCGCACCGATGTCATTAGGCGATAGCGCTGTGATGGCGAGAAAAATGAGTCATAAATGGCGAACACGGAGGGGCGGCCGGATGGGATGCCCGTGGCCGCTTTTAATTTGTCTTTGCATTGTATTTACAGTCGAAATATATTTTACCCCGTTAGGGCTAATGCGTCGATTACGAGTCGGATGGGACGGAGAAGGCATGAGCCGAAAGGGAGACGAACAAATGGTATCGGGTTTATGATGTCGGTCATATTTTTCTTAGTTTGTATCATTGAAAGCATGCAAACTCCTACTTCTCGCGATGCACGCAGAGGATGCATGGTTTTGGTAACATTTTAAGGAGGTTAAGAAAAATGATGCAATTACTCTTGCGAAAGTGTGTATTAAAAAAGGCAACAAACACATTTGGCTCGTCGCGGCAGATACAACAAATATTTACTCCATGTTTTTATTGACTTGGGTGTCTATCACATTCTAGAAAATGTGTAGACGCTTGGAATTTGTCCGTTATGGGAACGTAACGTAACGATTATTTGCTTAGGAAAAAAGAAAACAATGTTTCGATCCTATGTTTTTTAATAATTTGAAATAAAAATATCAAAAAACAAAACCGAAAAGAGGTGCTTGTTTTCTATATCACTGCTGTTTCAACATCTTCCTTTAGGTCTTGGAAAAAGGGTTGTTTTCTACTTAGTCATCATTTAAATCTGTTGATCGAGAAGACTAGACTAGACAAGGTTAAAATGGTTAAAAAATTGTCTGGCTTTGTCTTGGGGTTGCCGCAAGTTAGAGCACTCCAGGAGTATACCTAGTACCGACAGAGTATTTGGTTTGTACAGACCGTCCTCGAAGACGGGGAAACACAGTTTCTCGATGTTGTTCGCCATGTCGAAAACAGTAAGATAAAAAGAACCACGACGACCTTCTCACCTGAAACCTCGCTAAATAATATTCACACACGCACACCCGATGTTTGCCCGTGTCGTCGAAATAAGAAAGGTTAACAATGCAATTGAACATAATTCGTAGATAAGATAAAATAATTGAACAACTTAACTTTTTACGACTACCCCCTTCTGCCCTCAAACAAACGGCTCTCATCGGAATCCCGCCCGAGGCAGGAACAGTACGGAGTTGTAATATATTTTTCCATTTTGTCACATTTATTGCCGCACGATTTTGGTACCACTTTTTCGACGTACGAACAAATCGTTGCTGATGGTTTCTTCGGTCGTTCGTAACGCTGTTAGCAATTAGTTTTATGAGTTATTTTTTAGTCATTCTATGCCCATCAATTTTTATAACTAAAACCAACGCAGTTTGTCGGCGACCATTTGATGCGTAAGAACGGGAGCAACATAAAAAAAACACAGGCATTACATTAGAAAAATAATCATCCATCTTATACCAATCGGGTCGGTCGATCGCCTTGCGATGTCTTGCGCGATGTTGATCGGCAATATCGCACAGGAAGTATGAAATCGAACATCATCAAGCGCGGTATCGCTTTCCTCGCAAGAAGTTTGAAAGTCTGCGTGTTAGTTGTGCTCGTCGGCCAATTTCGTATGTGGTCGAACGATGCGCTGCTTGTTGTCGATGGAAATATATCAAAATTTGATAAGCGACAATTAAATTCCATTCTTTAATCAATTTATGTTTTACGATCACCCAAGACCGTCGGTAAGGGTAGAGGCACCGTCACCAGCTCACGCAAACTGGGCGGCAAACATGGTACACCAATACCACCACCACAACCACAAGCGTCACTCGCGAACGACCCTTTCCCGTGGCCGAAGGGCTGCAACAATCGATTGCACGAATGACGTATTTTTAATCAGCCTTCCGATGCCTTTCTAGTTAGACAGATAGAAGAAAAGGGCGATAGAGACGGAGCTGTCTGTGGAGCAAGCGAAAAGGCTACAACCACATTGGTTGCGTCTAAAAGTCAGTCGGTTCTGTTGATGGATAGCTCAGTAAACGGCAGGATGAGTTGTGAAATAATTGGCCGTTCAATTGGCTAATCATCATGGTCCGTTCGCGAGACATCGATAAGCAAATCGAGTACGGTTTATCATAACTAGTCAAGGACACCAAAACAGGTCCATGTGTGTGTTGGGCGACTGTTATTTTTTACTTGTGAATATGTTCATAGTTTATCTTCATGCAAAGTGCATGCAAATCGTGGCTGCTTGATAGCCTGCTTTTATTTAAGAAGCTCTTCACCGAAACGCTGGGAAAAGCTATGATTTTCCATTTGCACCGAAATAACTTCCCTCCCGCACTTGTTTTAGCATCATCTAAATCTTATGCATACGGGACAACTATGACCTATTTTCCGGTGACGCTGTGGCCGACGAAATGTAAACCTACACGCACTATTTTATTAGCGCACGTATGCTTTTTGACCTCGTTTGTGCTCGGCGGGAAGAAAAAAAGGGTTTGTCATGTCTTCACGACGCCGGTGCATGGCCGGCAGATAATCGTGGAAACGTAGGTTTATAGCTTGATGGTGTTGCTTTTTTTTATTATATTTACGTTTACTTTTTATCTATCTGCCGAAAGTGGTTTAATGTTTGTTACAGTTCAAGTGGTTGTTGCGATGGAGTTTCTTTGATCTGCCGTTCTGCAAATAGCAGCTTCGTTGTCTTGAAATATCGTGATGACTAAAAATATTAAACATGTTGCTCGGTGAACGTGAGAAAAAATTTTAATTTCAAGTTCTGGAAAGAGATCTTTTGTCCAATAAAGTATTTGCTTCTATCATCATATACAATATGTAATGCAATAAAACACAAATAGTACAATAGTGTTGTAAAATGTTGTTCTGTCTTCCGTTGGATACTATTTTATTTTATATAATTTGTATCTCACGATTTGTGTGAACGGTTTTACCTTTTTTCCTTTCTTTTTTTACAATTTTTCCTCTCTTTCAGTTTTGGGTTAAGCGGTGCTTAGTCAGTTGTGTTTGTGGTTCGTTTTGATGGGTTGTACTTTTGGCCGAGTTCATTTATTTTTTTGTTCCTCAACCGTTCGCACCGATGTCATTAGGCGATAGCGCTGTGATGGCGAGAAAAATGAGTCATAAATGGCGAACACGGAGGGGCGGCCGGATGGGATGCCCGTGGCCGCTTTTAATTTGTCTTTGCATTGTATTTACAGTCGAAATATATTTTACCCCGTTAGGGCTAATGCGTCGATTACGAGTCGGATGGGACGGAGAAGGCATGAGCCGAAAGGGAGACGAACAAATGGTATCGGGTTTATGATGTCGGTCATATTTTTCTTAGTTTGTATCATTGAAAGCATGCAAACTCCTACTTCTCGCGATGCACGCAGAGGATGCATGGTTTTGGTAACATTTTAAGGAGGTTAAGAAAAATGATGCAATTACTCTTGCGAAAGTGTGTATTAAAAAAGGCAACAAACACATTTGGCTCGTCGCGGCAGATACAACAAATATTTACTCCATGTTTTTATTGACTTGGGTGTCTATCACATTCTAGAAAATGTGTAGACGCTTGGAATTTGTCCGTTATGGGAACGTAACGTAACGATTATTTGCTTAGGAAAAAAGAAAACAATGTTTCGATCCTATGTTTTTTAATAATTTGAAATAAAAATATCAAAAAACAAAACCTATGACCTATTTTCCGGTGACGCTGTGGCCGACGAAATGTAAACCTACACGCACTATTTTATTAGCGCACGTATGCTTTTTGACCTCGTTTGTGCTCGGCGGGAAGAAAAAAAGGGTTTGTCATGTCTTCACGACGCCGGTGCATGGCCGGCAGATAATCGTGGAAACGTAGGTTTATAAATAAAACACAAATAGTACAATAACATTACGAAATAAGAAGATAGCTAATAGAGCATAATTTTTTCAAGGTCATGATTTTTAAATTTTGTTGGTCATGGTGTTGCTCATTTGATTTCATCTTTGAATTGTTTGGCCTTCAAAACTAGTTTATAGCATGTTTATTACCGGTACTATCAATATTCGAACAAGTAACACTTTTTGTCGCATTCTCCAAATTTTTTCCATTGGTCGTAATGTATAATTACACTCATAGAACTTTGTAATATATTTTCCATACACTGATTTGGTTATTCCAAAGTTTTGATTCGTTTTCGTTATTTGATCGTTAAATCGGTGATCAGTCAATCACTTTTGCCGCTTTCAGCTCTCTCATTCTCTATCAATGCATTTGAATGGAACAATAAGTTTATGACTAAAATCCTAGATTAGCACTTATTCGATCAGGCAAGCAACGGCAAACGCGGGCTCGGTTTTCTAATCGATTACTTATATCTCGCTCCTGCCGATTCTGTTTAATGAACCAACCGTAGCTTGGTTCGCGGTAAAGAAGCGAACACTCCGCCAGCGCTTATCGCCATTTGTATTAAATGATTTTTTTTAATGTTTATACTCTCGTCCATTAATTGACAATCAATTTTCGTTCGGTTTCGTGGTGATTAGAGGATGAGCTATTGGAAATGAAGAGCACGTGAAATGGTAACGTTTTGCGTGCTGTTCCTTAGCGAGGTCAGTTCTGGCAGCCCTCGGGTGAATTATCAGCGTGGTTCGTCGCAAAATGGACCTAGGGTGCAATCTAAAACTTGGCCACGGTTTCTGGGCGGAAATTCACGCAACCTGGTTTTAATTCGAATGCTTGCAAATCAATTTAAAAAAACGTAAATTTCGAATGAAGTGATAATGAGGCTTACGATAAGCAATCCGAACCGTGTACAAATCCATGGCAAGCTCGCCCAGCATTTGCTCCATGGGTTTAAAATAATTAAATATAAAATGTCGAGACCGGGCTGGCCTTGCACTATGCGCATTTCAGTTGTTAATAACAGTCCTAAGAGGTACCTCAAGGTCAACCGTTACTGCAATTATAAAACAAACCATCAACCGAGAGCCGCTGGAGAGTCTGTGTCTATATTTGGAAGCGTGTCAGATACTGCTGTACGATACTACATCTGTCTGCTAAGGTTTATTGTAATGATTTTTACGACCACTTCACCTCTAGGTGTTTTAAAGCCTTCGTTCGCTGTCGTAGTTATTAAGCAGTTTGTTGCTACGATGAATGCGTCTTAAAATTGCAGGGAGTTAAAAATATTTTTCTTCCACCCCGTGGCAAACCGCACTTCTAAGCAAAGAATAACCGAAGTGTAAGTGTGTGTGATGTTGATCTGGGTTCCGTTTATCATTCATATTAGTAACCTTCCGCGGGTTGTCGGTGCCGGTCAAGGGGCGAATGTGAACGATTTTCCCCCTACATGTATTGACTTCGGAAGGGATGCAAAGCGAGCAATCATTAGTAAGTACCATTATTGCAGCACAATTACTCGCATCCCCTCATGGTGCACTTCGGATCGGTCGGATGTGCAGCTCTAGAGGTGTAAAGGTGCATCAACTGGTTTGTTCCAGGCGGGCTCATAACAACTTGTAATTTAGGAGCCATTGGCGGACATATTCAAACTCCAATGTTTCTGGAACGAACGCGGGACATGGTCATCGTAGAACGAAAGTAATGTATTTTTCAAAACAAAAACCTCTCTGTTTGCTTGGTGATGGTTTGGAATAAATTTTTGTTTTTGAACAAACGGTCCTCCCCACATCTGTGCGGACGGGATGTTAGTCGGCTGTGCGGTGGAAGAAAGAAAATTAAATCGACGTTTGAATCGACGATTGCGCTGCGATTTGCCCGGCCCGAACACTACCCACCACCATGTATTGCTACCGGCACAATGTTCCAATGCCAGCAGCGCAAACGATCCACCGCGCCATGCAACAAGCTCTGACTTACCGATGGGCTGAGGGTGGATGGAGAAAGGGAGGGTGCCCTGGTGGAGGGGACCCGCGGGACAATATAATTAGTTTTATACGTATATACAATAATGTGCACGCTGCACACCCGGGTGCACACAGCGTTACGACGTTATTAGTGAGGCAACCAAAACACGAATAAAGAACACCCGAATGGGAAGGAAAGCGAAAGAGAGAGAGAGAGAGAGTATGAGGAAAGAAAAACTCTAAATACATCCATATCAACAAAAGGGCACCCATCAAAACAAAACATGCAGAAAATGAATGCAAAAAATAAATAAATATTGTTAGTGTGCACACACGCTGCAGGCGGTGCAAGTGCATTGCGCAGTGCAGTGGGTAGCGTGATAAGAAAAAGAACAGAGATAGATGCGTGCAGTCGTGGGAGTAGAGGGTGGCGGGAAAGCTATCAAAACCGTTGTAGGAGAGGAGAACAAGAAAAATCTTCCTAACATTGATTACTAAACCATCAATACCTATAATAATAAAAATGATTTCAATCCGACGGTTACTTCTTAAAACGTGCAAGTTTTGCTTCACCTCCCCTCCCCCACCCACCGGTTTCGCGATGGGGGTGAGATGTTTCGAAAACAAGTTGCCCATGACTGGCCCTTTTCTTTGCCTTCTCTCCCCCGCCCCTCCTGCACCCGTGCCATCCGGCGTGCACCTGCCGACTGCATCTAGCTGCACGCCGTTAAGAACAATAACTGCATTATTCAAATCGCAGCGGCTCGACCGTTTTGCACCGGGCCTGGAGAAGTTTTCCGAGGCTAATTCCTTCTTTATTATTCCCATTTCTAATGACCTTCTCTTCCTCTGGCTTCCACCGGATCCGCGCCTACTCCCTGGCCTCGTTCGCCGGCTACAACAATTACCCGCCAGCCGATTGCATGCTGCCCTTTTCCTGCCCCCGCCCCCATCACCCCCTATGCCCGTAGCCCGCTCCTAACGCTGTGTGCACGCGCGGGCTTCGTCGAGATACGTAATAAAGCGCTTAGTTGTAAACAAAATTAATACTTTATTATTAATAATAACACATGCTTCCCGTATGTGACTACGTGAGCAAACCAGATCGGGCAATAATAAATACGATCTGGCGGGGCGATTACGCGGCGTCAGTTGGCTGTGGAAGGTGGGTTTGGAAAGCGATCGAGCGAGAGGGAGTGAGCGGGTTCGCGCCGACGGGGGGGTACTTGATCTGGGTTCGAATGCATTTTGCACACAATGTGGATGCAATTGTGCCGGTGTGGTGTTGAGTGGGGCGGCGAAGCTGCATTTATTGCTTTTTCTTGAAGTAGACTTTCAATCCTCATTCACCCCAAAATTCAGCCCTCGCAACGCGATAAGCAGAAGGGTTAGCAGTGGATAAGTAATGAGGTAATATGAACATTAACGTAAAACCAAAAATCTACTTTGACTGAAACTATACAGTTACTAAAAAGAACTAAGTAAACAATTATAACATTTTTAATGTTTTGTCAACTTGTGATGTCGAAGAGTAGTTGAGTGTCTCCAGCAATTCACTAAAATTTGATTTCGACTTATGAACAATGTTTATATTTATTGTTTTTATCTCAGAAGAAATGTGCGAATAATTGTCAGAAAATGAGTAAATTTAGATCATAATTGCCAACATTGACATATTTTATGAACACTTGCTAGCTGGCAACGTTTCATTTTGTTACAAAAATAAACAAATTTAAAAATTGTACAGATATTGAACACAAGACCATTGATTTTTCGCTAAATGATTACGTAAATCAACGAAGTTCTTGTAGGATTAATCTCATGAAACCTTTTAATTAATTTATTTTTACCTTATTTGAATCGCTCACTAAATTTCTACGATCAATGCAGTACATTTCATTTTAACGGCAAATATCGCCCCACTTTCCCTTATCACAACAAACATGTCAGTAAATGTGTGCGGAACCTTCTAGCATGGAATGGTGTTTTACTTTGATTTGTATACCATTACGAAATCACGCTTTGTCATGACATCACGTACCATGTGTAATTGATGGCTCAGATCTTAGAAGAAGAACAAAGCACCACCGTCAATATCGTCCATTCGAGACCTTCTTATGTGACAGAAACAAATCTATACGCTTCCGACCGATCGACAAAAGGAGGGAAAACCTTCAGAATGGCACGTTGGATTTCCTTTCCGCCGATGGCGCACGTTGTCACGAATTAGGTTCTTCGTCGACAGTTGATGCACTCAATTGCATTTGCAGAAGGTCTGTTTTTTAAAACAAAATAAAAGAAAACCCTTCCAACTAGCCCAATTCAAAAAACGAAGAATCACGTGGATGTTCTTCGAAAAGTTTGATAAAATGTCACACAACTTTCAACTCGCCCCGATTCCGGTGCAGACACGAACCATCGTGTGATTGGAGTTTTGTCACGTTAAATCACCATTCGGGCTTGACATTGAAATTTTTAATATTTCTTTTAAATAAAACCGTATGAGGTTGCCTATGTATGTTTGAGTGTGTGTGTGTGTGTGTGCGTTTGTCAGTGGAGGCATGCTGTGAAAGGGGTTTACGTAACGACGGTGATTACATGACATTTTTACCTCTGGCGAATGAGGGTTTCGTTTATTTCTGTTTTTTCTTCACCCAACTGCACCCAAGTGCAATTGCAACGGAGAACTGCCGCCGTTGGTGCCTCTACTTGCAGTCGATTGCGATTGTGGTGTGATTGTGCACGGCTCCAATCCCTCGCTACGTCGGGTTCAAAGGTTAGGGGTCTGCCGGTGGCTTTGTGAATGGATTTGCAAATCAAATCAAGTGACTTATGGATTCGCTCGTCTGTTGCGGTTGGGAATAAGCAATTTTGTTTAATATATTTCTTCCCCCCATTCGCTTTTATAACCGATTCGGCCTTTTGACTCCCGCCAAGCGTTGGTTCGTTCGAAAAGGTTCTAGAGTACGGTACAACACTTAAATGAAAAACTACCTTGCTGCAGAATGTTTCTTCCTGCCCGCCGAATAATCGCAATATTAGCTAACTTTACTTTGGGTAAAACTCACCGCAGGTCATCGGCCTCGAAAAACTGGACAAACCATGGACAAATTTCCTCTTACTTCTTGCACTCCCACTTTACCTTCTCCAAAACGGCTCCCGCCGTGGTGGAAAATCGATTTTTAATGAACCATGAACATGCCACTCCCGTTGCACGTTGCCAGCGGGTGTTGTTTTTCCGGCTTCGAGTCAATCTTTTTTCCTGCCCATAATCCTTTGATTTCGAGCACCCCGCTCGGGTGCCAAAATGTTGCCCCGAAACTTGCACATCCTTGCGGAGGGTGGCTATTAGATCTGTGGCTTTCGAGGCTTTTCGGTCGTGTCCCGTCGCGAACGATATTTCTGTCCGCGTACCAACGCAACTTCCTACCTGGGTGTTTTGGAAAATTCCCTCCAGCTGGCACAAGGAAGTCTCGCCAATCGTTGCACTGGGTACTGGCCCGGGTAGTATTTATTTGTATTGCATTTTATCTAACAAATTAATGGGGAGAAATTTCCATGGGATCAGTGTTCGCTCGGGAAGACTGAACGGTGGACGCCGATCTGCCGGCGCATTTTCCAACACGCTCAGGCGATCATCTTCCTACACACTTCCGACACCCAATGAAACCGTGAGGTAAGTAATTATGCAAATGTAGATAATTTTTGAGCCAATGTTTCGTTAAACGGTGTCGCTGTATTATGCTCTAGTGCGTCGCCCGATGGGATCCGATTTACCTTTGCCGTGGAAAACAGCGAATCCTGACCATGGTCAAGTGCTTCATTTTACAGCCACCGATGTGGCCACCCATTAACCCACGCCTAAGCCCAATATCGTACCGTCGAAGGCACACTTCATGCAAAACCACCGGCGGATTGTACGAAACAAAATAAAACACCACCACCAAAGGCTCCTCGGAATCCCGACATCATCCCGTTCGGCGTCTCTTCATCTTGCCACTTCCTGCCCAGTGCCGGTGCGGGGCTTTTTAGGCGGGAAAACGCTACATGCGCTGGAAAACGTTGGGGAAAACTCATACTCTCGTGCTCTCCACCGCATCTCGCGGGCTCGGGCGAGTATTGGTGAGAGCTTCGGTGCTTGCAGTGTACATTTTTCTGTGTGTATGTGCTCACACCATGCCAAAGACCCGGCAACAAGGATGAATTTTCCCGCCACTTTTTCCTCCCCACCCACACACACGTTCGGGCCGGTTTACAATGTGGGAGACATTGAGCACATAAAATGTGCAGGATTAGTACATAAAAGATTCAATGCAACCCGTTGTACGTGTGTGTGTACATGGGTGCGTTTATCTCGGGCGGGTGGAAACCCTCGGCGTGTGTGTTTGTGTGTGCATGTGCCCGTTTTTGGGGAGCGTTTCGAAGCCAGTAAGCACGAGGAAGGAGCTTGCTGAAATGTTTATGAAGGCAACGCTCGTTCGCTCGAGTTCCAGCTCATTCCCGGCTTTTCCTTCTCGGGCGCCCGGTTCGGCGATGGTCGGTCGTCGGTTGTAAACTTGTAAAGTTGGCTCCCAGATTGGTAGCGAGCTGCAATCTCGAGAGTTTGGTGGATTTGGTTTCACCGCGCGAGATGCTGCTAGAAGCACTGGAATCAATATTTGCCTTCAGGCAACCAACAACATGCAGGGGTTTCCCATAAATATTAAACAATAAAAAATATTTATATAAAAAAAACAATTTTCTAACGTTCTTCAGTGTTACCTAAAATTTTTTTTGTGGAAAATATTGAATAAGTACTTGATCGCGTGAGATGGGCACAGGATCAATTCTAGATCCATAATTTTCCGAGCAAATGCAACACAAGGTCGTGCGAAAAACAAAACATTAGATATTAAAAATGAAATGAATATTTCAATGGGAATAATCAAACGGCTAATCTATCAAGAAGTAACACTCCGCCGAGAAGCTTATCGAATCATCCCAGTCGGATCGATGGAATAGATTTCAATGCCGAGCGTGTGTCGAGCGTCGTCGCGTACAAGGAAACTGCAAACACACCGAAGCACCGCCATAAAGAATGCGAGCATAGCGAGGTGGATTGAAATTACTATTTGGATACTGTGCATAATGTATAAAATATTATCCTTTCCGTCTGGCCACTTGCCCGCCCGGGGTCGCCGTTTTTCCACCGACTTTTCCCGCAAACGCAACGTAACGACGACACGGTAAAGGGACGGTTCAGGTTAGTTCGAGAAAGATGTACGTGTATGTGTGTGTGTGTGTGTGTGTGTGTGCGTGTGGGTGTATGCGGGAAGAGTCAGGTTGAGGGTTTGAGGGTTGGATATTCGAGGCAATAAAATATTCATACCGTTTGCTCCACGGTTTCGGTTGCCTTTCCGAACGCGGCTCGATTTTACTGTTTCAGCGTTTACGTCGGTGTAGGCGGGAGCGCGGGGAGGTGGGGCGACGATGGTGGCCACTGCCTCAGCTCATCTACCTCACTCTCCCGCTCAGCATAAGGAAGTGAAAGCTTTGCCGGAAGTTAACCTCCGCGTTTCGGATATTTACGCCTTTCGCTCGCTCCGGTGGAAATCTCCTGGCCATTTGTTTGTGGGCAGGTTTGAGAAAGGGAAGTGTTCGTGTGGCACGCATTCACCACCACCAGCACCAAGTCCCAATCACCCTTGCCTTTTGTGGTAAACGGATGATGAGCTGATATGCACAGACAGTTGCAATGCCGCCCTTGGAGGGAGTTGCAATTTGTAATCATTTCATTTCGGAATTGCCTCCTAAACGATCGGATAATCCCAACCAGGTGGTAGTTCGGGGATGATTTAAATTTTATACCATCGTCCTCGGCTGGAATGTGTATCCGAGCAACACCAGGATACGGGCCCTGAAAGTAACGAAGCTGAGAAAGGGAAACTTTTCCAAGACTGAAATCCCAAGTTTTCATGAATGCTCGATGAATTCCGGAGTAGAAAATTAGGGTAGATGTTAATTAGTAAAACATATTGATTGAATAACTGTCTTGAGAGGTCAAGCGTTGGGAAATCTATTGTTCATCCATTTAAAACGCATCGATTTACACCGGCTGGCCCGCTAACCTGTCCCCAATCGATCCGTTCCCGCCCGTCAAAGCGCCGACGGATCTTCACTCTTCAAATTTGACCTCGTTTTCCCCACGGTTTGGCTCATATTCGCCGTATTCCCCGTGGCCGTGTTCTACTCCACTCTTCAGCGAACTGCTGTCGGGCGAATGGAGCGGGGAACTCTGGGCAAAAAAAAAAACTCTGCCATTCACAAACAGCGACTACCTCATCTTCACCGACAGCATGATCTGGTGTGCTTTCTCGTTAAACATTGATGCTGGTGTAATATTTATGTTCTTCGTGCACTCGTTCACCGCCCGGTACGCCACCTCCGCTTGATGAAACCCGTGGCAGCTGGGCGCGTCTTCTTGTCTTCTCCATTTGTTTCTTCTCACCACAAGCAAGTGGAATGGTGTTGTTTTTTTCCTTTTCCCCTTTTCCCGGTGCGCTGTTCGGTTTTCTTTCTTCGTGTTGTCGGTTGGTGTGCTGTTTTGGTGGCGAACAAAATCCAAGCCGGCACTCGTGTGCCAAACGGTCCTGTGGAAAGGAGAGCAACATTTAAGAAAAAAAAAGTTGATGAAAATAAGTAGAATAAAGAACGGTCCTCATGCATATATAGAAAGGCAGGCACAGCTGGGTAAAAGAAAGGCACCGGCAAAGAAAACAACAAACCTCCGGAAAACCCAACGAACTTAACAAAAAAACCAACCAACACTTGCTTACACACAGGAGCACTAGTGCTTTCTTGCGTTTCGTCCGTTTTCATCCTAACACTACCACTTCTTCCGTCCAAGTGACTGCAGAGTGATTACGATGGGAGGGTGCGGTTGGATGTTGGAGGAAGTACACTCACCAAACGAGTACGTGTGAGATTGCACGTGTGCTCACGGTGCGGTGAAGTGTTCAGTTCTAAAATAATATTTAATATTTAGAGCAGTATAAATATTAAATGAAAATGTTGCTCCCGCTAAAATTATATGTGCATACTGCCAACATAGGCGGCCCGTGACGTGAGTGCCTATTCCTGAGGAAGGAGCGTGTGGGGTGTGAGGGGGGGGTGGGGGTGGGGTTTCAGGCGAGATTCTGCGAGGCAACCATACTTATGCTACTTTGTATCCATCGTGCCGCGAACGGATCGTGAAACTGGAAACGGTGTTAAGGTTTTCTCGCTCGCTTTAGATGAAAAACGCACTATGAAAGTGGGCAAAAAATCTTGATCTGAATTTTTAGAGGCCGCACACTGGAGGACATTTTGATCCTTTTTGCTCATTCGTGTTGAAAATATGTAAAATGATTAAATTTCAAAACCTTTCTGCCTGCTTCAGGGTTTTCAAACAAAAGTCTGATGTTTTTAGCTTAGTTTTCATAGACTCAAGTCATGGCGTTCACCATATGATTTAAGTGGGTAATTTGTAACTGGTTTGTGAAAGAAAATTATCACAACACAAAAATGATTATAACACAACACAAAAAAAGTTTAAAATTTTGCTGTAAAAGGAACAACTGTATCATTTCTCAAATCAGTTTTTCTCAGTTGTTTCGTTTCAGTTATACTGGGAACCTTTTTGTCCCAGATAAAATACAGTTTTCTCGAAAACCTTCGTGAGAAAAGTATATACCAAAAGCCTCGTTTCAAACGAACGCTCTTTTTCAACAAATTGATGATGGATTATCGTCCTGGCTTAGCTTTGAATGAACGATAGAGTTAGCTGATCATCAGCTAGTTCTTTTTGAGCCCATTCATCTTTTTTACCCACAGGCATCAGGTTGCCGTTTATTTGAATTTGAATTGAAAGCTGGGGTGTCCGTGAAGAGTTTCAAACAAATATTTGTTTATATTTGAAGTATGAAATGAAATATCTTTGAAAGCCTGAAGTGTCATAAATCAGGAATGGCAATTGTGTGCCAAAGAAATCAAATAACAAGCTCTGTCGTGAAATTTTGATGTAATATAGACTCACTTGTTGGAAAATCCAGCTTTCAACCCGGACCCGGATAAAATCAATTGAAAGAATTCTATATCAATAACCCATTAATCGAGGCCTATCGAAATAAAGGTCAAGGTCTTCTGCTTCTTAATTTTATTTTCAAAAATTAACCAAACTGACCTTTCTGAATACATCAAGAATTCCATAAGCTCTTTCCGTACCGGATGTGTTTTCGACGAATCGCCGACCAAAATAACACGACACGGGAGGAGTGCGAATCAACTTTGACCGGAAACGCGACGCGGAGTGCATCCGAACGGTGCGTGTGTTGGTACATGCAGTAATGGCACACACTTGTTGAATCCTGCTCAATTGACGTGGTGTGGTCAGTCGGGATGAAAACATCGGTCGCGCGTAAATATGTGCACATATGTGATGGAGATCGAGGAAAGGACGGGAGAGAAAGGAGAGAATTTGTGCAAACCCTCCCGATTGACACACACAAACGTACCTACAATTGCACTCATGCGATGGCATGCTGACGAAGTGGTTGGGAAGGAAAGTAGGAAAAGAGCATAATCAACTCCCGACAAGTGTTGCCCATCCCGGTGGGAGGCTTTTCGTAGGAGTGAGCTATAAAATGGGGGTTATGTTGTGCAAAGTAGGGGCAATGGGAGGGTTGCTAACCGGCGTCTGCAATGATTTCCATTTTCCACGTCAATGAAGGTCAAATGCGCGAAAAATGCGTGGGAAAACTTTCGCTCATCCTTCCTCAACGACTTCCAACACGTGCTCGTGTCATGTTGTAATTTTTCCGGGATTGAATGTCATTCTACCAAACCACTTTGGATATGGATAGGGAGTAATTGTACGAAATTCATCCAATTAGCGCTGTTGTCGAATGTTTTTCGCATTTTATTGTTAGGACATGCTGGTTTATTAAAATAGAGTTACAAAATACTTGATTCTCAATTGTTTACACTCATTTATCCTTAGTATTCTTATTACTCTTTAACACTCAGTTGAATACTATCGATAAAAGGCTATTTTTCAACTAAACTTATCACAGTATTTTATTGTTTGATACATTGTATGGTAAATGTGGATACGATGTTTAATTTATTGCTCGTTTGACTTTCAAAGCTCGTTCAAAGTTTAACTTATTACTCTTTTGCATAAATGCATTACCGTTTATATGTTTTTTTTAATACATAACACGACTTTGTTTATTTGAAAAGTATTTTCCCATAGTGCTCAAATCGATACCCATTATATTTGTGCATATACAGCATCATTAAAAACAGTAAGAATCATTCGCTTCCTTTTCTGCAATATGTGCACACAGCACATATTAAATCGCAACCATAATGCTTCGAGGAAATGATAACTTTTGGAGCATCAAATAGTTCTTTTTTCACGGTATTTTGGGCCAAGCCCATCGGTGAAAATGTCGCCAGGATGATGCACTATTTGCGCTGCAAGGCACGTGCATGAACGGTTACAAAAATTTCGATCCTTAATCCTCGTCGAAGTTCTCTTTGCTTCTTTTGCTACGTTTTTGTTGTAGCGGGGCACGTTTGTCGTCCTGAAAAGCTAGGGGTTTGCCCTGGACGGTTGCAAAAAAGCATATCATTTGCGTAGAAGTTTTAAAAAAATAGTACGCTTCCGGAGAGAACAAGAGGTTAATTTGGCTGTTTTTAGAGGGGTGAATAATGCTTTTCTATTTTGAAATCGCATATTTCAGCGCCATCTTTTCACCCGTGGGCGAATTTCCCGAATTTTGCTGGTTGCATTCGGCTGCAGCAATGAAGACGTGCAGAAAAAATCACGTGATAGTCATAAAACCAGCAAATGGAAATCTTTCTGCACCAATACGACCTCGTCAGTTCTTTTCGGGTCAGAAGTTTACCTTCACGCACAGCTTATGTACTATTTTTCTCCGGCGAGCACAAACACTCCGATCCAATATGGTCTATCAAAGCACGGTTCGCCGATTCAATTCCACTTCACGGATATGTTTCTCCCATCCCATCCAATCCTGGTTTTTTTACTTTCGTAAAAATCAAAGCTAGTACGAGGGAGCACTAAGGTCTCAATAAATCATATTTTTTGTATCTCGACTTAGAAGCGCTGCATTTTCTCTACCCCTTTGCGAAGCTAGAGAAAAACTCACTTAGGATGCCCAAGCCTCTAGGTGCCCATTTTGATAGTTTTAGACAGTGAAACAAGCAGACATCCGCGAAAAAACAATGCGAATGCCAAACTGGGCTTAACTCAACGGAGGGTTTAATTGGCAAATCCAATGAAGTGCATCTTCGTTGGTTTTAAATTAGGTTGTATCATGTGTTTGGGTACTAGAAAGAAGAATCAATTGCCAAATTGATGACCTTATTATTATTTACATTACCATAAAAACACTGACTATCATTATGTTTCAAAATGTGCATAACAGAATCTATCGCTTCGAAAAACTGGACACATCATTTGGGAGTGGTTTAGAATTTGACCAGTTGCTTCAACATCTTCTCTTGATTCTGACAAAGTCCATATAATTTGCCAAGAGCACAACACCCCCGAAGATCATCCTTCCATCCATTCATTTTACGTTCATCTTTTCTATTCCGTTTTTCTGTGTGGCTTTTGTGTTTCCACTATCTGCGACTTTCAATTTCAACCTTCCGGCGAAAGGATCACGCTCTTGGTCGAAGCAAACAGACGAAGTTGGTGTCGACATGTTTTCCTCTACATTTCCTCTTCAGAATACCGGAACTTCCTAGGTTCCTTTCAGTAGGTTCAGCGAGAGCAAAGCATGTCCCGGTCTGAGAACGAGACGATGTGCAGCCCACAGAAAACAGTTCACTTACTGCAGAAACATCCTTTGAATCATCCAGATGATGAAAGGATGCTAGGTATCGGTGGAAGAGTTTTGCACCCATTTACTACAACCTAGAGGTTTAGTGCATATTAACTCCTGTGCAAAGTGGTTCATAGAGAGCTAACTATTTTTGTAGTATGCTAGTATCAACATAAATGTCTGAATTTTTTATCCAGAATGGGTTTAATGACCTGATCTCTGTAAGTTCTTGGAAAGTTTGAAAATACATTTTTCAAGACCAAATTTTCGGTGCCAAGCCAATGAATTCTGTTAAGTCTTACAAAACCTCAACGGATGTTCAATGATAAGGAAAAAAATACAAATGAACATCTAAATTGTTTTGTCCTACTTATCTTAACAATTGTGAAGTTTCTTGGGAAAGTTGCAAATTAGCCTATCTCTGGGATGAACTTTCGTAAACACTCTATGATCTAAAGCCTTAACCCGTCCAGCCAGCATTACCTAAACCAACATAATCCTCCCAAATACCTCCCGTCTAGTTGAAAGGGGTAGAAACCTCGTAGGTTTCATTAGCGATGTTTATGGCATCATTCCGGTTGCATCCGGTCTGTGATACAGCGCTGCAAACGGATCGTCGGCCGTACCAGCGCACCGTCGTGACTCGTTTCACCGAGAATTAGCGTTCCAGTGGAGGGGATTTTCTTCTTTCCACTTCCACTATACTCTTATGAGTTCAGCGAAGCTACAGTAAGGGTACCTTGGCCATGTCTTGATTGAACGGATACTTTATTATTAGCTATCGCGAACTGGCGGGAACATGGTGCTACGGTGTCCGCACATAGTACCGTTCGAGATGATCCGCGTGGTGGCTTTTAAGGGCACCTTGGTGTGGACAGATGTAAGCAGAGTTTACGCGCTTATTTGATTCTTAACAACATAGCACGAAAGCTTCACGGCCCGTTTTTGAACATCCTCGATGCCTCAGTTCAGCTAAATTCTGGAAGCTAAATTTGACCGCAAAGGTAGCAGTGCTTGTCCTGATGCACCATCGTTGGACTATAAAGAATCTCTCCTCATCGAGTGCTCATCTAGTTTCCGTCTCGCAGTGGAGCTTCGAGAGATCCTTAAGGCTAAGTCCTTTTAGCATAAATAACCGATACCATCATCAACATCATCATCCCAATCATCCGTCGCATGGTGGCGTGATGTCACCTTGCACATCAAGCACATCGACCGGAATATGGAAAAGGGTGATGTCTGCAAGGAAACGGGAGGCTCGGGTCCTACAGTCGGAAGGATCGAAGATGGGATGGGCACAACTATTGAGCGCTGGAAATGCATCCGGGATGAGGAATTTATGTTTGGCAAGGATAATATTTCGTGACATGACTTGCCGCCCATTTTGCATGCACGGTGTATGTGTGTGTGTATGTGTTTGCGTGGGTGGGCAGACGTTGCGTCCCGAGCACACATACACGACTGAAAGGACCGCTGCAGGTTATACAAGGTAATTAATTCAGTATATTCATTATTTAATTAGACCCGACCGATAAGTAAGGGAAATACTTTGTCATTTAGCTATTATCTTAATAAATGAGAAATGCAACGGTGAGAGTTGAGCTAGGCACGATGGCCTACAGATGCAGTCCCTCACATAATACGAATCGGACAGTTGGGGGAGAATCTCTGAGGGAGGATGCAAGCAACCCGGGCTTAAACAACAAACCGAAGGAACTGTGCTGTTTGTGAAGCCACATACCTACATACTTATTTGATGAAAGAGTGAACCGGAGGGGTTTGCCGAAGTTACAGAGATGAAACAAATAGATTGGCGGGGATCTTAGAGATATCTAGGTAATGGTTTATATGTGGACGCAAAAGCCGGGCAGGTTGTTGCAGCATAGAGTTCGTGGTAGGTGTAGTTTGGTGGCAAGGGCTTGTAAAGTCGTAAAGCTTGTAAATCTGGAATAGGTCAAAATCGATGTGGAGCGTTTCTTGCATGAACCAAATTTGGCATTTGGTTTACATTTGGCTTTACAGTTTGGTCATTGTTGTTTACAAGTTGCTTTACAAATTGGTCATTGGAGGAAGGCAAAAGGTTATAAATTATTTAAGAAGCAAGATAGAAAAACAAACTACAAAATAACTAATGGTTTTATATGCATTCTTTTACTATCATTTCAGGTATGTGATTGAGAATCTCTTTTTAAGTGCTTTCTACGAGAAATAGTAAGTAGGAAGTCAAATTATTGCATTGTTTAACATGATTTTGGTATCGTCAGAACATGACGTTTTATTTTCACTTTTTGATATAATTTTGTTTCTCCAATGTTAACTGGAACTGATATTCCGTTCCGGAATGAAAAAAAATTCTAAACTCTTGGACGTTGCGAATGTTTCTCTATGGTCGGATGGCCAGAATACATCCGACCAAAATTTTGGGCTTCGCTTATAAAGCTCCTAATGGTTTGGTATCGGGCAGAGAACTCAACAAAAGTAGTTTACCAACCTCCAAGAAATAGCAAATAGTTGTTTGATTGCATGTGCCCAAGGTTGAGCCCTATTCTTAACCACTTTTAAGACTAGTCTTCGGATGCATCATCGGGCAGAAATCGATAGCCCTAGAGAACATCTCTAGTCGATTTCCAAAAGCAGTCGTTCTTCACAATTGCATATACCGGTTGCTACATTTCAGGATGAATTTCCAATGCCTTGAATCTGCTGAATGGTGATACAGTGTCCATGCTATTTCATCAGAACGTCGAATGCGGTTCTTCACTTCCCGGCATCCAAGGGAAGCCGTTTGCCTTCCGATATTGCCAAAAACTCACTGAATTTCTCCCGAGGCAAAGCGGACAAAACCACCAGAGGGTATTGCGTTTGCATCTTTCTCTACGCATCCGGTGGCTCGCAGAGTCGCTTTCTTTCGAAATCCCGTGGATTTCGATGGTGGATGCTTAATTTCGAGCCCATGAGCCTGAATAGAATATAAAATATTTGTTTACCCCGGGCTTTTTACGAGCCATACCGGACGCCAATGACGAACTTTTCGTGCCAGTCCGAGTGCGTTTGAATTCGTGGTTGCACTACTTGCTTACCTACCTTCTAACCGGCCTCATCGACCTCATAGGGAGCCTAGAATATGCCGGATGGGTGCGGCGCATTCTAACGCATTCGGCAAATATAACCCGCGGCCTTACAATCGATGGGGCTCCGAGGAGTCGTTCCCGGCCATTGTATTTACTTGGAAAATGAATGCGGGCTCGTTCCGCGACGGTCCGGCAAGAGTAGGTGTCTTTGTTTTTGCCAAAACTCGAGCAGCTGACTCCGGGATGGACGTGGAGTTCGGCAGAGGCCGGTTGCACACATCATGGGCTTGAGGGTATCCGTTGCGAAGTCGATGCAAATTCCGGGAGCGCGGTTTTCCCTCCCATTCCACCAGTCTCACCGAACCGAACCGTTACGCTTACGATTGTTACGCGAGCTTTTTCTCTGGAGGGAACACCCCTACCCCCCCGCCCTTGCATCGTGCCAGGGGCCCTTCGGTGGAAGAGGTTCCCGTGAAGAAGTTTTTCACCACCATTCCCCGATAAACGGATGATACCGATGATGCTGATGACGATGATGATGGGCCGTCCGCTGCGTGATTGTGCCGAAGGCTAGAGGCACGGCATGTAGCTTCCCACCGCACCGCTTCCGCACGCCCAATGAGCCTCTACACTTTTCAATTTATCTTTGCCCGAGCTCGAGAAACATTCTGTTTCCAGGACGGACGTGGACGGCCCCCATTTTTCCCCCAATCGGTCGCCTTCGCTAATGCAGCATACCATTGCCGAAAAGATCCAGAAGCAGTTCCGACTGGTCGAAGTTGAAATGCAACTGCGTGCACGCATCGTACCGTTCGACGCACCGTTCCATCGGCAGGGGGTTTTCGTTGGGGCTCGGGAAAATAAACGACCCAGCGAACGACGCAACTTTCCATCGAGCGGGATTTCGGTGGCAGCAGAAGTAGAAGAAGAAGGTTTTACCCGGGGATCAACGTTTGGTCTGTCTAAATGTGCATGTGTGTGTGTGTGTTTGCGTGCGGTTTGGGGGTAGTAGGGGTTTGGGTTCGTTGGGACGGAATTTATATAAAATTTATCATTCGAGATTTCGATTTCGCATCCGTGTGGGTGCCCTAGCAGGTCCTCGGGCCAGGACGCAGGATGCGCCACCGTTACGGCTCCGGTATTTATTTTGTTTTGTCTTTGATAACCAAACAATGCATCTCTATTTCGGTGCGTAGACAACGTCATCGGTGTCCTCGAAGTCGTCGTCGTCGTTGTCGTCGTCGTCGACGCCATCATCACCGTCGTTGTTGCGGCGAGAAATGCGAACCCGCACGCCCTGGCAACTGGCAGCGACCCGGAGCAGATAATTGGGCACCGGGAGATCCGGGTTCGATCGGGTTTTTCGAGGGGTGCATACGGGATCGAAGAAAGTAGACGCTGATAGAAACCGCAACAGCAGCAGAAGCACCGTTTCGAGCCGATTCATTTCATTTCGTTTCATCGGGTGGAATTGCGGAACACGGGTATCGTAGGGGCGGAATGCAAAATCCCGAGCCCTAGCGACGCTGTGCCGTATGTACATCCTCCAGCGAATCCTTTCGCCAATCGTAATGTACGACGCTGCGCTACGCATCCTATCTGGCGAATTATCCAGCGCTAGTTTTTGCCGATGCAAAACGGTTCGGCACAGGAGAGCGAAAGAGAGAAAGCTTCCCGAGACCCGAGGAGCTGGTCGGTGCATCTCTACGCATTTATAAATAAATAAATAAAACACTCTAACCCGTTGGGCCGGTAGAGTCCTTGCCTATCCTTCCAATCCGCGCTCCATGCTCCGGTACTCATGCATTGGAAATGTTGGACTTCTCTGGCATCTGGCAGCACAAGGAAGGCCAGTACTGTGAGAAGCGGGTGTTGGTGGATCGAAAGCGTACGAAACTTTCCGTCATTCGATGCATTTGAAATTCTATTTTTTGACAGCTGCGCCCGCTTCTCCCACGATATCTCGAAGCCAGGATGATGAAAGTTGCCTTATACGATGCATCCAGCATTTAGTATACGCATCACATACACACACACACACATACATGTTTGATACTTGGTAGGGATGGTACCAATCCTTGAATTCATATAAATATCTAAAAATGTGTAGCGAACGTTAATTTTTGGGGTAATTTGCAGATTTTTTTCTGGAGTCTGAACACCAACGTACGATTTTAAAGGGCGTAGAATTTTATTTTATTATCAATATTTCAATTATTCGCCAGCACTTGGTAAACCCACTTTCTGTATCCTCGTTGGCATAGTTTTAATCTCGAAAATGGACACAATCTAAGTAAAACACTGCCAGACAGTCCCTTGGTGACGATGCATTTTCTTATAATAGTTTTTAAACTCCTCCCTTTTTGATGACCAGCGGCCGAGCAGAAGTCACTGTAAACAATTCCAAATCCTAGTCCCTCTACCCTGGAGCACGTGTGAATTATTGAAAAGTGAAAGAAATCTTATTTTCCTTCGCATCGGCTCAGGTTCCTCTTTTTAAGAATCAACCCTAAGGAATGTGGCTCCATGAGCTCGGCTGTATGAAAATGGGTTTAAAATATTCATGGCTTTAACATATATCCATCCGGGGTGCGTTTACGGTGGAGGCACAGCTTTTCGATGCAAATAAATAAACGAATGGAAGAAAACCTTCCGACGGTGATGTGCATTGGAACGGCCATTTCTTTCGATCCACTCTGACCCGGGGGCTCAGAGTTTTGCCGGAGGGCATCCCGACACCAAGAATTAATTCTTGATCCCTCAGGACGAAGGACGCATTCCGTCGCTGATATACAGTAGTCCCCTGGTCTCGGCCCTGCAGTTCATGGATGCCATCGATTTGCTCCTCAATGTTCCGGATGCTGGCTCTAAATAGAGATTTTTTCCTACTTCGGTCGTTTCAAATGCGTCTTTGAGCAATCCTCTTAAAAATGGTCTTCAACGCAAATCCTTTCGCTTGAACGAGAACACCGAACGTCCTTGTGCTGTAGTGTGCGTGCGGCAATGTGTGCAATGCGGTGACGCCATTTCTTTTTCACCGTCTCCTGAAGTATTTCGGAGAGTTCTTGATCCGATTGAGGGGTTCGAAACCGTAGCCGTGTGACTCGATCGTCGGAACCGGAGTTCGGTCGGGTTCGGGGTTTTCTGAAAAATTAATCAAGAGTTCTATTTTCTTTCAATTAAAAAATACACCCTCCCGTTTCTTCGCCCACCGTCACGGGGGACAGCTCAAGGGAATTTTGCGTGCATCGGGGTTGCAAATCTCCCTTCTTCAAAGCCGAACCTTCTCGCTCGGAGTTCCGATGCCGGAGTATTGCAATTATCATAGGCCGCTGCACACACATTTCAATCACGAGACGGCTCTCGGGGAAAAACAAAAGACCGGCACCATGCGAAACTATCCGGTGCGCCCGGAGTACTCCTGCATCCGGCAGTAGGGGACTGCAGTTTCGGTCCGAATTCGATTTCGAATCCGCCAGGTTCGCCTGCCGCTCGAGGTACGATCGTGCGTGCGCTGCATGCACGTCCCCCCTCACCCGGCCTGTGGCGAGCAGGTTCGGCAAAAAGGACCGGCGTAAAATCCTTCCAATCCAATTGGAAACGTCCCTTCCCAGTCGCTTCCAAGATGCGTCAGGCTGACCGGATGGACGGATGGATAGATGGATGGATGGATGGAAGGCCGGACGGGTGGATGGATGAACCGGGGCAGAGGCTAGGGCGAGTGCAAACGATTGGGGATATTTATTTTGGATGCAGTTTTTCCCGGTACGGCCGCTTTTTGGGGGCGCACCATTCCGGGATTTGCTGCCTTTCTTTCCTGCCGAGACGACGAGAAAGGACGAGAAATCGCAACTCGCAAACGGAACGGTATTATTGCCCGTGCAACGGTGTGTGTTTGCGTGAATGTTTGAAGATGTGTTCTGCATCTGACGGTGCATTTCAATCGAGTGCTCTCTTGCCGAAATGGAATACTGTACGGGCGCGGATGGGATGTTGGATGTCGAGGAAGCGAGGCAAACCTCAGGAAGTCCATCATGTACGAAATGTCCGAATTTGAAAAGGTATTGACGAATGTTCGATTGCTCCCCGACAAAAGGTGCGTTTCCTTTTGACGGACTGTTGGCCGGGGAGGATGGGACCCGCAAGTCTGGTCTGGTCGCATCTTGCACTTCAAGGGAACGAGTGCAGATTGGCAGGATACGAATCCGGGCGCAAAAGTATGTTTCGCGTAGGCCCAGCGTTGCCGGTCAGTTATGATTCCTAGCGAGTGATCCAGTGCGTCCAGCTTCCGGTAGCACAAGGGGGGGCTTCGAGAGCGTGGAAAGTCGTTCGTTAGGAGCGCATCACGTCACGTCGTAGTCGGTATAAACCAGTGCGGTCCCTCCTTTTGGCAAAGAAGACACGCATCGCAAATGAAAACGGGTCCCACTTGCCTTCCCGCGATAGCATTTCCGGGGAACGGGGAAAATGGAAACTTCGACTAAATTAAAAGACTCTACATAAAACTCCCTGTTTTCCCCGTTGACGAACGTCCGGTGCATCGGGCGCGGTTGTCATTGAGCGTTTCCTTGGCTCATCCATCCATCGCCGGTCGCCGGAAGCTGGACGATAGTGAATTCGTAATATCGCAGGATGTTTCACAGGCAGACGTTGGTTTCCTCCTTTTGAGGACCGTCCCTCGTACCTCCGGGGGTGCTTCCAGAGCATGCCTTCGGAGAGAGGTTGCGTCTGAAGTTTTCGCTTTCATTTATTTTCGCCATTTCCAACTGCAGATCGGTTGCTCGAACTTTTCTCGAACTCATGACACCCAGGCTCTAGTGACGCATCGGTTGTGCACATGTGCGGGCTGTCCGGAGGGCGCATTTCGTGCACCTGGGAATGGCTGGCTGTTATTGGAGATGGTCCGGTGGTGTTTTAATTTCGTCCATCGTTCTACCCCCCGGCGCACCGTGCATTGGTTGTGTACCAATTTTTTTTGCGGCAACCGCGCGGCAACGTCATGACGCCAGACCCGACCGCGAGCTACTTGATGCACCAGGCCGGTGCCGTTGACGGCGTCGTGGTCATCGTCGGGTTGCAATGGGTGTTTTCCTTTCGAGCAGGACGGAGTTGTTCTTTGCGCGGCGGGGAGGTGAATGCGTTGGCGCCACCTGGCGGGATTCGCCGACCGAAACCGTGTCTGTTGTTGTTGTTGCCCCGGCAGAAACAGTAGTCGGTCGCCGAAACGGTCGTTGGCAACGCTGGCGCCAACGGCAGCTCCGTGTAGGTGCACGCTGTTTGGACCTATGTTGCATTTTTTCACCCCTTCGAAGGCGCTACCGGGCGAGGGGTCCCAGCCCGGGCGATCCGATTACAAGTGGCGAGATGAAAGAAAATACTCACGCAAAACCGCATCGGCGAAGCGAAGAATTTTCCCGTCGCCGCGCGGGTACGCGGGTTGAAGATGACGCCGAAAATTGCCGTTGCCACCGGAGTTCGAAGCAAATGGTTGAACGCGCAAACCTACGCACCGGGCAGCACGGAGGAGGATTTGCGGTCAAAGACAATCCGCTCGGAAAAGTCAGAAAATGGGAAGTTGAATGCATTTTCATTAGCCAATGCGGAGGGGGTGGGAAACGTAGGACCTGGGGATGGGTCTGTTTGGGCAGTTGTTTAGAGCTTCGGACGCGAAACTGTAGCAGCATGAGATGATGCACCTTTTCACCAACCGAGCAGAAGCACAACGGAGGGCAAAGTGGTTCGAAATTTCATTTACAGCCAACGACATGCCAACATCACTTTCGGTGGAGTGATGTTCTTGCGACTCGGAAAAGGCTTTGAGGTTACGGCCATTCATCGTACAAAAAGGTACAGGCTTGATAATTAGTTTGGGTTGCCGAAACAGCTGAAATAGTACGTGTTGTTCGTATTCTTTAGAACAGTGAAAACTATTTTAGACTCTTTAGAACATTGAATTAATTCTAAACTTCGAAATTAGAAATTAGTATCGAATCACCAAGATCTTCTGATTAAATTTTAAGAAGGAATTGTTATTGAACGATCAACCAGATGAATCTATGTAAAATCTATCTTGTATTTATGAATCTACATAAAACAAGAATTGCTAAGACATATCTATTGATTTTTGGGGAAATTAAATCGTATTCTTACTTGTTAGTATCGTTGGATTACATCACTAACATCTGCCGTATCTAAAATCTGTAGTGCACTTCATATTTCGGCAATATCCAAAAGCAATTCGTCTGTTCGTAGAATTACTGTAGAAGTTAGTCGTTTTATGTTTCCTTGTGAATAACATTTATTCACGATAGGCGTAACCATGGCCTAAGGATTCCTTCCAAAATATCTCTGCAGACCAATTCGGTACGGTCTAAGCGTGTCCAACTCGTGTGACATAAACATGTTTGGCTTCCACCGCCAAATAAAGAATTTGTCATACCGACGTGGTTTGTGGTCTTCGATTTCTCATTTCTAACAGTAGCGATTTATGTACAAAGAACGAAAGTAATCGGGAAGGATTATCCGAGGCGCGATGGACCGTCGTATGGTTGTTGGAATGTTTTATGAGATTGAATTTTAAAATTTCGCCAAATGTAGATTTCTGGTGCGAGATTCATTGTCTTAGCCGAGGTATCACAGATGTAGTTTTCACTGGATGATTTTAAATATTCCGCGAAATTACGATTAAAGTTTCTGCAAATGTAGAAGAATCTAATTTTTGAGTATATTTATTAAAATCAAGTTTAACACATTGTTGAGTAGGATGTTAACTAACAAGTACAACAAAAACTTCTGAATATTCTTAAACAGATGCACTATGCACCTGAAATGTGATTGCTACGAAAACCTTTCCACATATTTTCGGTCCAACTATCGGTCACCAAAAACAAAGGAATAATGTAACGCCCCACTTCTATGCAACAGAAGCGCATACAGTGAGCCCCTCAAATGTATACACCAAATCGATGAGTACCGGTTGGCTTCCGGGTATTCGTCGAGAAAAAGCCGTACATACAATGAGGAAAGAGAGGTCAACGCAAGGTGGACATTATTCGTCCAAAGCCTGTGGGTGTCGTCGCCAAGTGGGCACCCCCCGAAAAAGGGTCGCAGAAGGTCTGCACCTTTCCCGGACAAGTCGATTGCAGCTGGAGCTGAGAGCCGACCGAGAGAGGACGGGAGCGTTCATGGTTCCGGCTGAACATGGTCTTGTATTCTATTTCTATTCGTCGTATGATTATTTGATGACGAATTTGATTCAATATAGCCTTTGCCGAATTCGGGCTCTGTTTGTGCTCCTGCCAAGCCTATCGTTCCCGGTATCTCCGTTTATTCGGCCAGAACCAATATCGACCGAACCGGAGCCTTGTTTCGGCGAACGCATTCTACTCCGACAGGCTCAACGATGCCATGTAGACGCGGCAAAGATCATCCCGTTCTTCTGTAGTGCACGGCAAAGCCGGGAAGACCCTCTAGCGGATCGGTGCCTTTCACCCACACACCCTGCTGCCCACAATGATTGGGGGTGGAACCCTACTCTGCGAAAGTCCATTCTTCGTTTGCGGAACGCAATTTCAGTCATCCCAAGCCTCAGCCTTTTTGGAGGGATTTATTTTTGTTTCAAATAAACATAGAATTATAAATTTTGCTCGTTTAGGAGTTATAAAACACGGAATGGCGTGCGTATAAATATATGCGTCGTTGCAGCTGGGTCTAGCATAGGTCCCTCTCTGGTGCTGCTTGTAGCTATAAGCATCTGCATGTGATCTTCCAGCTGCATCTGGCCGAGCGCATCCCGACAGTGGGTTTGGAATTTATTTGCTCGGGTCATGTCCTGCCGTTGTACCTGGCGGGCCGCGCTTCCTAAGCCAGCGTGTACCTCGGATGGGCTGCATCATGGCCGTGTTTATGGGACCATCATCATCGTCGCCACAGCGATGCTGTCATCACATCGCCGGCCGACTTGTTTATCGTGCGGTTCTCGTTACGCTACCGACCGGCCGAGTCTCCCGTCGACCGGGATATAACTCTTTCGGGAGCTGCCCGGTGGCTCCACTAGGGATTCGTAATGTTTTTACCGAAAGCAGAGGCAGTAGGAGTTACCAGATGGAACAACCAGTGCATTTTTGCACACTCTTCGGACGAGAGGCCCTAGCAATCCTCCTCCACCCTGGGGGTGCCTCGAGCGAACTTGTGGTGAAAACTGCATCTTTCGCCCCAAAATAAACCTTTGTTGAGTCCGTTGTAACAACTCGCGAGCGGTTTTGGTGCACAAGTAGTTCCTTTGTGAATGGTACGCTTGATGCAACTGACGCTTGAGGTGCAAGTTTAGAGATGAATGGTGGCGAGCTGTAAAGTGTACTTGTATTTGCGTTGAAGTTTCAGTATTCAGTAGAATAAAATAGTATTCGAAAAAAGGCTCTTCTCATGGTTGCCATTTGCACTTCCACAACTAATAAGAAAACGAGATAACAAATCAATCAAAGTGTCTGATTATATCTCGCAAATTGGCACCAGAATAATTTTCAAGGCCTAGTTTAAGTTGTATTTGTAATCATAAACGTCTTATTAAGCAAATTGCGATATTGTTTGCATCGGAAAGCTCCTAACAACATCATGTGATTAAAATGTGTACAATCTTCTTCATTAGCGGGATAAATGTACGGTGCTTAATTTCATTCCTATCGTGCATTTAGGGCTAGAGATTGATACTGAACTTTGCCACAGACAGTAGTACCGCTTGTCTTGTCTCCGACAATCGACAACTATTCACTCTCGACATCGCTAACAAACCCCGCTCGGTTCGGCTTTTATTCGCAAATGCGCTAATAACGCCCGGGTCTGGCCAGCTCACCCCACGGTGCGTCCCCCCGATTGTGCTGCGTTACAAAATTACATTCCGTGGCTTTACTCATTACTCCCGCTGCAACAAAGCCCGCAATTACCTTTTGCGAAAAGGGGTTTGAAGCTGGAGAGTTGGCCTGGGTACGGTGCATTCCTTTTCAACTTTGTTCCGCGATGCATCGAGCCATCGACGGTTGGGAATGAATGAGCGAAGGAAAAAGACGCGGCCGGGCAATGGTACAGACTATGCATTTCGTAACACCAGTAGCATACCGTGGGCAAGTTTTCCATTTATTGTGATGATTATTGAGCCAACACTGACCTCCTTGCCCCCCCGAGCCGAGTCGGTGAAGTATTTTCCGCGGCCTAATTTGCTCTTCGAATCGAACGATCGGCTGAGAGGTTACCCGATGCGGCCTTACAGGCGTACGCCGAGCGTCAAGTTAAGCCGAGTCGATCCGAAGGTCTTAATATCTCTCCCGAGCTCCCCCTGTTCAACGGCATCGCTCAATCGTCTTATTCTGGGGCCTCCGCGCAGCTTCCATGGTGCTAATTCTGTGTCGAATGTAAATATTTCTCGTACACTTCAATCTTCGAGCTGCATCGTCGCTGCAACAGTCCACCACCAGCAGATGGACCGACACAAAACGACACCAACACAACCACCCGCGATGAGGCGGAGTGAGATTGAGCGGAGCTGGACGAAGTTGGAAAGTGGATGCTCGGTGCAGCAGCTTGAGAAGCATAAGGCAGAAATTAATTATTTGTTTAATTTATATCATCCGGAATTAATTTATCACAATCATCGTCGTAGCGAGCGCGCTCTATTTCGTCGAGCATGGGACAGCATAAACGGAGGCGAAACATGACCGTAACGGAGCGAGCCGGAGAATCGAATATTATTCCCTTGGATGTCAGAAGATCGCTTCACGTTAAATAAAACAAGTGAAATCTTCAGCGAAACGGTGAGAAAGATGAAATAAAGCAAAAACCAAAAGTAATCGATCATTTGTATTTGGCGTCGTCAAAAATTTAAGTAAAAGTCGTGACCAGCAAGGGCTCAAGTTAGCAAAAGAAAGGAGGAAAACATTCTTGCAAAAATACTTTATTGCAACAACTACAAACACGCTGGGGGAAAATTTCGGGTGAACTCTTTTAGATATGAAATCAACAATGAATCAAATAATTTGTAGAATAAGATTCGTGAACATTCATTTATATCTGTTAGGCACATCTGTTGGATGAGTTTCACTCAGTGAAACAAAAAAGAAATTAATTCTACTTTTCGGTAGGGGAAGAAAAAATCTGAAACAGAAAACATTTGAGCAATTAAATTATTTTCATCAAATATAAAATCTTCACCCTTTGTGAAGGAAATCAACACGATAACGGAGCAGCTAAAACAAAACTAAAAAATACTCTCCAGTTGAAATTAAGCGGTAACGGAATAAATCGATACTTTCGACCAACCTTTCTTCGAACTTTCACCGCACGCTCAGCTCGCACTGATGCGCCAAAGTTTATTAGCAGTCTCTTCATTGCCTCTGTCTCCCCACCCTCCGGGCAGCCCTTTTCGATGTCCCCGGATCGGACCTCGACCGGTGGGAGTTTATTGAAAAATTTATCACACCATTCTTTCACACCGTCCAAGTTTCGGCAGCGGCCGAAACTTCAATCTCCCTCGCTGTGGCTCCTCGGGGAGCGATGCAATAAAATGCGTCGAGCGAAGAAAATCAAGCATCAAGAAGGGGCCTGCGCTTTTCGCAACCGGGGCTCCGTCGGGGGGCGCGGGAGGCAAAAGGGGCCCGGGTGCGGTCTAGTGTTGCAAACGGAACACCGAAGGACAGGACCACCGACGTGCACCGGTGCATCGATAAATAGATAATTAGGATAGTTTGATTAAAATTTTGTCCTTCGTGGTCGCATCACGACCGGCCCGGGACTACAATGACGTGACGCAGCCGAGTCGGATGATAACGCCGGAGTCGCCGGTCCGAGTCCGCTGCGTGCGAATCTCATCCCGACCGGCAGGTACGATGATACGGTCCGACGGTTTTCCCTTCCCGGCAACCCTTCGCCTTCCGGGAAAATGCACTCCTAATGAGAATGCACTCGAAAGGCACCGTTATTATGACGGTTGTTGCGTCAGGCCGCACGATTGACGATAGTTGACGAAGAGGCTGCGTCCGGTGTGTGCTTTTTTTCCGCCTTTCGATTCGAAATTCGACGCCCCAATGCTCATTCGTCCTTTGCGCCGAAAAGGAGAATCAAGTCTTGTTTTTGGGGAAGAGTGGAACGAGGGGATGGGGGAAAGAAGGAACCGAGGGCCTAGTTAGTAGGTTCCTTTCGAAGGTGCATCGACCGTACGCGGGACAAAGCCGGCGCCCGGGAGGCGGAAGCGGGGAACCAGAGAACTTTATTTCTTATTTATCCCTCAGATCGGACGAGCCGAACTTCATTTAGATTTATGTCTTTTTTTCACCGCCCGCCCCTCACCCCCACGCACACCTCGGTCCGGTTCGCAAAAGGAGACCCGCGTCCTGCTGAGGCTCGAGCACCGGTTGACCAACATTCGGTGCCAACCCTTTCCCGGGCGGGATCTGGTTCGTGTCATCGCACTGCAAAAGGTGCATCATCAAAGTGCATCACCGTACGCACCGTACCGGTGTTTGGTGCTTTTTTTCCTTCGTTGTGGTCCGAAGCAGTCGACGAGAGGCGAATCGGCCGAACGCGAGACGGACGACGGACTTCTCCGGTGCTTCAAAACTGCATGTGCATTCTGAAATGTGCATCCACTCAGCGGCGTGTTCGCAGCGGAACGGTGTGTCGGTGTGGCCACTCGCAATTGCATTTTCCGGCCCAAGTGGCCACTCGGCGGCGACGATGGTGGCCGGAGCGCGTGTACGAAAAGCATAAACACTCATTTCCAGCTCATTTGCTATGTCGTTTAGGTGCGTTTTCGTGTGCGTACGGGCGGAGTTGGAAGAATGTTGTGTTTTTGTGCATTTTTGCCAGTGGAAAACGAGTGAATTTCATTCAATGTTGTAGTAACGTTGATGCTTCGTCATCGATATCGGGATCAAATTTCGTTTCCAGCAGCACTAGATTGGTAGTACAATGTTGTGGGGAGTAAATAATAAATGAATTTGTGCATAGGGAATTTGTCAACCTGATTTGATTTGTAGCTTTAGCGTCGGAACGCTATATTAAACCACACCTCTTAGATATACTACACCACATTTTTATTAAGACCACACAAAGATCACTTCAGCAGTAAATCGATGGTCCCATAAGATGGCGTATTGACACCGACGTTTTCCGCGTCGTGGTAGGTGTCGACTCGTTGACGAAGGTGGTCGCAGTAATAATGCATAAAATTGCCTTTGCTTCGCCACATCCTCCGGCTGTGGTTGAAGATCTTTCGGCGATAAATTAAACGCTCCATCAACGGACCGGAACCGGCATTCCCGGAAGTAAATGGATACGTTAGGCAGCGAAATGTAGCGAAATATGTTCTCTATTGCATTTCGTAAAGGAATGCTGGTGTAACTCCCATGTCGATACTAAACGATCTTCGAACCGAGTGGCGTTGATTGTTTGACAAAAGCGCGCTGGACGAGTTAACCTCAAACATCGTTCGAAGGATCACTTCGAGAGTTTTTCTTCGACCAGAGCGGACGATCAAAATCAGATTGTCAACCCCCAATGTGGGAAGTCGTTCGACGTCGCCCTGGTGTAAAACCCTTCCTGGCCTTCTCCAACAATCGTCCAACCATCCTCGGGTAAGAGGCGGAAAAATTCGGACGCATCCTGGTGCAGCCCTGATAGCGGGCCGTAGTAATTCTCTCTTTCGTCCGTTTGAGGACCCGCTCCTGCTCGACTTCTGCTGCCTGCCAACGTTTCCGTTCCGCTCCGGGTCGGGCGGAGTTTTATCATTACGTTTTTGAAATTGCATTTTGCATAATTGATGGAGCGTGTACGTACACGCCGTCGTACACGCAGCGAACCGAAGGCAGCAGTGACAGGCCGAATCCTGGCCGGGTTGCGAATTAGGCGCATCTCTTCGGATGTGTTTGCTGCCGGGAGATGTTGCTGAATATTTCAACCCGAAAGGTTTGTCTTTTTGTTTGGGGGGGGCAACTCCGGCGACTCCGGGCTGGTCGATGGGCAATGGTTTATGCAGCGCTGGAAAAATATGCCTCGAGAAAAGGATGCACTCTCGATGGATGTGGAGGCCGCATGGGGGGTGCGGGTTCTTTCTTTTGCGTTCGGCCGGAAAAGTGGGTCGCCTGAGCTAGCACAAACGAAAAGCATATTGATGAATATGGTTCCGGCCGGGGAGTTTGCACGAATCACACATGCTGGAAAAGTCCAATTGTGAATTTCATAAATTACCCAACGCTTCGAAAGGCGCTTCGTCTCTCAGCTCACTTATTTGCGGTACGAAGTAAGTTCTGCACACATGCTCCCGCCTTTGGGAGGGAATAATTTTGTATCAAAATTTCACAACACATTGCAATTGTTTTCCGACCGTACCATGGACGTCTTTGGCGCAAACCGTCCGACACATTTTGTGCAAATTTTCTTGTTTGTTCACCTTACCCGTCGCTGGGGCACACACGCTCCCCCGGCGGGATCGATGTAAATGTAATTTAATATTTGTTATTTCGCTTATGAATAAACCTTCAGATCGTCGGCCAAAACCGTACGCCGAAATGTTCCGCAAGCGAAGCCCGGCCCGGGGATAAGTTGTTTGCCTCCGATCGCCGGAACAAAACCGTTTCGCGCAAACGGTAACACAAAAATTAAATCCAAACAAAAATGCGATACACCGCTACCGCCTTCGTCCTTTTCGGGTGGGGGTTGTATATGCGTGTGTGAGTGTGTAAAGATTGGAATGATTGACGCTGGCAGTCAAAACATACCGCCGGCAATGTTTAGTGTGGAGGGCGCTCAAAGAAAAGCGCACAACATGCGGAGGGACGTTGTGGGGTTTGCTACTGGACACACACAAACACACACACACGCGTGATTTTTCCCAGTTTTCCCAAGTGCCTCTCCAGTGGGCCTGCGTGACTCAAGATGCACCAGCGGTTCCCTTCCAACCGACGTCCGACGCGAAAAGGGAACACGGCGGCAAAATGCAAAGCGCACAAATTCGTTCCATCATATTATTCCGCCCGGCGCGTTTTGTCTACACCGAGCGGTCGTAAATAAATATTTGCTCAATGTTTATTGTTATTATAATTCTGCATGCATATTTCATTGCATCGAGCAAATGTGTTGATACTCATCATCATTTTCCTCGTGATGGTCATCAACCACTCTTGGGTGCAAAACTAAATTTACACAAACATATTTTCTCTACGTTACGTGGCGAGGTAAATGCTGCCGACCGTTTTTTCTATTGCACTTTAAACATTAGTTTTGCACACAACCGAAACAGTTGATTTGATTGTCATCGGAATTTGCAATCAAAATATGTTGTGCTATATTGAATCATACGAATGCGCTCGTGGTCCAGTCAGTGACTTATTTGATCATCCAGGGCATCCCGGGGTTGATCACACACGGGGCACACCTTTTTCGACACCATGTCATCTCATGTTTTTAATCTTCATAGGAGGGTTATATAGTAATATTATGGATATTGACTCAAATCATTATGATTTAAACTACACTTTTTCAAAAATAGGGTCACAACAAATTTAAACATTAACAAACTCAGTCCTTTTTCAAACGGCTTGTGGGCTTAAAAATATTGCATAAACCTGTAAAATGGTCTTAAAGTAATGTGTATTTTCTTTGAAAGTACCTTTTCATTTAAATTTTGTGTGAAAAATAGGGACACGATTGTCGACATGGAGAAAACTTTTGTTAAAGCACGAACCTGCGGGGCATTGAGTGAAGTGTAAGGGTTGGTCCTGTTTTCAAAAGAACCCTCATTGGTGAGTTTTTTCCCACTCGATGCAATATTGTTTCGAGGTAATTTCCATAAACAACGGCGCTATCGATAAAAAACAACACAACATTTTTTTTAGAAGCAAATTCGAATGCTCTACAAATATATTTTGCTCTTTTCATAAATTTGGCACTTTTCATGCTAGTCCTTATAACCCAACAATTGGCAAGCGCTTGGACGGCGAACTACAAACTAACACATAAGCAATAGACGCTGGTGCATCGTAAAGCAGTGTACAGCGTTCATAAACAATAATAAAGAAATAAATTACAACCACCCAGCCGTGAAAGGAGGCAACTGGAGTGGCTGCATGTAATCCACCATTACGTTCATAGGCCTTGGAGACGCATCTCCAGGCCTTCCACTTCTGTTGCACTGTGGAGGGGTGGGGGGGGGGGGGGGGGTGACTGGGGGAAGATGCGAAGGTGCGTGACGTTTCCCCTTTTATTTTAGCTCACTTGTTTAGCATTTTATTCTGCAACAAATTTTCCCACTCATTCCCCAGGCCCAGCCTCCACTTACACAGCCTCTCCCGCACCCCCGTCGGTGACTGACAGTTTTGATGTATCCATTTCTAATGCACCGGGGGGTTCGGTTCGCGAGCGCGACCGTGGCGTAACACATTTGCGTAAGGTGGAATGCGGTTCGATTGGTTGGTTGGAGTGCATCGGGAAAATCGCACCCCCACGCGTTCCCGCCAACACCACCCCACGCCCCGTAGTTCAGGGTGATGAGTGGGTGATAAACCACGGAGCAAACAAACGGAACGAATGTGTGGTGCGGTACGAATGAAAACCCCGACACGGTTCGGATGGATGGAGATTTATGGTTCACCGCCGAGCATAAATAGTATTGTGCCGCATAGATGATGGCCACTCGGATCTTGCATTCACTTGATCTTGCGGAGCGGTTGGTGGTAGTGGACCGGTTGACGCCGGGTTGCATCGCGCCCCTGTTGCCGTTAGTTTCATAGCGAAGATTTGCAAAAGATGTACCAGCGTTCGGAGCGATGCGATCGACACCTAGGCTGACGAGTGTGTTTTCATCATTCGCATTCTCATTTTTATTGAAACAAGTTAAGCATAAATATTCCTGCCGCAACAAAAGACCCTCCCGGTGGAGCTGCTATGCGCCATCGCCCTATGTCAATGTAAGCTACATTACCACAAATTATCCACACCGACCCACTATGCAATCGTTCTTTCCCTGCATCAAACTCTTTTGTCTGCACGGATTCAACGGCCCGCAGCATCCTCAGCTGATCATATTTATGCTGCGGTTATGCCACGTCGTTCGACGACACTGAAGACTACATTCGTTCGTGCAACAACAGCCGCACTCCAGCTCGCAATTTAAGCTACCGGGTTTTTTTTGCCTTCTTCTATTTTCCATTTCGTCACGACTGCTGCCCAAGGTAGAAGGAACGATTTTCGTGGAGCGAAGCCAACGTTCGGCCGAAAAGTGGAAGCAAAGCACAGGAAGCTCAATGCAACGGTTTCGATCCCACCATTTGCACGCGGTGCAGTTGCAGCTTCTGCAGCCTTCCAAAGGTGGTGGTTATGTGCTTAAACATCATTTTCCGAACCGATGCACCGACCGGCTGATTCGCCGCCAGAGGACCTGTCTGATTCGGGTGAAAATCTTACGACGGTTCGCCCGCGTTCTGATCGAGAATCGAAAGGAGCCGGCATTATGTACGCTGACCTTGAGACTGATTAAGATACCCTTTCGTCCAGAGTGTGTTTTTATTTTGATCTTGATGATTTTTTACGGCTGTGAGCTTCTTTTACGGTATGCAAATTATCGATCGAGCGAAGAAGCACTCTGCATGGCAAGTGTACGATCGGCGGGTGTTTGCTGTGGATCGGTCCATCAAATGAGGGCTGCTTTATTCGGGCACGTAATCATTATAATATTGGCCGAATTTCTTCCCCTCCAGCTTCCCTCTTTCGAAGGATGCGTTTTGGGTATCATTATTTCGATATTGAGATTGCGCTTACTAGTCCTTCAGTCTTCGTAGAAGAAATAAAAAAACAAAAAAACTGCACTCCTTACACCCAGACAGAAGGCCGATTGGTACTTTTCCAGCTAATTTCGATACCCGAAGGTTATCATTTTTATTAATTTGCTTCGTGCTACCGAAATGCGCAAAACTGAGGCCCGGGGAGCGATTTTGAAAGTGCGCTGCCAAGTCGGTGTGTTTAGGTGATGCTGTTTTATCTTTTCGTAACGCAGTTTTGGTTTAACCGAAGCGAACAGGAGATTGATTTATCCCTCGGGGAGGACTATCAGCAATATCAACCAGTTTCTTAGTTCTCAATGCACACCTTTTTATTCGTTGCCTTCGGTTCAAGTGAAATAAAGCGTGTGAAAATATAATTTGTTTAGATTCTATGGTACGTAACATTTAAATTTAAATTACTTTAGAAAGGTCACGAAGATGGATATTTTCTAGCTTTGACACATTCTGCGTAAAATATAATTTTTGTCGTAATTATCCAATAATACAATATAAAGAATGATTTCCAGATCCATCGAGCGGTTTTTTGAATAATTTTTGTTATTATATTACATTGCCGCTTAGCTTTTTCATTTGAAATCCTGCCGTTCTTTATTCAACATTACCAAATAACATCTTTTATATTATATTTTATAAACTAGATATACCATACAAAAAGATTAGTTCAAAGTGACCGATACTTAAATCTGCGTAAAAATTTAACATAAAAAAGGAGTGTCTTTTTAGTGTCCTCAAATTAGAACATTGTAATTCCAGTTTTGAATGGTACTTAGGAATGCAAAAACTAATATCGTTTGCACATACAGCAGCAAACATTTAAACATTGAAACCAAATTCCATTAGAGCCAAATTAAAATCTATATAAAGTTTTATTTTACAGCTCTTAACTTTTCAAACTTCTACAAAGCATGTTGCATGATTTTTCCTATTCTCGAGAAATTCATTCATTTTTTGTTTCCTTTAAAATCGTCAGCAGACCCCTCGCACGCTTGAACAGTCAGGATGTAAAAGGTGCAGTTACGTCCAAATGACGCGAGTAAGGCATCCTCTTTCGGTAGCATTGGGGCCCAAAACCATCGACACACGGGCTGTAGAATCCTTTTTCGAGTACGACAGTCCTCCTGGTCGTGGTCAGCTTCATTCCAGCTGCCCACAAGGTTTACGGCACCGAACGGACGCAAACCGATGGCTCGCGTGTTTAAGTGACCAGCATGTCCTTTCTCGTAGGCCTTTAATTTCGAGCGTATCGAACACTTACACGCGAAGCAAACGCACAGAAACAAACGCGTTCCTTTTGCAATAGGAACATTTTACCTGGAATATGCGGGAGAAAAGAGCGCGTGTTTTTAGCTAGTGCATTGCGAAGTGTGTGTTAACAGCGTATTCTCTGCTGAGGTCCGCTGCAGAAGGTGCGTTTGCAATATCTTTTTTATTTTTGCAAAAACTTCCATGATAGTGTGGTAAAGCTGCACTGAAGAGGATTAAAAAATATGGCATCGTTTGGTAAGTTTCCGTTTAGAGTGTTTTGGACAATCTTTATATATACAATTGAATAATAGAGTAAAAGTACTCATTGCATAATTATATACAGGCTTTTATTTAAAACTGGTTTGTTTCAATGAAAAAGGCGCCGAATAGACTAATTAAATGTTCGCAAATCTAAGTTACCGTCGCACACGCGCTACCGGCACACGGCAACACGCGGATACGCGGATTAAGGGCAGCAGCAGCGTTGGGCCATCGACCGATAGTTGCCGACGCAGCAACACGCGCCGATCGGACGACTGGCGCACCGTGGGATACGCTGACGCAGCGGCATGCGCCAATCGGGTCACCCGGAGCACCGTGGAACCTGCTGGCGCAGCACGGTGCGGTGCGCAGCACGACGACCATCGGAACAACAGTTGAAATTAGTTCTGTTCCAGCTGGCGACGAGTAAAGGTTAAATAAAAATTATATTTTTTAAAAACCAAGTCCGCTGGACAGACTCATAACTGGCGCCCAACGTGCTAAGTTTTCCAGGCAATTGTGTTAAGCGGTAGTTAGTTGAGTGCCCGTAAGTCCGGTTGCGTAAGACACCATTGGCTGAAAGTGATTGCCGAGTTGTGACACGGGAGGTGCGAAGCTACCCGCCAGGAAAAGCAGTATGAGGATTGGTTGTATCCTCCTGTAAGTATACTAACACATTCAACCGCGAAAGAAATAGTGAAAAGCTAATATCTAACAGTGCGCGCTTTAACCCACGCAGTGTTAGGAAGCAAAATTCGTGTGTTGGTTAGTGAAAACTGGAGAGACCTAAACCTCTACTACCCGCCTTTTGCTCGCTCATAAAAATAATAATGGCGACTCCTCCAACACAGCCCGAAGTAGGTAGATACGAAATCAACACCGAAGCAGGGTTCTTGGACAGAGGCAGGGTTCCAGCCATAGTGAAAGACATACCCGAATTCGTAGGTAATGTAAGGGAACTTTCCACGTGGATACTGGATGTGGAAGATTGCCTAGAGCTCTTCCACGACTTTAAAAATAAGGCGGAGTATCACTTGGTACTCAAGACGATACGTCGAAAAATCAAGGGTGAAGCAAACGATATTCTCGTTTCAAACAATACCCAGTTGATTTGGGAAGAAATCAAAGAGGTGCTCAGGCTTTATTATGCCGATAAAAGAGACCTCATGACGTTGGATAACCAACTCAAAACCATGGCAAGGAGGCCGAACGACTCCATTGAATCGTACTATAGTCGAGTCCGCGAGATGACTACGTTGATAAGTTCAGCTATATCCACGGACGAAGCATGGAGAGGCCATGAAACTGCCCTCATCAGGCTGTACAATATGATGGCACTGGACACGTTCATACGTGGGTTAGGAGAGCCGCTGTCGATGTTCTGCAAGAACTACAAGCCGCAATCCCTTGCCGCAGCATACAATTACTGTGTCGAATTTCTAAACTTGAACGCTCGAAGTGCACCATTTAAAACAAGTGCTGCACCGGCTCTTCCGGTACCCAGAAACCTTGAAATGAAATCATTCCCAAGGCAAAGTGTCCCCTTTGGAACAAATCATCCCCCACCACCGCCTCCTCCTCGAAACATGTTTTCAAACCAACATCCCAGTCCCGCGCCAAGAGCAATAGTTCCCAACATACAAACAAATTCCCAACAAAATCCAAACAGATTTGCACCACCGAGGACCTTTTACCCTCAACAACCTAAGCCCGAACCAATGGAAGTGGATAGCTCCATGCAATCCCGAGCGCTAAATTACGGCAATAGACCCCCTATTAAAACGGCTAGGCCAACAACCGAATCGATGCAAGCTAACAATCCTCCAGCAAAGAGGATGGCATATCCTCTGGAAGAAATAGTCGAGTTACCCGGTGAAATAACAGAGCAAAGCTACGAGGAAATCTTAGAAGAGCATGAAGTGGAAGAAATCGCCAGTGAAAATCAGTGCGAGGCATATTTTTTAGAAGTGGGTTGGAAGAATCTGTGGCAAGAGTAAGTGCGTTACCATTCATTAAAATACCCACCACCAAAGGGGAAATAAAACTCTTGGTGGATAGCGGAGCGAACGTGAACCTAATTTCAAAAAAATGGGCTTACCAATCAGGGAAACCAATAATCCAAATCTCCCCAGAGTCAGTGAAGGGTGTCACCGGTACAGGATCTATTTCAGAAGCGGTAAACCTTTCCCTATTTTCACCAATAATGAACGAACAATCTAAATTCTTAATTTTTGATTTCCATGTGTTCTTTGATGGACTCATAGGAACTGATTTCATATTTGGACAAAGATTTAATTTAAATAGTCAATCAGAAACTTTACAAGTTTTCGGAAATGAGAAAACCCTTAACGTTCCACTACACTTTTACAAGCCAACTGCCCATGCACGCGGAGTTAACGTCAGCTCTCACTTGGAAGTAAGGACTGCTCATTTGCAGCAAGTTGAAAAAGATGCACTCCTCTCGGTTCTTGGTGACATACAGGAAGTGTTTCACAACCCAGACAATCACCTTTCGTGTACAACAAGGGTGGAATGCCATATAAGAACAGAAGACGACGTACCAATTTATCAGAAATCCTACCCCTACCCAGCCGCATACCGGGAAGAAGTGGAAACCCAAGTGAAAAAGCTTCTAGATGATGGAATTATTCGACCATCGAGGTCACCATGGAACTCTCCAGTGTGGATAGTTCCAAAGAAAACTGATTCTTCTGGTAAAAAGAAATTTAGACTCGTAATTGATTACCGCAACCTGAACAAGAAGACAATCCCAGATCGGTACCCCATGCCAGAGATCACAAATATCCTTGATCAGCTAGGGGGAAACCGTTATTTTACGACACTCGATCTAGCTTCAGGGTTCCATCAAATTAGGATGATCCCGAAAGACATAGAAAAAACCGCGTTTTCCATTAATAACGGTAAATACGAGTTCGTCCGCATGCCTTTTGGGTTTAAGAACGCCCCTTCCATTTTTCAAAGAGCCATGGACGACGTGCTACGCGAGCATATTGGTAAGATATGCTACGTTTATATGGACGACGTGGTTGTCTTTGGAAAAACGCTAGAGGAAGCCGCGCAGAACTTAAGAACCGTTCTACAAACCTTACAACACGCAAATTTGAAAGTTCAACCAGAAAAATCAGAGTTTTTTAAAAAATCGGTCGAATTTCTCGGTTACATTATAACCGAGCAGGGGATAAGGGCCAATCCAGATAAAGTTGAGACCATAGAGAAATGGCCAGTACCAAAATCTATCAAAGAGCTGAGAAGATTTTTGGGGCTTATAGGTTATTATCGGCGGTTCGTAAAGGACTTCGCGAAAATCGCCAAGCCCCTCACTCAACTCTTCAGGGGGGAGAAGGACAGACAGTCCAACAAGAAAATCACATTGAAGGAAGACGGAATTGACGCATTTCAGAATCTGAAATCAATTCTTACGTCCAGTGAAATTTTGACATATCCGGACTTCAGTAAACCCTTCTTGATAACCACCGACGCCTCGAATTACGCAATAGGGGCCGTCCTCAGCCAAGGCGTAATCGGCAGCGATAAACCAATTCATTTCGCCTCCCGAACCTTGAGTAGAGCGGAAGAAAATTATTCCGCTACTGAAAAGGAGATGCTTGCCATCTATTGGGCGTTAAAAATTTTTAGAAACTATATTTACGGACAGAAATTTGTCGTCGTAACAGACCATCAACCCATCACCTTTTCCCTCTCCTCCAAAAACACCAACGCAAAATTGAAACGCTGGAAGTCATATTTGGAAGAACATGACTACCAAATAATTTACAAACCCGGCAAGGCTAATGTCGTGGCGGACGCACTGAGTAGGGTGCAAGTGCACTCGCTTACCCCGACGCGACATTCGGCAGAAGATGATGACAGTAATTACATTATTTCCACTGAGGCCCCATTAAACGCATTCAAACTTCAGATTGTCATAGAGAAGACCAATAGTGCTCCCGAAACGATAGTCACAAATCCGTTTCCCGGGTACAGAAGAATCATCATTAAGAGGACGCAATTCAGCGAACAAATCCTGATTGCCCTAATGAAGGAATTCTTTGTGCCCAGTAAGGCAATCGGCCTAATGACATCAGAGGAAATTTTGGGACAATTACAAGAAGTCTATAAAAACTATTTCAGTCAGTCCAAATTAATGAAAATAAAATTTACCCAAACATTTTTAAATGATGTCGTGGAGGAAAGTGAACAGGAAAAAATAATAGAGAACACGCACAATAGGGCACACAGGGGCATTGAAGAAAACAAACAACAAATTTTAAGAAACTACTATTTCCCCCGGATCACACCATCCCTCCGGAAGTACATCGCGTCGTGCGATGTTTGCAATACCTCCAAATACGACAGACGCCCACTCAAAATCGAATTGCAAGAGACACCAATCCCTAACCATCCATTCGAGATTTTGCATATCGACATTTACCAAATAGAAAGTCAGCTATTTCTCTCCAGTCTGGATAAGTTCTCCAAACATGGGCGTATGATTCCCATAAAATCAAGAAACACAACTCATCTAAGACAGGCTTTTTATGACACGATCACCTCCTACATCATACCTTCCACAGTAGTAGTAGACAATGAAAAGTCATTCTTATCAACCGAAATACGAGGTATGATGATGGAACTAAATATAAAAATATTTAACACGCCCTGCAGCCAGTCGGAAACGAACGGACAAGTAGAAAGATTTCATTCCACCATAACTGAGTTGTACAGGATTCAGAAAAAGGTAACCCCCGATTTAAGCTGCCGCACAATAATGTGCATTATAGTGGAAAAGTATAACAACACCATACACTCAACGATCGGAAGAACACCAAAGGAAATATTGTTAGGGATATCAAACGGTCACATTTCACCAGAACAACTGCAAGAGATAAGAACTAAGCGCTACGAGGAGGTAGTGCTAAGATTGCAAGAAAATCAGAAGCATATTTTGGAAAAGCATAACAGTACAAGGAATGAACCACCTGAACTTGCCACGGGACAACAAGTATACGTAAAAGACAAAATTATCAAAGCAAAACATAGAGATAAGTTCAAGAAACATTTTGTTCAGGAATCGGGCAAGACCACCTTTAAAAACGAGAGAAACGCAAAAATATACAAGGGCAACATTAAAAATCTTAACCTCACTAAAACCTAACCCAACCCTTCTACCTTTCTTTTCCAGTATTCCTGCTGTTATAGCATCCCTCCAGATCCACCACCTTAACAAAGACCCAGTTGCCGTTGCGAAGATAGGAGTAGGGAAAATATTAGAAGGTCATTACACGATAATTCATACTATAAATATAACGCTCATTAAGGATAGAATACAACGGCTAAAAGAAACTATACCCCCCACGCAAAATTCAAAAATAGCTAATCTACTCCAGTATAAAATAGAAGCAATCACCAATAGCCTAGAACAATTAATACCCTTAAAACACACTAGGTCCAAAAGATGGGACGCTCTAGGTAGCGCCTGGAAGTGGGTCGCTGGCTCACCCGATGCGGAAGATCTAAGAGCCATTTCGGCATCGCTAGACAAATTAGCAGATAACAATAACATTCAAATAGCGACCAACCTACAGCTCCAATATGCCACCAATAATATCTCAAATCTTATAGAGCGGAAAATGACAATAGATTCAGGAAATATTCAAAACCTTGCAGAAGAGCTTAATCTTATTCAAATTCTATTCAATCTAGATACCATAAATAACGAGATAGAATCTATCCGAGAAGCTATAACCTTGTCAAAAATCAGGGTTTTAAACAGTAAACTAATAACTAAACAGGAGACGAAAGACATAGCAAGAAGACTAGAAGCACAAGGAGTTTCCAAGGACCTGATGGACGAGGTTCTTCAATTCATAACCACATCAGTTGCAACTAACGGGGATCTTATTCTGTATGCCCTTGAGATCCCTAACTTCAGTCAAGCGGATTACGACTGCCTGCACATAGAACCAGTTTCGAATCACGCGGAGCACATCAAACTGCCCGGGAAGCTGTACCTAAGAAACCCCAGTACCCTATATACGATAGTAAGCGAGTGTCCTAAAATTGCCAACTTAACGATCTGCGAACCATCAAAATTGGAAGATGTCTCCAGAAACCAGTGCATTGGTAACATTCTCGACGGAAAGCACGGAGAATGCTCATACGAGACTACAGAATCCAGCACGCCAATAGTGGAAATGGCAGAAGGTATCCTCCTACTTAATGAAGCAAACGACACAATGAGAAACACATGCGGAGTAGCGGATCGATGGCTTCACGGTTCCTACCTCATCACTTACCAGAACTGCTCAGTCTCGCTTGGCAGTTTCACCTTCACCAACAAGATATTAGCAACAGTAACACAACCGTTTTTCATAGCCTCATCAGATCTAGCCATCAAGCGACTAGCGACCTACGAAAATTTAACGATAGGGAAGCTGCACCAACTTCACCTTAAGTTGCAGAGCCAGCTTGAGCATTTCAACGGAGGAAACAGAGCCACGCTATGGTCATTGAGCGCAACCACAATAGTCATCCTTATACTGGTCCTCGTCATCATTCGCTACGGACCCTTCAGGAAAAAAGGAATGCAGATACAGATAACGGAACGCTCTACCCATTTCCACAGGCCGTCGACACTCGCTGACACCTATAACAAACTTTGAACCAGGAGGTTCAAGTCTTCGGGAGGGGGCAGTTACCGTCGCACACGCGCTACCGGCACACGGCAACACGCGGATACGCGGATTAAGGGCAGCAGCAGCGTTGGGCCATCGACCGATAGTTGCCGACGCAGCAACACGCGCCGATCGGACGACTGGCGCACCGTGGGATACGCTGACGCAGCGGCATGCGCCAATCGGGTCACCCGGAGCACCGTGGAACCTGCTGGCGCAGCACGGTGCGGTGCGCAGCACGACGACCATCGGAACAACAGTTGAAATTAGTTCTGTTCCAGCTGGCGACGAGTAAAGGTTAAATAAAAATTATATTTTTTAAAAACCAAGTCCGCTGGACAGACTCATAACTTCTATTTCCGCTTTTCAATAATTTGCAGCCACGTTGAACGAAATCTCTTCGCTCAGCAAATGGTTTCAAGCGTTTTTCATATCCATTTGCCTAGTCACAGTACAGTGGCAAATTTTCCGCACGACCAAATCCCGTCTACCATTTTCCATCCACCGCGAAGGCGACGCTTGCCGAACGGATAAAAAACGTGAGAAATAAAACATATCACCATCCAACGTCCCGTTGCTTCATTTCATTCAAAATCTCTGCACCATCCTTCGGGCGCATTTATATATAATTTTTTTTTATTCTGAATCATCGACCGGACACGCATCTGTGTGCGCGGGCCTTTGCTTAGCCGTTTGCGGGAATGAAGCCATTTCGCCGAGCGTTCCGAGTGCGAGGAAACGGAGACGGTATCGGTATGGAAAAAAGGCCTACGCCATCCATCTATCTATCGTTACTCATCAATTCTCTCGAGAAAGAGGAAAACACGAACGTGTATCAGCAGGGCTGAGCCAACCAATACAGCCACGCTGGTGAGCCTCCCTGTGCGACGTCCTTTTCAATCCGGATTCGATCCGGCCCTTCGTCGCTGAGTGGAACCTTCGCGAGAACCTTCCTTTTTTTGGAGGGGGTCGTTTCAATCGCCACACAAAAAACTATACCCACCCACGTTCGGCAGGACCAGGCGCGCTTTCCGTGGGTGAACGCAGGGCGCGAAAGACCACCACCCCCGGTGAGAGGGGGGAGGCCCAGTCCAATTTTGTGCAGGAAAATCGCATCCAGCAGTGAAGCAGAAGATAGATAGGGCTGAACCCGGTGTCTAAAAACTGAATCTCCCGCCGTAGGGAGGGCGGTTGAAGATGAAACAAAAAAACAAGGATACTCCTTTCCTCGGCCGTCCTGTTATACACCCCCTTACCCTTCTTCGTCATAAGGGTTTTTATCTGCCAAAAATTTTTGTGGAGATGAAAATGTAAGCAAATGCAGTGAAAACTCTCAGCCCTTGGTTCGGGGGTGGCATAAGGGGGCAGGATAGGTCCTCCAGGAAAATGGCTGCAAAAAAAAAACACTCACCCACCCACACCAGTCGCACACCAGCATACTCCATCTAGCAGTGGAAAGTGCCGATTGGGAACCGGATTTCGTACACATTCACTGTGTCCCGCGCGCCGTTATATTATATTAAATATCATTCAGGGATGCGCGAATCTTCCACACGGAATACACGAAACAATGGCTGCTGGAAAGGATCCGGTGTAGGTTTGAGGAAATTCATAACCAAAAATAAAAAACACGACAAAACGAGCAGACTACGAGCTGCAGCAACCGAAAGCAACAGAAAGGGTTCCGGGTTGCATTCGTTGTTTTGCCTTACTGACGAGCGAAACGGATGGTTGGTGTAGAAGACGGCTACCTTCGGCTACACACACAGGCCAGTCGCAAACCCAATTGCGATGTATTGCAAATTTCACCTCAGCACAGCGGGACGCTTGTGGAAACGGAAGCGGATCGCATTCGTACCGCCGAACGTTGTCTGATTGTTGGAGAAAATTCGAAGGGTGGTTTACAAAATAGAGCATCAAAAACGCAACAAAAATTCACTGCCAAACCTACCTCTCCCCGCTAATTGTAGAATGGGAATGAGATGGAAAACAAATGAACAGAATGTATGAAAACGAAAATCGATAATATAGATGCTGTAATGTGTTGTACACATCGCATAATTTTAGGAAATTATTTTAGATTCTTATAGTTGAACAGTAATTGTCCAAGCCACACATGAACTTGTTAAAATTAAAATGGTTATTATAAACTTGAAGCGTCTCATTTGTATAGAGAATATAAATGATTGAAAGTCTTTTTAGAAGTTGTACAGCTCTAAAACCTATTGACCAACTCCTCTGCTCAGGTAATTTGTTTCATTGCTATATTTAAATGTGTATTCATCCATCTCATTCTAAGTTATCGCAAATATTATAGACAACTCACTATGGTAGTTCGTCTTGGTAGACTTAGTTTATGTAGTAATAAAACATGCTGTATATTGTTTCGCTTTAGTTAATGTTTTGTTATTTACATCAATTATCTTCATTTCTCTTTAAAACGATAATTCAAATAGTTTGTCATTTTGTTTCTGTTTGCCACTAAACTTTACTTCACTCAAAATGGATTTTAAGGAAATGCACATTCCATGTTCCCCTCACCAAGGGAAGGAAAAACATTGTGGTTGAAAATTGAATACAAAGATCGGCAGAGCACACGATTACTTTCGTAGTAAATATCGGCCCCGCCAACCAAACGATACAATGCTGCCAGATATTGCCAGCATATAGCCCAAAACCGACAGCCCTAACGCCAGCATCATTGACATGGCCATTCTCTTCGCGGAACCGCTGCTCTTCCTATGGCATATCATTCTGGCGCAGTCTGAAAAAGAACTATTCCAAAAGAGATTGCTCCAGGAGCGGAGATTTTACTAACGAATGTTCACGAAGGACCAAAAATAAAGCGCAAGGCTGAAGGTGTGGAAGGATGCGGTTGCATATCGGCGAATATGTCCTCGCAAAAGGATTGTCGGAGCTTTGCGTCCGGCGCGTTCAGGGCGGTCCTGTCACCCACATAACACATTTTAATTTTTATCCACCTTTCCGGTCCATTCCTCATCCCGTGGCCGTTAAGGGTGGCCGGTTCACTTCCGTTCCCTGTTCACCTGCGATGTGTGTCTTGTGAGTCTGATAATTTTTGGCCAAATCGGGCAACGGACTCATACGATCCTGGCCCTATACACTCCACGGTGTGTGGATCACGTTTCGAAATCGGAACATGTGCAGTCTCATTCCGCGGAAAAATGGCTCGTAAAAAACAAGGGACATCAAAAACGTATGCGTACGAGGTACCACCGCTGGCGGCAAGAATCTCACAAGGCCTCCACCCCAGCGCTAGGCAGCCTGCAGTACTATCTACCGACGCAACTCGGCCTGACAGCGTTCATAGTCGCGTCCGTTTTTTCAACGTTTCGGATGTTTGTTTGATTTTATTTCGTGTCGCTCGCCATTCGGTGAAAGGACCGCACAGCAATCCTTCCGGCCGTGATCGTGTCTTAAATGTATTTCTCTCCTATTCCACGAGCAGCCGGAATGTGGGGCTATGTAACCGAGTGAACAGAAAAAAAAACAAAAAATAAAACAATAGAACGCGCCATCTCCCGGCGAAGTCAAAGCGCCACCGGGCGCCTCCATCGGAAAACGCTGTTTTGCGTGTTTTTATTTTTGGCGGTTTCTCGGATCAGTCGAAACCGACTGGGGAGAACGCGGGGTAGGGCGATGTTGTTTAGTTTTTATTTCAAGTTGGCCACGGCCTTCCCTACCGTGCGGTTCACGTTTGCAAACTAATACAATGTAACATTGGCGGATGCGAATCCGTACCCACATGCATTGCCTCAGAAAGGGGCATTGACAGTCTCAGGTGCCTTTTTTTCCTTCCCATTCAGTCAACCACCGGTAGGTTCTGTGATGGCTACAAAGAAACACCGACTGGAAATGGGTAGAAAATGGGGTGTGGAAAAATAAATAAAAATGCTTCCTCCAATATACGGATCGTGGAGGCAACGAACCAACGTAGATCTCACCGGTGAACCATCGACAGAATATACTTTTATGCCACAATGGAAAGCAAACGGGTTGGTGGGGTGAAAGTATAGCATCGCGTATTTTAATTTTTGCGAATTTCTCCCAGTGGATGCTTATGATTACACGTGGACACGGTCGTAACATTTTCCCCAACGTCACGAATGGCTAAGCACACGTCTGCATTCACCTCTCCAAAATAAGCGGCCCACACATGACCACATGAGCGAGGACAAAATGGTTATTATTCGGAGGAAGAGAGCTCCCGGACTACTTTCGCTATTTCAAACGGAAGAGTACGAGAAATTACGCATACACGATTGAATAAAACCCGTATCAACGGATCGGAAAGGAACGGCTCGCGACAAACACAGTGGATGGGCTCGGAACGGCCGTTCTGATGTTGCTGTGATGTTGTAATCTGTCCAACGGAGAACGGCATCAATATGGCCTGGGTGGAGGCACGGGTGGTTTGAGGGACGGTAAAGCCTGAAGTGGAAATTATTATTATTTCTCTATTTTTGTTGTAGCTACAAAGGAAATGTTCCCTTAAAAGCAAAACCAACATATCACAAACTACAATCGCTCAATGAACAGAACAATACGAGGAACAAAATAAAAGCGAAAACCAATATCAATATCCTAAACGGTTCTACAGCACATATTTTGTTCAGTTACAATGTGGTGTATATTACGTAAATGCTTAAAATTATTTTTAAACTTACATTTTTACTCTTTTTATTGTCGTTTCAGGTGAGTCATTAGCGAGTATGAATCAAAGTGATGACTTCACAGCACATGCATGTGAGTTTTTTGAATGTTTTGAATTTCATGAAGTTAAGATTTAGAAAGTTTAACATATTTTTTCCAAATACTTGTTTGCGCATTGAAATCAGAAAGTATTGATGTTGAAATTATGTTTTTTTTTATATAACAAAATCAACCTATTGGTGTACCTACAAATAAATTGAAAAAAAAAACTGTAATTGAAGAACCCTTTAGCCTCATGAAACGATATTGGGATGTTAAACTATGTAGATGTGCTATATTTGACAACACATGATAGATGAAATTTCCTTATTTCAATTTCACGTAAAACGTCGACAGTGGCAAATAATTTTAAATCGACTTTTAAACTTTCCAACGTTTTTGTTAAACGAAAAGTACTAATTAAGATATCATAATTTTAATGATTAATTAACATTATTTTGTAAAAACGAATCCATCCACAAATTGAGATAATTGTATCTTTACAAGAGTATAAAAAGTTGGCATCCTGGCCTACATAAATTTATCTGCTACCAAAAATCCCACTAAAAACATCCATTGACACTGTTGACAATGGTTTAATTTCTACATGTAACAATGGCACCTAAAATGTTAGCCGCAGCAACAATTATCGGTCAGTGTCAATACAGTTAGAACTGAGCCAATCTTGAAACTACCAGTTACATTACACTTCCTATCGTCCACTCGTTGGCAGTGGCTCGTTTGTCAAAATTGACACCACTTATATGCTCTCGACCTTTTTCAAGCTACGCTTTCTAGAATTTCCATTTGGAAGGTGCCTCTGGTTTCAACCCGTAGAGAAAGGCATATTTGGAAGGCGGAAAAGAAACTGTGCGGGCTCGACAAAAAGGACGTTAAGGACACTGTGCGTAACGGATATGAGTGCACATAGAGCAGAGGGCAGGTTCTCGGTCGTCTGGCTTGTGGTGGACATCGTTCCACACAACTTGCGCCATTCATTCTTCTGCAGAGTAAACGACGCCGGTGCAACGATAGCAGTTGCAATTGCAGTGCGCTTCGGCATGGTTTGCGTTCTTGAGCGATGGTGAGAGTGCGATGCGTTGAACCTTACCCAAAACTGGCCAGACCTCGAACCCGAGGTTGCGTGGAAATAAAATATATAAAATATAATTCAATTTTAAAAGGGTACCATCTTCCCGCACGTCCTCTTCAGCCGAACTCTAGCCCGGGTTGGTTGCCCTGAAGCAAATGGTCATCCACCGGAAGTGCCCTTCCCGAAGACGGGAGGGGGAGCGGTGTCATGGTTTTGGACAGTGGATGACAAGTTTCATCAAAATTCATACCCCGACGCCGGGACCGATGCATTTGCAGACTGCACACCTCCTTAGGCTCTACCCCGTCCTTTCCGGTTCGCCAAAAAACCTACTGCCAGTGACGACTTCATCCAGTAGGGGCGCCCAATAGTTGGGAAGATGGAGGAGAATCGAGCCTGAGTGCCCTTGCGTCGGTGGATGTGTTGGCATCTGCATTTCACTCGATGTATCATCATCATTCGGTGCGCTGGGTGATGATCGTTCTGTCTGTCCAACTGTCTGTCGGTTTCTGTCCTGTCCTGGGTCAGTTTGCGCTATTCGGAGGATGGATGGCCAGCTCTCCGCGCCTCTGCACGCAAAGGGTCGGTCGTTGTTAAGAGTGTTGCTGGTTGGGCATCGGACAAGGTTCGACAGTCGAACCCGGCGCAGTTCAGGAGACGGATACTGTGTCCTCAGAAAATTTTGTTGATACCAGGCTGCAGGACATTCGGCACGCTGCGACGTGTAGCAGCAATTTACTGAAACTATTTTTTCGCACTCGTACCTTTTACTGTGGCCTTGCCCGCACCAGAAACGTCACTCTTTTCGCACTACACAATTACACCTATCTCCATTTCAAACGGGTGTACAAACAGAGACGCGCCAGTGACCAACGGTTTCCGTCAGGTAGATGTGCTTGTTTGCGCCTGCCACTGACCATGTGACACACGCACTCTGCAATAAGAAGGAGAGTGGAGTAGAGGAGAGCGGGTGCTCGATGCAAGTGCAAGTGCAATTCCGTCAACCCAGCTCCATCGGGGGACACATTTTTGGCGCTTTTCCTAGGCGAAGAGCGAACTGCGGCTGGGATGGAGAATGGTGAAGCAGCCGGACAGTCGTTTGCCTTCGGGGGTGGTCCCAGTGTGCACACGCATCGTCATATTTTACCGCCGGATCCGGATGCAAATCGACGACGGCAACGACGGCAACGACGACGACGGCGATGACGATGCTCGCGATGGCGACATCGGCGCTGAAGGAAGGAAATTCGAACCATTCGCCACCAGTCGCGAACGTGAAGGAATAGTGCATGATTGGTTTGGACTTTTTCCTGCCTTGCACAGGATGCACCGGCGCTACACCTGCATCGGAAGAAAATTGCAACCCGGGCGGCGGAGGGTGGAAGAATGGCGGAGACTTCCGCTCCATCAAACCGGTCGGCCTGGTGGAAAGCGACTCGAGGAATATATTGGCCGGCAATCCATCCGTCGTTGAGTTCTTGTCGATGGTCGGTACATTGCACTCGCCGATGCATTCGCACCGTGCTTTTATTTTTCGCGCAGAAAATAAATTATTTTTTGTCCCCCGGCGAGAGACATTTTCATCGGAGCGCAATGGTCCGGGAAGGGTGACGGGGAATGTTTGCGTCCAGTTATAGAATTTCCGTGTGTTGCGAGCGTGTGTTGTCACTGTCGCAACGGAGTCGGTTCATTTAATTGACTTTGTTGCGCCGTGTCGAGTGGGGTGGATCGATTTCCACGACAGACGTGAGTTTGAAGTGCATATGCTTCGGCGGAATGGGACGATTTTCGACGTTGCTCCAAGGCGGTGAAAGCGTGGAGTTATGGAAATTAAATTATTCGGAACAAATTGATTGTTTTTATCATCACTTACAATCAATGTTAACACACATTGAACGGCTCAAATGCAGATCTGAAACTACTTTAGTAGTGCATGGACGAAAAACTTTTACTTTTAGTCGGTTATTTTTTTATGCTTTTAAGTTTGATAAGTTAGTGCCACGAGGGACTCCATTTTCTAAACACTATGATCAATATGATAGATGAAGTTTAAAAAGTTTTCTGAATAACAACATAGTAAAGTCTATTGGAACTTTCGCTTATTTTGTACTTTAACTTTCATGTTATGCATTATCCAAACAATATGTTGACTATATACACAATGTTTCGCTTTCAATAACTAAAATTAGATATTGGTTATCTCACTTTTGGAATCTTAACACAATATTTCTGGAGTTACTTGTACTGTGATATTATGGATAGTCTATTTTGAATGGCGGAAATATAATTATTTGGAAAAAAACTCTGGTTCTTTTCATTTGTATTTAAATAGAAAAGGACAAGAGATTACAGAAGAAAAAAAACAAGAAAAACAGAAGAAAATAAACAAAAACAAACAAACCAATCAACTAACACAAAAACTATAGCCTAACAGATCAGTACTGTAAAGTTAAACAATTAAACGTACATTTTGTACGGTATTTTTCATCGTAGCTCTTAAGCATTTGGTGGTGCTTGGTAAATTTTTTATTTTATGAATGGTCGCGGAGCTATGCCAAAGGACAACGTTCAATATGCGTTTCAGACACTTGTTCTGCAAAATTTGTAGTTTTTTAATGTGACTGGCGGCGAATGATTGGTTTAATGATGGGTTTTATTTAACTATAATTATTTTTTCGTTCTCAACTTTGAGTTTCTGTTCATGAAGCAATATAAAGCTCTCATGGTTTTTTCTCCGTTAATTGATTTCTGCTGAATGTATCCTCTAAATGTCAGTCTTTTATCTAATTTTACTTTCAGATAACTAACCCTCCATGTCATTTCCGATACGTTAATTTTTAAGTTGGCTTCTTGCTATAGCTGGTACATCGTGTTTATTATATTGCCTCCGACTTTTTGTAAGAATCGGACTGGAAGGGAGACAGACAAATTTTGCTGTAAAATCAAGCGGAGTAAGAGTTTCCATTTTTTTTAAATGAGAAAAATGGTCTATCAAATACTTAAATAAAATCTTCTGAATGATTTGTACATTTGCAATCAGTCCTGCAGGATCGCAAAACATTCCTAATGCGGTCGTCTTTCGGCTTATCTGGATATGGTAATGCTTCCCGCCGTTATCACCCATCGCAATGCAGCGCCAAACATTCACCTACCGTCTCATTACCATATGTCAACCGGATAATAACAGCGAACCACAAATCATTCCGTGCTGTCCGTCCGCCTCCGAAAAATTATCAACACCCTGAATCCTCGCTCCGAAGACCGAACTTGTTGAAGAAGACATAAATCATGGGCCACCTTCTTCGGCTTTCCAGCCCTTGGCTCTCGGCGTGGTGTTGGGTTTGGGGGTGACGTTTCGTCGCTCGATAGAAAGCACCGGCACTAGGTTCATGTGTGCGCCTGGCTTGAGGGAAACCGCGAGGACAACGCCATCGAAGGTATGAGCAAACTAACGAATGCAATGTACACATCCGTAGCACGTCAAAGGCTTGCTTCGCGCCCTCCCTCTCGCTCGGAGGGCGGTTGATGGTGGGAGGGTGTAAAATGGAAGCCAGAGAACGAAAGATGGAGGGAAAGGAAGGAAGAGAAGACATTGTCGAGCAGACAAGTCCGGAGCAGAAACATCAATAATTACTGGGTTTTAATATTTAATTTATTTTATCGAAATGCCTGGAATTCTATTCCTCCATCGCGCCCTCCTCTCGTCCCATTCCGCGTCTCGGCCTTCCTTTGTGCCTTTAACCGCGTGCGACATAACGCCGCGTGGACTCCAAACGATAGGGTTGCCGCCGGACGGCCTTGGCATTTGCACCGAGGCCCGGAGAAGAGAACGGAAGGAGTTCGCTACACACGGAACCGAAACACGAACGAACGAGTGAGTGAGGCGGTCACACAGCGCTACCCCCTTGCAACCCTTAACGCTGTAAGAGGGCTGTAATTTGGCTCGATGGCAGCGTGCAACGACAGCAGCACGCGGTCCATATTATTACAAATATATTTTATTGTATTATTATATGAATAATAAATAATCCCTCACGGATCCAGGAGAGTATTCATAATCATAAAATATGAACCAAGGGTGCGGCAACAGTCACTCGGGGACTGACTGTCTCTCTGTTGCCCCATGTACTTCCCTACTTCCCTTCCTCGTAGACTTCAGCATCAACCCACCTTGAAATATCCACCCTTAACATTTATCGATCATCTAGTCCTACTTCTTCGCACACCGACAAACACAAGCTACCGCACACAGCTACGGCCAATGAACATGGATTGGAATGTATTTCTCCTCCTCCACCACCACCAGCAAGCCACGACGGCGAGGGTCCTGCGTGGAAGCCGGGTTCGGAAAATGTTAAACGTATTACTAATGATGATAGTAGCCCTATCATTAGCCCGAGCGACAAACGGGTGGGCTTCTCGAGCTTGGGACGCTATTTTGTGTTACCTTTGCTTCCTTCTTCCTTCCGACACCCGAGCGTATCGAGCTACTGACCGCGAGAAAAATATGTCCATGTCATCGTACACGAATCGGAAGGATCTAAGCCAAGGGTATCGATTTCCACCCGGCTCCAGGTGGGATGCGATCCAGTTTTGTGTGTTTTAGTTTCCATTAGGTTATGAGTCGTATTTGTTCTGTAATTGTCTTCTGGACGGGAGCATTGTGTTCTACTTCATATTTCACTCCCAGTTTCCGTTTATGTTTTTTTTGGAAGTGCTGTAGAAGGATAAAATGAATTTAACTACATTTAAAGCTTTTCGACACGCATCTTTTTGCAGAAGTTCTAGTCATCTCATATCTAATTGAATCAAATTACTGAACATGATCGCAATAAACTTATACAAACGGTAAACATTATCAGTAAAATTATTGCACTTCAAAAAATTAGCTTGAGAAATTAAAATTGGATCCTTAAATAGAAGCTAAAATGTTTTATATTATTTTACTAAATCCTACTGCCATTTTAAGAGCTACTATTTTCCCGACGATACAAAATAAAGGTAATAAATAAAGAGTGGAAAATACCTAAAAAAAAACTGGAAAATGAAACTAACAAAACAGAAATAGCCCGAGATAATCATGAAAGACGGACGCGCCAGAGTCTAGAGCGGCAAGCAAACGGAAATGGAAAATTATTTCCCTATGATGGTTAGTACGCGGTGAAACTTCATGATCGTGGCGTTTGCGAAAAAAAGGGAGCACAAACCAGCGCCCTGTCCATCTAGGACAATCTTTCCGCCCCGTGGCTGGACCGGTCCAAGCCGGAACGCCTAAGCCGTCACTACGTGGTGCTCGGTGTTTCATGCTTAAATTAATTTATACTCATAAAAATATAATTTAATTACATACACTAGCGAGTCGCATTTTTTTTCGCCCCACGCTTGACGCTGTGCGCTCGGGTCTTTGCAGGATGGCAAGAAAATGCAAAGAACTGTACGTTCTGCACCAGGATGGTTTACGGGATGTTCCATTTCTGATGATTGCGACGTCGCTTTCCAGCTGCACGCTCTTCTCAATTATTGCCTAGAAGAGATTTGCTCGTACCAGTCCATGGTTGCATTAATAAATCTTTTTTTTTTGCAAATAATAAATACAATTCGTTTGGGGTATTCCTGGGTAGCGTTTTCTCCCATAATTTGCACATAATGAAACTACTTTAAATGAATGTAATGTTGTCCAAACACACACCGGCACCGTTGTGCAGAACGTTCAACGGCACGGAATCGGGCGTAATTTTCTTTCCGACTCAAAACAAACACTCATAATTATACAATGGTCGATAATTTGACTCGCGCCGAAACTTTCCTCGGTCGGCCCTGTACCGATTGGCTAAGTTGCTCGCTGCAAAGTGCATAAACTTTTCAAGCCCGATTCTAATCACCCCGTTATTACATATGCATGCCTCCTCCGCGGGCAGCGCCATTTGCGTGATTAGGGAAATAATTTTGTACTGAATTTGCACCGAAATGGCAAATATGTAGCAATAACACTCACCCACACACACACACACACACGAATTACTTGCAATCGCCTGGCAAAAAACTTTCCCCATTCCGCCCGCCGCAGCATCGACCGATCGGTCGAAACGGCCCGCTTGATCCGTGACTCCTCGCCGCCAGTTTCTCCCGATCGGGCGAGAGTTTGTTTGGAAAGTGTTGCAGGTGCAAGTTTATTTCCTCAAATTGGCCGCTCGATTTTATGCAGAAAATCCTAACTGGCAGCAGCACTATGGGGTGTGTTGTTATACCCTTCATCAGCCCCGTACCGACCGGAAAGCTGGGGCTTCGAGAAAACCCGTATCCTATCGATGTTCGAAAATTTCAATCGAAAGCAAGGGTAGGCAATAATAAAATAAACATCTATATGGTTCAACCGCGCCCGGTAGCACGCCAAAGGAGCGGGAGGAAGTGCTGGGGAGGCAAGTTTTTCCATCGGTACGGATAGGAAGGCTTCACAAAAGTTTCCAACTCAACCTACGCAACACGCACACAGGGCGCTCTGTGTTCGTACAACATTGTTGTTACGCAACGCTTCGAATGCATTCCGATAGCGTTGGGGTGTGCATCCTTGTGCGGCTCGGAGCGAGGGCATGCGTTTTCTCGTTTTCAAAATGTAAAAAGATATCCGGTGACGGGCTCGGAAAAGCGGCCCGGAACATTGTTGGTGTCCAAAGCGCGGCTTTTCCGTTCGCTGGCTGGAAAATCCTTAGCCCAAACGTGCCGGCTTCCTTTCGGCGGGGTGATATGTAAGGGGCACGGAAGGATCAACCGAGAGCCTCCGAAGCGTCCACGCCGGTGCGAAACATAATCGAATCGATTCGGAGGCAAACAACAACAGCTGAAGCGTGCCTTGTCTTTCTGCCCCGTGAGTCTTTCCGCGCCAAAGGCAAGGAAACCCAACCGTCCCGACGGGAGTTGCGTGCTAATCAAACATATTTTATTTTACCGGCCACTACCTGTACGCCTGTCTGTCTGTGTGTGTGTTTGGGTTCGCCTAGAACGGGATGATTGGCCGCAGATACCGTCCCGTGTGCCGGTGGTCCGTGTAAAACCATGTAAGTGCAGCAGAAATGCACTCCCGGGTGCATGGGAGCACGGTTTCTGCTTTTGGGTTGATTTTTATTTGCCTTCTACAAATTGGCTCGACGGTGGATCGGATAATAAATTAAGTTTTACGATTTCACCCCGTGCGCCCCCCCGATGGATTGCATTTGCCAATAATGAAACTAGTTGGAATGAGGGGTTGAAGGAGCCGGTGGAATGATGCGGGGCTAAACTATCTAATAATATCTTCACCAATTTATGGTTATATCCATGTGCGAACTTTCACCAGCGCTGGGTCGGCGTGGATAAGCCACGGCCCCGTTCTTCGGGAAGGGTGTAATCGGTTCTTGCCGAACACAACCATTATCTTTTCTTTCACCTACACACGCACACACCTCCACAAACGGGGCTCATCTCGGCCCCATTTTCGTTGGAGCATATGGTTGTACCTCTGGTAGCTTTCTTTCGCGGGGAACGCACTACTAGGACCGACCAGAGGATCCTCCTGGCTAGTGTGAGGACCGCGTTCCCACACCACCACTGAAACCTCACATTCGGATAAGATATGCAAACGGTATCGTCTCCATTCCACCGGTGAGAAATGGTTGAAAGCCATTTGTAAATGGGTGATTCACATGCAAGCAAATCGAAGGATTCTAAAAACCACACGTACCTCCAAGGTGTCGAAGGTGGATGTTAAAACAATACCACCGTAGGTCAAACTATATCGAAATTAATTTTGAACAAAAATAGAATTCACACTTTGGCCTAGATTTGGCCACAGAAGTCGTTCGTTTAAATTGGAATGTGCCAAAGAAAATTAAATTTAAATACCCGGTTCTTCAATGACTTGTTTGAGATTTTGGAAGCTCTTGGCGAAATTCATTTTAGAGTTTGTCTCACACCCGGTAAAAGATCAAAAGCATTAAAAACTCATGACCACAACAACACAAACCCCTCGTGCTGTGTACTGCGGCAAACTGTGTACAATGATTGAAAATGGAACGAATGTGGATGTGGAAAACACACTTGTGGCTTCGAGTTCAATTTGAGATCAACCGCCCGGAAATAGAAGAAGGAATAATGTCTTCCAAAGGGCGGCGGGGCGGAATAATTATACCGCCCGTTTTCCGGAGGAACAAATCTCAATTGAAAAATTTCCCCCTCCCTTTGGCCGAAAAAGTCGGAGTAGGAATCCCCGGTTTTTCTTCTTTGCGGTCATATAGCTCCATCCATGCTCGGAAGCAACGGCGGATGGCAAATGGAGAGAGCTTGCTAAACTGTCCAGTGGATCACCGCAACAACCAGTGGCAACATGTGGCAAAGTGTTAAACCCATGTTTTTTCGTCCCCTCCACCCCTCACCGACGGTGCCGTTTCCCAGGCCATTCCCATGCCGTGATCCTTTCGGGACTATCCATCGTGCAACCCGACGTACGACAGACGACTTTTGGGTTTTGGGGCAGGCAAAACAGATGGAGAAAATGTACTCACTCCTTGCACAGCTTCCACTGAGTCCGGTCCGTAGCGAAAGGACCTTCTTGCCCCGAAACCATCCTCACGCTCTGGTCCTTAATCTTCAAGCGTGTTGGTTTGGGTGAGTTTTCCCTCGAATCACGAATCCGCCTACTCGTGGATCGGTAGAGGGGGCTTGGGAGGAGGGATGGAGGGAGAGGAGTGAAATATATAAAACCAACACTTAACCATTCATCGAAGGATCTTTCCCAGCCAGGAATTTCCTCGTGCTGGTGTCTCGATTCTCCTGGACCAACCCGACGGGGGAGGTTGGTTTTCTGTGGTTTTAACCTACCACCGAAAATATGCACACTTCCTTTTCCCCAAGCCGGGACGAAAGGTTCCCTGAATGGGAAAGCTTGTTGCATGCGACCTGCTGTCCTTGAAAAGGATAGTCCCCCGGGCGGCGAGGTTGGTGAAATATCAGTGGCAAAAAGGTACTCCGGGATCTCTGGTAGGATGGCGCGAAAGAAAAACTTTACCTTGCTCCGTGCAGTGGACCTAACGCCGTTGTTCGTCCCAGTCAACCCTCTCTATGCCTCTGTTTCCGGGTCGAGAAGGCGTTAGTCTGAATTAATCTTCTGACCGTTGGTAGAGTTAATGTTTTCTTTCATCCGGATATAAGGGAGACTCCATATCATGGTGGAGAGGTTGGTTGTGAGGATTCAAATTGGTTATTATTTACATTCGCCATTCGTTGTTTGGATCTTGTGTTTGTTAAAAAACAACTTTCGAAATAAAACAGTTTGCATGTGAACAAAATTTGTTGATTCATACTGTTATTTATCGCCAAAAAAGAAACAAACAAACAATCAAAGTTAAATTGGACACAAGTACTTATCGCAAACTTCACAATGCTCAAGGTAAAACTACTGGAAATAAACAATTCTAATATCATACCGACGTAATGCAACATGCTAATATCTTCTTCTCAGACATGTTGCCTTTCATGTCGCCGATCGTTCTTGCTTACGGTAAATAACGTTCGTGCTGCCGTCGCTGAGGTCATTAAAATGAAATTTAATTTGAATTTAAGACTACACCTTCTGCTTCTTCCGGGCCAAGTTATAATCTTACACCGCACGTACTGCATGTAACAACCTGTATGCATAAATATGCCTGCTCCACTTACTCGACTTCTTCTAAGGTTTTAGGAATAAAGGCCCGCTTGGTTTGCGATTCTTCTCCGTCTTCCGTACATTCCGCCACACGTATGTTCTCATTCCGTGCACCAGTTCCTTCTAGGATCGGTTCGAAATGGGAATAGTTTTCGGGGAGTAATTTTATGAGTAATTTGCTCACCCACTACATTACACAGTTTGCGTTTTTCCTGTTGCGATTACACGAGCGAAGGCTTTTGATGATGAAGACGGCAGTCGGGCAGATCAGAACGGAAGTTCGCATAAGGAAGGAGCAAAATGCATGCTACGACCCGAAAGTGTTCTTCACAATTAATTTTATACAATTATGCTCCACGGAGGCTCTAGTGTGGGGAAAGTTCTAACGAACATTATCAATTCGATTCGCGAGACGGCCAGCCTAGTGAGTGCTTTGGAGTGAACAAAAAACATCCGTGGCTGGGGGAGTCATCATGTATAAATTAGTAAAACATAACTTCTGACAGACTATAACGTATCACGCCTCGTGTCGCGTTCCGCGTGTCCAGACAAAATATGCGCGCATTCTCGTACGTCTCCCGTTGTTGAAATTCGCCTCCAGATTTCCAGTGAGCTGTTAAAAACAAAGGCAAACGTCGACGAACGTTGGTGGCGAAAGAAATGTGTCAACCGAGAAGGAGTACGCGGAAACATTAAAATCATTGTCCGCCACATAACAAACCTCCCTCCCCCGACGGGGCTGTTGTGCCGGTGTTTCGGCCTCGATGCACTCGTTAACATTACACATGCAGGTTGCATACATTGCCTATAAATCGTCTATCGTATGAAACAAATGCAAAAATTGTGCATGAGATGCAAATCTTACCCACCCAACTTCCGGGCAAATGATTTTCCCTCGTTAGTTCTTTTCCATGCACACTAGCGTCTCCCAGGAACGTCCCCGGTCGTCATATATTTAGACAAGCTTTTCGGTCTGATTTAGTCGGCACAATATGAATTTTGTGTTTGTATGATGCATATCTCCTGCTGCATTTATTTGCCCCGGCTTCTTGTAACCACACTTCATCACACGTCAGGCCACTTCCGCCCAAGGTGGATGGTCCCTTGACACATGGCTGCGACGTGAGTACGTTGTCGCCTTCCCGTTTCATTCACGTTTCAGCTCGTTCGGTACATTTATGCGCCCATTCCACTCGCCTGCTCCGGACACATTTAGTTTATGTTTATTCATTATGATTTATGTGGAAAGCATCGGAATAGATAAGTGATTTCCACAGGCCGTGGGCGTACGGTAGCACTACTCCTTTTTACCGCTCAGTGATCTCGTGGGCTCATGGGGACTGATAAGACGGGTTTGAAAGAGTGGCGAATTTTTCTGCCACCACCTCTTCCGACAGTGCACCATGGTTGTCTAGAGTGGTTGAACCGTCTTTCAAGTTAGCGACAGAAGGTACAATTCTGTACGGGAATAATTCCGATGGGAAAGAAGTCACACATTGTTGAATGATCCATCGAGAATGATGTTGAATGATCGATCCATTAGTGACAACTTGTTTACTAAAAATAGAAACCCTCCTTTGGAAATTGTTGCAATAATTAATGCACGCATGGCAACATCTTTTTTGTTTGTGCTACCCTTGATAAGCTGCACGATTCGTTTGTTCAAGGAGAAAACGTGAACAAATTTATAAAAAAACGCTGTATGCAAATTGAAGTATGAAATCAAGAGTTGCCGCTTGTTTATTTAATACGGAGTGAATGCAAAGTAGGTGCTAATGGATTGGTTTTTGAGAACTGTCTTCTAATCTTATTAATCTCATCAACATCTTATTAATAAATTAACTACTCCAGTTGTAATGTTCTGAAAAACGAATGCAAATTCTCGGCTAACCAGGATGACTGTTAAGCAATGTTGAACGTTGTATGTAATTGATATGATGTCAATCTACTTAAGTTATGAATGTTGCATGTTTGAAAAATGTTACATCTCAACATAATAACCGTGGGTTGGTAGCTTATGCCGTTTTGTGCCAAACTCTATTTCTACAAAGTAACACTCACTATACTTGCTCAGATCGTTAGAATGAATGAATGAATGAATTAAATAAAGCAAAACGCGATGTGCATTGTTCATAACACCAGTCAACAGATATAGTAAAAAGTAACAGTTTACGGATTTGAAAAATCTTCAGATTGAAGTTATAGCACTTTACAAATAGGGGTCAAAATGAACCTCTAAAAAGCATTCTAGGGGTAGTCAAGTTGGTTCTCGGAACTGATCGAAAATCTGAAATTTTTGTGTTAGATGTAGCTTTTTTTTTTTTTAAGAAAAGTCTTGTTTTTTGTAAAAATATTCAGCCGTTTTCAAATTTGGATTCTAGTGTTAATTTGAGGATCAATTCCAAGTGGATTAACTCTAACAACTAATCATTTGTTCTTGTGATTATTATCATTCGTACATTCAACGTACTAAACTTAACAGGACCTAGTTTTCCATTGGGCTCGACGATCAACTAATATAGATTAAATAATTAACTGAAATAATTATACGAAAGTATCACACTGGGGATATCAATAACTTCTAAGTTTGAACATCTTGATTCCACGAAATGAAGCATGTAAATTGGGGTCTTGAACGAAACACGGTCAAGCTTCGGGTGTCCTTGGGGCGCCAGAACGGTTTACGCATATTTGAAATCAGCGATGGAATCGTCTAATTGAATATGTACGAAATTATAATTTAAATGACGGTCAAATTAGCGCACCATGCCTCCAGACTTGGCTCCGTCCGTCGAGCGCGACCCGGAGTATCGCCGTACGCCGATGGTGCACGGCCCCGGGAATCAGGGATCTTCGCAACTTTGCATGTGTGTACGCTCGTGCGCAAATTAGTACAGCATAAAGCGGCTGCCCTTCGCTTTAGTGCGGTGGGATTGTTTCGTGTCTGCGCTTCAAACGGGACTCATCCATGGGCCGACGCAGCGACAACGACCCACGCTCCCAAACCAACAGTCGACCGAGGCTGTCTAGCGGGCGATCGCTTAATAAATCATCATCTCTCACAATCTCTTCATTTCGATAATACGTCTAAACGGCAACGGTGGTCGGCGACGACGACGACGACGACGACGACGCCAACGACGACGGCGAAAGGCTTTCGCTAACGACCAAACACTCCAGACCGTGGACCACTGGAGCATAATCGAATAAATGGACACATTCGCGAATCTTCCTTCGGCGGCGGCGACCGTCGGATGTGGCGGCGCCGGTGGAAGAATGGTTTACGAATTATCCAACGCAATATGCAAACCCCTTTCGCCCGCGGTAACCCCACCGAGTGCGCGATGCCTGAAAGTGCGTAGGATTAATGGATGTCAATACATTGCCGCGTGCAGCTGAGGGCCCCTAAATATGCAATCGCGTCGTTACCGCACTCCCCGATAATTGGTCACCGCCATGGCCTCCAATTACGGCACTTGCCGGGAACATGGGCTGAACGGTAGGGGGGGTAGGGTCTATGGGTGGAGCACTAAAGGGGCAGCCGTCCTTTTTTCAGCTGTCGCCCAATAGCCACCACCATGTTTTTCTTTCGCACTTCGGATAACTTCTTTCGACCCATGGGGCGGTCAGTTTCTAATGTATTTGTGATGACGGGTCATACGAATCGGGTCATTTTAAAATGCGGTCCATTTGGAGTCACAGACAAATATTCCTCTTATCCACCAGGTACCACTATCAGGCCTCCAACATTTCCCCATGCATTTTAGTGGCGTTGATCCTTAATATATGATTCTCCTAAAAAAAATACAAAACAACAATAATAACAATAAATAAAACAAAAAGAAACCACAATCAAATGAGCCCTATAGCATAATTAATCATTCTACCTTTCTGCACCTTGCAACGGTTTTTAATCATCGTGGCAAATGGGGCGAGTTGAGTAGAACGGTGGTCATGTTACAACTGTCTGCCGACCGTAGTCACACACGTGTTCGTTGCATTTATCATCTCTCTACCTCTCTTTGAGTTTTTAATGTATTTCCTTTTCCCTGTTGTACATAGCCTTACGTTATCATTTTGCTTCATTTCGTGCGTTAAAACCTTTCGTTTTTTTTTTCGAAGCGGACCCGTGGAGATCCTGACGAATGCAAAAGTCAGAAAAAGAGGGAGGTCTGCAAGCATTATTAAATTCAGAGCAAAGAGAGATGGGCTACAAACAACTGAAAACCTGCACTACATACAAAAAGAAACGCGATTGTTGTGTTTAAAATCATTTTTCGAGTTTTTCTTAACGCTTAGCTTTCTCGTTCTCTCCACTTCTCTCTCTCTCTCTCTCTTTTTCGCTCCATCTCTCACACTCTCTCGCCATCGGTCTTTACTATTACTCCTTGCCCTGTTTTTTTTTACCAAGCCGGGGGCCCAACTTGGTTGCCGCCCGTGTGAAAACATGCGCTCGATAACGCATCGATTTACATAAGAAATTGATCCATTTGCGCAAACAGCATCGTCAAACAGCGAATGGGAGGAGTAGTGAGTTGGCCACCGCGCGTACGTTAGCAAAACGGACCAACGGGCGAACCGGACCGGATCCGAAACCTGTGCTGCGTGGAGCCTTTTGGCCGAATGGGCCGCAAGCACGCACACGTACACGCCATAGTGTGGCACACACACTCGCCGCTAAGCGAATGCCATGAGAAAGGCGTAGTTGCGAGAATTTTCGGCGGGTTTTCGTCGAATATTAGCGATATTCCAAAAACAAGGAGCAACTATTGGAACAATATTTACCAATCAACCCGGTTAGGAAAAAAATTATTGCTCAAAGCACAACTAGTAATACAAAATTGCAATCGATAGTCATTCGACTGACCATCCATAGTTTCCGCCACCAATTATGAATACATCGTATTTAGCTGCATCATTTATTTACAAGAATATTAAATGAACTTTCTGCTTCAGTGGCAAAGGAATCGGGCAAAGAGTGTCCATCAACATCACCGTGCAAGCATTAGAAATTATGTTCGGAGAATTTGAGAATGCAATGTTTAGTTCCCCGCGCATCACCAGGAGTGGGTGGCTTCTTTCTCGCATCCGAAAGCGAAGCAACCTTGGCCCACGGCAGTGGTCGGCAACGCCGCAATCAGAATCCTCAGAAGTAGAAAAAGGAAATATTTTTATTTTGACTCAAATATCGAGCAAGACACATACAAAGGTATTCTGAACTATGAAGAATTTGTATCAAGAAGAAATTCTTGCCTAGAGAATGTACAGACTTGTTTGAAATAAAAACAGAGTAACTAAATATGTTTGAAATTGAAATAAAGAGTTGTAAATTGTATCAGTTAAGTTAAGTGTGAGTTAAAGAAAATCCATTACATGAAAAAATCGCAAGATTGAATGTCAAATGGTACCCTTTTCTTTGGCGAAATCAATTTCTCTCTGTTTATTTTTTTATTTTTAAGTTGTTTAAATTCAGATGCTTTTTTATTATTATTTCAAACTTATTTTATTATTTTAACCCCGATCTTCTGAAATGTTTTCGATCATCAACATTTCGATCATCAAGTTTGTTTCCGATCATCAACACGTTGTTTTGCTTTTGAGCTTAACAAGAGGTTCTCGATCACTGAACCATGGGATCGAATGTGTGCTTCATATTTTGGGACTAACGTCACTTTCTGATTTCCGACGAGTTTCCATATGCTCCGGTGCAACATTGTGCCCGGGACCGAGCATCGACGAGGAGCGGATGGAATCCTGTGCCCAGATGGAAACCAGTTACATGCATTTATACTACATGCCACATGCACTTCACCGTACGATGTCCACGAACCAGGGAATTACTGATTGGCAATTTGCACTTCTAATATATTACTCATTGATTGAGTTTTCGCCACCGTTTGGAACAAGAGAGGATATTGCCTCTAATATAAATATGCTACAGCGTCGCTACCTGGGGCCCGTCAATCATCGTGCGGAAAAGCACAACTTATTGGTTTCTGCACGCTCCGCGAACCGGAGGAACGGGTTGGGTTTTCCCGATGGTGGGCAAAAACTTGCACGCCAACTCAGGCGCATCGAAACGACGGTGTGGGCGAATATCTGTTTGGTTGTAATTCTATTAAATCTTGTCTACTTCTCTCATCCTCGCCACGTGCAACGTGAATGCTGGTGATGACGCTGATACCGATTGCCCAGGACTTTATTTGTGTGTAGATGAAATATGTTGTGCATTTAACTTCATTTTGCAGATAGGTTGAATGACTTTTTTTTAATTACATTGTGTGGAGAAGTTCACTTCTGCTCAAATTTTATATAAGTTACATTTGAATAAATTTTACTTTATGCATTACACAAATGTTTTCCATGAATGATCTCTTTAAAATGATGGACTGTTTCGATGAAATATTTACTAAATAATCATTGCTTCCAGCTGAACTACTATGAGTAATTAGTACTCGTACAGAGCTGTTGCTTCTACTACTACCACGAAATGATCCTCCATCACCTCCCAAAATAAACTATTAGCAGCACATCCGGTTCAAATTTCCACTCCATACGTACTGCCACCAACAACTGCCTGTTGTGAGTTGGTAGCAGGCGGAAATAGAAGTGCTATGTTTCTGCTCGACAAATTTGTGTGTGGAAAAGCCGTTATAAAGTAATCGACGAATCTATCGACATCAGTTGTAGCAGTATGGTCGAAAAGTGGAAGAAGGTTTTGGGGCATTCGATTGACTGCCGCTTTCTCACGATTTTTTTTTTTTACGTCCTAAATTGACAGCATTTAGGTGAAGATCTGGGGTCATCTTCTACAGATCTTCTTTTCCTAATACGTGCTATTCGATCTTTGATAGTTAGTTCATATCGGATCGCAAGACCTCAAAGGACGTAAAATCCGTGCAGAAGGAGCATCATGCCTTTTTTTATGTTCATTTGCTATGAAGTAATTAAATCTGGCTCACGCGCCTTCCGATTTCGCAGCCGATGGTAACGATTAGTATCACCTGCTCCACGCGTCATCTGCACAGCTGAGTGTGGCGTGGAAATTGTCAGCAATCGAAGTTGAACGGATGTAAACGGACGAATTGATTTACCATCACCCGCAGCTCACATTAGCTCTCGTGCAGTACGATTGCTATTTAGTTTCCGACATGTTTTCCCTTCTGACTCCACCGATGAGTGATTCATACAGTAAATCTCCGCCCTTGACATGTTATTTCCCACCAACCGTGCCCTCACGGTGGACGACCGCTGATCGCTTCTCAATCGAACCGGAAATAGGCCGAGCGCGCTTGCCTCACCATTTCTGGTAGCAAGTGTTCAATTTACTGAAAATATGTTAATTGAATGATGAAAAATATTTTTCTTCACCTCTCCATCATTGGATAGTTAATTTTGAACATGGTCATGTCTGAATTTGTTGCTGCTGTGTACCTTTTGCTGCTGAGAACATATTTGTCAAATATATAACTAAATATTCAACTAAATATTTGAGCCTGTCGGATTAATTACTAACAGATTTTTTTTCTATAATTTCTTCTTTTCCAGGTATGTTGATGAAGCTTTCTTGTTGTCTTACATTCTTATACATTCCAAAAATGGGGTCTGAAGTATGAAGGTAGATTTTGTAATATTTTTTCTTCAACATTTTATAAATTTATGTTACCAACCGAACTTGTGTCATGAAAGTCACATTTCAGTGCTGTCTATACGTGCTATTGAATGACAAATCTATACTGTACTGGAAAATACATGAGCGTCTTTTTATTGCATTCATGTTGGTTTGTATTTTTTATTCTACTTTTCCTCTCTTTACAAATCTTCTGCAGATTGCGCGAGAACCGAACAACAACATGCTGAATGTGGTAAATGTATTGTTTTATTTTACAATTAGCAAAATTGTCACTTGCTGATGTCATTCAGGTTATTTGTTTGAGTATTTAAATTATTTATTAACTTCAGTTCAGATTAGTTTTAATCATGCTCAGTTACAAGGTTTACTTAAAGTTTTCCTTAAAGAACTCATTTTTCGTTGGCGAAACATCTTTAAAAATTAACAGTAAAAAGTGCAATATTCACCTCCACGTACCGAAAAAGGTGTGGAAAATATAACTTCAAAGCGACACTGCGATGACGCCATCGGCCACCAATGGCTGCCAACAAAACACATGTGGTCGGTTTCGATAGCATATAGAAACCTACCGGAAAGAAAATGGAGCGGAGGCAGAAAAAACCCCAGGATTTAGCGAGGAACGGAAAAGTCCGTTGGTGTTGAAAAACGGGGAAAACATTTGCGGTTTTGTGGTGCAACTATTGTGGGTACCGGGGAAAGAGTGGAGTTTGTAGCGACCATAAACAATGTAGGAAAAATAAATCATTCATGTAGCTGTTCCTACCAGCCGACACTATTCTCGTTCGTTATGCATCCCACAATTTCTGTCGCACGCTACTCCTTTCTGTTCGCTTCGTTGACTCAAGCGCACCGAGTCCCGTCGTGGGTGTGTGGGGCCGAGCGATCGAAGTTAAGATTCTTTTTAAAATGCTACATGAGGTAAATTATACAATCCTTCAAAATAAATATGCCCCAATAATTTTGTCTACATAATGGAATGGCAGGAAAGTGAAAAAAGAGCTTTTGGACGACATACCCAAAGTTGCAACCGAATGAATATCATAGGGATTGTAAATTAAATTTTCAATGCTCAATATTCCACCGTTGCAACCACATAAACTAACCCTGAGACTATGGATAAAATGATTTTTTGCGGACAGTCTTGCTCCTTGGGTGTATATCTTGGGCGCTTACAGCACTACCAATGTATCACGAAGTTCGTAGCACAAAGTATAAAATATTTTAGCATAAACGTGTGTTACATAGAGTTTTATTTATTTTCACACAAAATACTCGCACAGGCAGAAAAAGCATGTTGTGGCCTCGTTTCACATTAATGCTCCATTTTCTTTCAATCGCTATACGCCCCGTGGCATCATACAGATCGCCCACCGTGCGCTGTTTAGTTGCGAAGTGAAAGAACGAAAATAAAATCATACATATTAGATGACGATGAATATGGAAGAGACTCCTGCCAGGTCGAGGGATTGGTCACTGCAAGCAGCAGGCGTGTGTCCTTCGATACCAAGGAGCGGACGAAGGCAGAAGTGAGATGAAGATGGATATAATATTTATAAACAAACTACGGCGTACATTTATATCGCATAAAATGACAAGGTGCGCTGTTGCTGTCCACATAAATAGCAGCTCTGGTAGATTACCACCTGAAGCACCTGGTGGTGGAAAGTTTCAAACTGTGCTTATCTTCTCTCATGAATATCCTGAGTCTGGAAAAAAAATTTCCTCATCATTTTGTTGCGGAAAGCGTAATCTTTCATTCCGGCCTGAACCAAATGTAAGCGGATTGTTCGTGACATGGTATATCAGACCGGAAAAAATTAGAAACAATACAATAGAAATATGGGACTCACTATGCCTCACTCACTAGGGTTAATGGTTGCAAATAATTATCTACAAACACCTGAAGATTATTTCTGTAGGCGTGACTGCTATGGAATTTAAAAATTACCGACCGTGGGGGTTTGAAGATCAGATATCTACATTTTTACAATCAAAACCCTATTGTACAGTTTTGTCCTTTTTACCAAGTTTTAAAGTACTGCGCACCGTTAGAGGTATGTGTGGAACTTCTAACAGCGACAGAACCCGGATAATTTAAAAAATCCTTCCTCATGAGCTGAAAGTTTTCTTCAATGTAAAATGTCATCTTTTATATCGATTCAAGTAATTGAACCGTTTTTGTTTTTCACTTCCTGAATAAACCATCCAAAGCCAGGCAGTAGCCTTTACCAAAGTCAAGACGAACTAGGTTTATAAAATGTTCACCACCCGATGGCCTTTCCGACTAAATTATTCCACACCTGCTTCCAGAGAAACCCACGGTGGGCTATTATCGTTGACGACGACTTCTCTAGCAGGCAAAGGACACAGATGACAAGGGCAATATGTCAGCTCCCGCGGACCGAAGTGACACCCGTTTGCTACCTTCGTTCCGTATCCTGATTAGTCCAGCCACGAAGATTCCTTTGGACTTCCGGGGGCGGGGTGGGGATTTGTTTCAAAATTATATCAAAATAATAATAAGCTATTCCGTGATTGAAGCCTTCGCGGCCGAAGGAACTCGAAGGATCGGAATGGCTTCATCGATTGAATAATTCAGTGACGTTCGCGTTTCTTTCAATTTTACCGTCCACTGAGCAGAAAAGTAGACGCAAAAGGCCGACAAAGAGAAGAAGAACAAGAAACCGAACAGAAAGTCGCACCGATTGTCAGCGCCCTGCAATTTATGGATTGTGGTTCGAGGGAAATACATTTTTAAAATGCTTCGCTTGCACCCAGTTTTTGTAACTTTCCCATGCGATGTTTGCTGTCCAATCCTTTCTGGAAAATTCTGGCCCCATCTGCGGTGGCTCCGAGTGCAGCGGTTTGTCTAGAGACCATTTTCTCCACGTTCCGGTCATCAATGTCGTTCATGATGGCTACGCTTCAGCCGTGGATAATACATGCAATCGTTGTTTAATAATTTCAATGAAGAGAAAAAGGAAGTTGGCTGTCCGTAGCCCGTTCAACCCGCTTTGACATAGGAGCCACCTTTTTAGTGCATGTGTTGTATGTTCTGGAATATGCTCGAGGATCAATAATTGAACGTAACCCGGCCCGATTGGTAGTGATTAGAGTGACAACAGTTGGAATGCAGTCGTTACTTTATTCGCGGCGGTGACATTAACGGTACAAATTATTTATCCAAACTCCCCACAGTGTGATCAAGGTCCAAAGCAGGCTCTTCGGAAGGTATGCAGCTGCGTTGGATAGCGTCGCTCTGTCTCCTAGCACGATGGATTCGTACGGACCCACGAGAAGCTTGGATGGATCGATGAGTTGGTTGATCTTGAAGCGTGATTCACTTCCGACCAGATACACCTGTGTTGTCCCATTCTGCATCCTCTCGTACACATCAAGCAGATCGACCTCATGGGCTTGCGACCCAAGATTGATAACGACCACGAAGTACTGGTCTCTAATTTGTTCCTCCTTCGAGTCCTCGAGGATGTACCGCACAAACGCAAACACATTGTCGTTTAATGCCTTCGATCGGAAGTGTCCTTCCCGAAAGACCCGATGGCGACGTAGCTTGGCAGCTTCCGTGTACAGCCGGTAGTGACTCCGGTCCGCGTCGAATTGCTTGCGCAAGTTCGTCTCGCGGTAGTACGGATACACAGGGAGCCAGGTTTTGTTAGCCATCGAAAACCCACCGTTAAAGCCATCATCCCACTGAAATGGCGTGCGTTGAGGATCTCGTGACTTCCACCGGTACTCCTCGGGACCTACGTTGCAACCCTGCGGATCCACACTGTCCTCCCAGGACATGTCGCGATAGTCGACCATACCGATTTCTTCACCGTTGTAGGTCACGCCGACTCCCGGCAGTGTCAGCAGCAGCAGATTCATGGCGTCAATTCGCTCCTGGCCATAACGGCTGCCTACGCGCGGTTGGTCGTGGTTACCCAACACCCAGTTGGTGATTTTGCCTCTGGGAAGATTCTCCAGCCAGCGATCAATGACGTACTTGAAGTCCCTCGCGTTCGAGCCCCCGTTTAGATCGCCCAGAAGCACAAAGTTGAAGGGAAAGTGAGCCCTCTCTTCGGTACCGTCATCGGATTGGTAGAATCGCAACAGCATGTCCATGCTGGTGTAGGCTTCGGTTAGCATTATTCTGGAATTAATGGGACATTACCAACATCTTGCTCTGTCCATTGGTGGAATTGGCAGAGAGTTACAACTTACATTGTGTCAGACCCGGTGTGTTGTACGTAATCATCTATTACCTTCCTCCAGTGCCCAATAACATCATAAGTTTCCAGCTGAAAACAAACCCACCATGATGTAATTCTCAGCATCAGCTTATCGATTCTTGACTTGAACTCACCAAGTTATTTGTATAGATGTGATGAGTATAGCCATAGCTCAACGGGTCCGTCGGATCGTTGATGGGTTCATCACGAAACAACGCATCCTCAAACATATGGTTGATGGCATCAACGCGAAACCCGGAAGCTCCACGCTCCATCCAAAACGTTAGGATACTGTCAAACTCCGCAATGACCTTCGGGTTGCGAAAGTTCAGGTCCGGTTACCCTACTTCGAACTGATGGAGATAGTACTCTTGCCTGATGTCACTCCATTCCCACGCTGAACCGTAAAACACCGAATTCTAGATGACATCGAAAACGTGATAGATTGTTGCTATACCATTTTCCCGGTAGTCTGGCTCACACTTACCCAATTATTTGGCACATCAGGGCGCGTTTGTCCCGCTACCATTCTTCCAGGGTGCCACACATAGTAATCGCGGTACGGTTCAACTTCCAACTCAGACTGCTTGAACCACTCGTGATCTACGCTCGAGTGGTTCGGCACAAAATCCAACACAATCCGTAGCCCAAGCTTACGTGCCTCAGTGAACAACTCCTCCAGATCTTCGTTGGTACCGAACAGAGGGTCAACCGCGAGGAAATCGCTCACATCATATCCAAAGTCACGCTGAGGCGATTTAAAGATGGGACTGAGCCAAGTAGCATCGATGCCCGTATCTTTCAGGTACTGCAACTTGGCAGTTACACCCTTAATATCACCGACGCCATCGCCATCCGTGTCGTAGAACGATCGTGGGTAGATTTGGTAAAGCAATGCCGTCTTCCACCACTCGGTATTTGGCTGCTCCTGCCCAAAGCTTCCCTTCACCAACAGGCGTAGTACAATGGCTACGATGAACACCTTTCTATTGCACATGTTGACCATCACCAAAAGACTGGCAAATGTGTGGCACAACGACTCCGGTGGCATCCGTCTCGTATGGATCTTTATAGGTTTCAGAGATAGCTCACGTAAGATTAGATTGTGTCCAAGCCCACTATGAGTGAATTTAAGACGACATTTCGAAGTCTAGAAATAATTCAAAGCTTCGATGAAGCATTAACAATCACAAGCATTGCGTAACGGGCTGTTCGTGATGCCAAACACTGATAGAAAATTATCTTCATCTTGTATCTTACATAATGTCAACTTGTTTATTATTTTGTACGAGATTCTATGAAACACAGATTAATTGATTGTATTTCCATACGAAATCGCTTTGCACATGCTTTAGAAATTGTTGTTATAAATTAACAGAAAATATATAGGTGATAGTATGGCAAGATGCCTAGGTGGGGTATAATGCAAAGGCACTTTTTTAGTGGAATTACCTAATGTGAAACAAAATGGAGTAATTGAAAATGTTCATATAAACTGTGGATTTCACAGCTGTACAGTAATATTTGACAGAGAAACAGAATAAAGCAAAATACGCTAGATCCTTGCATTTCATCATCGTGTAGACAAAAACAATCTTTATCATATGCACCGACCTGTTTTGGACAGAATGCATTGTTGTAAAGGCTAAGTTAAGCACTCAACGTTTCCAATTTTATTCAGTGTGGCACTGGCCCAGCTACATTACCTCAAAATTGTATATATTTTGCATATTTTGCATCGTGTGTTGATATGGTATGTCTATTTTGTTTTGGTATGGCGGATGACTAAAAAGTATCCAATTTTAAAAAGGTCTAACAAAATCATCATTAACGGTGTGCGTTCAACCCCACTTGGGCCATTTTGCCTCACAATTTATAATGACCATTATAAAAACGTGCTCTTAAAAATCTTTTTTTATTAATAATTTTATTAATTTTTGGAAGTTGACAAATAGAGAATCGATCAGTAAAAATTTGAGAAATGATTTGCTTGAGTGAACTCCAAGAAATTGATAATCTTCGATTAAGTTTGTGCCTCACCTTACCTTATGTGAATAGTATGTGAATGGGCTTCAGGCGGTGCTTTCAGTATTGCATTAAAATTATTCACATTCACACCCGTTCTACTTGCGCTATTAAGCTTGTTACTTTACATGTGCTTCAATACGCGTAGGAGTTTTTGTTTTATTGTTTTCTTTGTCGTCTCTTTCTTGGAAGCGTGGCAAATGAATAGGAAAATTGCAGTGTGCGTACATGAATGCGTACGTGCGTGCCTGCAAAATTGCAACCTGATACTTGGCAGCAAGTGCAAGGCCCGAACCAGCCTCCTATTGCAAAGAGAATCGAATGGAGAAACAAAAAAAAAAAGATGCTGAAAAAAACTCGACGAACATAACCATATTTGATTTTCTTTTTCATTACCTTGCCTACTCTATTCATCCCACTATCTCGCCTTCTCACTCTACTTTGCTGCATGGCTTTTTTCAGCATAGTCATACAGCAACGTAAAATAAATCGAAACAAATGCATGAATCTGCCTCGCCTTTCCGATGTACCACCGCAAACAATTAAAGCGGGATTTTATTTGGTCTGATAATTTGTTTAATTGTTTTATAATTGATATGATTAATTTTAAATATACACGATGGAGCCACCGCTTTTCCCCGATCGAGTTATAGTTTTTTTGCTGTGGTGTACGTTTCCCGCTTTCGTTCTTTTTTATCTGAAAAACAGGAGAAACCCGAACATGGTAAAATACCATTACTATAAACTCTCGAAGCATTGGATGAATTAAAATGTTGGGTTTTTTCTAGCCTACGACGTGTATTTGCAACACGGAAACGCTTTAGCAATATTGTTTATTGGCAAAAAGGTATTTAAAGCGGACTGCAATGATAGCATCAATGTGTGATACGAATAGGAAATCGAACGCTCGAAGCTATGTGTTCTATTCACACAGTTATAGGATCGAGTAGGCACTACGTGGTGAATATAATAACATTATTTCGCCCGCTTTCCGGATTATTGTTGAGGAGGGCGATATTTAAAAAAATATATTACTTAACCGACACACGGGCAAAGGGAATCCATGTTGGGAGCATGATTGAATCGTTACCCGCACGTGTTCATTCGCTATCATTACTCGAGCCGACAAGCGTAATCGACACAACAAGTAATAATTTTTAACCAACCGTTCAATGAGTTTGTTTGATTTTTTATGCTGTTTCAACACCTTTTATCCCCTTTCGCATGACAACATTTGCCAAGTAAGCGTCTACGCGAGTAAAGTCGAGACGATTGCATCGCGAAAAATTAAACGATCCGTTAGAGTGTACTCTGTCTGGGAAAGTAGCCGATCGTATCTACGTTTTGGAGCTGGAAGTGAGGAATCGCCTCACGTTTGTTCGTTCGTTCGATCGTAACGCAATTGGTAGCACTTAATTGAGGGTTTCATTGACACGGAATCGACCGAACGAGGGGTGGAATATTATATTCTCTACTGAATCGGATCAAATGTTTCTCCCTGCCAACGGTGATTCCGCATTCGGTCGGTGCGCTGTCTCTGGGGGTGGAAATTGATAAGAGGATGCCGAGTCCCAAACGAGGAAAACTAGGTAAAGATGGGGAAAGAGGGACACGCGCGTTGGTGGTACCCGTGCACATCGACTTGCGGCAAGTGTTTGCATTGTTGCTGCAAAGTATTTTCGTAGCCCAACTCGCTTTCCAATACCTCCCGGAGAAGGTAAGACGATGGGCATCCTCTTTAAACAATGGCAAAGGAAAACAGTTATAACTTAATTTCCATATCGAACAGTTTCTTTCCATCCGTTTGCAGCAAACACGGCGGCTTAGGACGGTTTACTAAAGTGTGCGGGATGGGCTGCAGACGCAGCTAAACTTAATCTTGAACAGTGTCTCTTCGGAAGCAAGTTTCTTGACGACTCTTGTCCTCGGTGAACTAGGACAACTAGTTTTAACCTTCCCTTCACCCGGGGGAAACCGTTCTTCACAATTCCGTCGCCTGGAAAGGAAAACTTTTCTCCAAAGAGCAAACGAATCGGGGGAGCTGTGCGGCAAGATGCAAAGTTAATTATGCAGCAAAACATTGATTTTAACAATTATTGAACGGATGTCACACCAGTGAAGAATCTTTGCAACGACCGCAAGGCAAACTCCGAGAAGGGTATTTATCAACACTGAAACGTTACGTGTGAGGAAACGGATAAAAGGTGAGGTCATCTGCAGCAAATGAACAGGCAGCATGCAGTTTTAGTTGACAGAAAGCATGAACCGTGTGCCTTGGTCTTGAATCTCTGTAAATAATGGAGGGATAACTATAGGAAAATACGAAACTGCCACTTTCTCTAAGAAATTTTAATTTATGTTTTATTGTCAACACAACCATCTATTCAACAATCGGAACCATATAATTTGAAGATGAATTTCCTACCAGCAACACAAAAACAACACCACTCTATTAAGACAATAGACTCTCAGAGTTCTTTGATGTTGGTAACTCTTTACACCGAAACCATGGTTATAAAGTAAGTACAACAATTATCAAAGATGTCCTCATGCGTAAAATTACTTGTTCGCTGGTTGTTTTTCTCGTGCCGCTAGGTAAACATAAATTGAAATATTGTGTATTGAAAAATTTAGCGTCATCAGGATAAACTAAAACAATCGCCTTGAAAAAAACAAATGAGACGACTTGAAAATCTACAAGATGCTCAAGCATTCGGTAGAATACGACTAAGACTCGGAGGTCAAATGATCTTAAAAATAAACAAAACAAACTTGAAACATATCAATCAGCATGAAAAAAAAACTCACAAAAGTATAAAAGTACAGACAAAAAGAATGCCACCATGTGGCGAGCTGCACAGAGCAGGCAAAGCGGCGTACACGGTGAAAAGTATTCGCGGGTTTTAATATAAATAATGGCGGCATCAAATGACTGTGCCCGCCTTCTACCGAGAAAAGCGAACCAAACATCAATCGAAATCAAGCGTTTTCTTTTCAAAGCGAACCAGAAGCGCGGAGCACGGCAGCACGGAGCCAACAACAGAAGCTAGTTTTTCTTCGAACGCGTGTGGTATTGCCGAGATTGTTCTGGATTTCTCGCCTTCGAATGAAAATATTCCACCCCTCTAGAACGCCGTTTGATGTTTCATTGATCCAAGAGAAGGAAAATTACACAATCGGTGTGTTGTGAAATTAATCTGCGAAGGGAAGATTTTAAAAATAACGACAATGAGTTTGTGTTGAAGCAAAAAACATTTAACTCCTCGATATTTGGATTATATCATTAGATCTGCGATACCGCTTCAAATAGGAAGCCAATAAATAAAGCAATTGTTTGTAGCCTTGAACTGTAATGAGGAAATATTAACTTAGCATTGTAAGCAATAGGTCATGGTCATCGACTATTTTTGTAAATAAAGTAGCCAATTTTACAAAAAAAAAGGGAAGATTTTAAAAATAACGACAATGAGTTTGTGTTGAAGCAAAAAACATTTAACTCCCCGATATTTGGATTATATCATTAGATCTGCGATACCGCTTCAAATAGGAAGCCAATAAATAAAGCAATTGCCCAAATTGTACCATTACTCCGTGGTACGTCCAATTGCATAAGAAATAGAATTTCGGTGCAATTTGGAGTACTACTATTTTTGTTCCCTGCAACAAATAGCTTTTCATAGAAGATCATCAATCTCTAGAAAATTGAGCTATTCAACACAGTGATCGTTACTGTTTCTTCGGTAAAGATAGATTCGAAACGCTTCCCTAAAGCACCATAAACCGGAAGCAAAATGAAACAAAACAACGGACCATTTGATTGCCGGTTGACCGGATTCGAGGGAAACACTTACATCATCATTTTCTCGAATTATAATTTGCCAAACTTAGTTTTCCAGTCCGACCCCAAGGAAGATATGTCCAAACCAAACCTTGCGAAACTCGTTCTGCCAAAACGGTTGCCAAACATAACTCTTGCGAGTACATTCCGGAAGCCTCTCGCCCAATTTACGTCCACTGTAACACACGCTGAGAACGACGGATGGTACGGCCACAATTCTAGCCCGGTACATTATGAACACGAGTGGAGGCCAAAATATCATAATAATGTTTCGCGCACGTGGGTGTCCGTACGATCAGCGGCACTTAATGATTGAATATTATGCAAATACTGACGGAAATGACCTCAAATCATTGCTAAGACTTTTCGGTCGACTACATATTCCTTGCATAATGGGCAAGTACTATACCGGCGTTCGGTGATGGATGTTTGCTATGTACCCTGTGAGTTTCCCTGTGTATCGTTTGATATCAAAGCAATAACTTAATCTACAATCAACGTCGTTCGTTACAAGCCTCAAAAATGTATGGAATACATATGGGATTGCGAAACTGTCTTTTTGAAAAATTTTGAATCTTATTCAGGATATTTTGATGTATTGTTGTAAGCACTTTGATTTAAATTTAAAACAACCTTCTAAGATTCCAAAGGTTGTCCAAATCCAAGCCCTTTCTTTATTTCTCTTAAAAAATCACTTGCAAGAAGCGGAAAGAATAAAAACTTTCCCTAAACTTTAACCATAAACAACATCATTAAACCTTATAACCGTCATTATATTTCCCACTCGTGTCTCCAGTGTTCGACTCCGAGCTTGTTTCCAGGCGGGATGGAAGTGCCGAAAACAATTGGGGAACATTTTATTATCTTATTTTTTTCTCTGATTTTATTCGAAGCGGAAAACTTGTCGCCAACGCGTCGCAAAACGGCATCTCTTTCACTCCTTTGGGAATGCTATTCTGTGTTTGCATGTCTTTTATGCAAAATCGTGTCTGTCGATATGGTTAATAGAGATTTCAGTTTGAACTTCTTTGGGAACAATTTTGCTGGCGCCAACATTATTGGTTGTTTTAAAAAGTGAAAGAATTTAGGTAGACCAAAAAGTTGGTCGCAACCAGGATAACCAGGATAGCTGTAGCTTCTGAGACGCCATTTCTATTATTTTGTGTTTTTGTTTTGCACAATCATTATCTAATTGAAAACCATTAAACAATAAATCGCCAACCCTATTGTCGCCGCGCTGATTTTCAAAGAAGCGCCAAAGCAATCGATTTGCATGCATGGTCAATTCGAACCGTTTACCATATTCGGGTTTATTCGAACCGTTTACCACCAGCTCGCGCAAGCCAGCCCGGCCCCCAAGGGGAGAATCGTATTTCAATTTTTCAATCAATTAAACGGCACACCTCCGATCGCTAAACAACTTCATCCCCATCTCCATTTTGGTTCTGCTCGCGGTAGCAAAAGCCGGCAGGATGGGAAAAACAACGCTGCAATATGCAACCCCTAATGCTCCGGACATCACATTTAACCGTGTGCTTGTGGGTGTCGGTGTGCGTTTATGTTGGTGCACACCGGTCAAAGTGTTGGTCAACCACAGCCCGGAGCGGTTCAATCCCGCTAATTCGCGACCAAACTCGCGTCCCGCACAACTTTTCCCAAGCCCCCGATCCTCCCTTTGGTCGATCTCTCCGAAGGGGGTGGCACCGACCGATGAGTGCAAGCCGATGCACTTTGTTGGGCGAGCATCATCACGGCGTGTATCGCAGCGCGAACCAAAAATAGTTCAACCAGTGACAATATGCGTGGAGGAAGGGCGCGTCATATTTGGCCCTTCGGTTTGGGTGGACGAGGATGAGGAGAAAAAAAAAAGATCACCAACGTCAAAGAGGTAAATTCGAACACAAACAATCTAACCGACTTCGTGCTGTGGGGGTGCCGGAAGCGTATGGACTAGTGGGAAGGACAGACAAGTGTTGGGACCAGAAGCCATAACGGTAGCACTATATTGGTGGTGTTTATCACACATTAAAAGCAAATAATTCCTTAACTAAACAAACCACACGGGCAAACGCAGTGCAGTCCAGCGTCGGTCTGAATGTCGCGTGTCGCAAAATACACCTCGGTGCACATCCGGATACACATGCTTCGAAAGACCGAACATGGCGATACGATTTATGCAAGATTATTGAGTACTTTCACCATCAAATAAAAAAAAGGAGTGTCAGATACATTTCCGATACACTAAAAAGTGTTTTCTCATTCGTTTGTTTTGACTCTTGTGATACTTGAAGAAGTCTAATTGATTCATAAAATCGTATTTTCTTTCAGACCATCAATATTATTATTATTTGCCATCCATTTAGTTTCTCTAGATAAAGTTAAAAACATTTTAAGTAACTAGTTAGAAAAATCGGTGCAGTATGTAATATATCAAAAATCTCTCTCCGTATATTGACTACCTTTGGCATTTAAAAAAAATGTTATTAATATTACAAAAATCAAAAAAGTATCCACAAAATTTGCCCTTATGTTGTTTATCGAATTTTCTTTCTATTCACGTTTTTTTTTTATTTTTTTATTATACTTATGTATAATGATTTAGATCTCAAATAAAGGTTTAACAAATTACTGTTACTGATGACTTGGTCGCCAAATATTTTGAATATGTTGGTGCGCTTTGTTCCACCAAAGCCAGAGAAACGCAGAGTTCGCTCTCGGGCATCCTTTTCATACTTTAAACAATTTCTACGCAAATTTCAAAGCCATTCGAATGCAAAGGCTATTTTTTCAACATTCAATTGCCACTACGTATAGTTTACAATGCTTGGAACTGACTTTGATAATTGCTAAAAACGATTTCATAAATTTTGTTTCCATTCTTATAGCAATCATAAATCGTTCATATTACAGAAAGAATAAAATTATACCTTAAACCCACTTCCACACGGAGCTCCGCTCTTCGGGTGCTCGGGTATTCATGCTTTATCTTTAATTTTAATTAGGCCAAGAGCCCTTCACGATGCATAGAGCCACACGGAAAGCGGTCGGGTATTGGCCCGTCTGCCGTCGCCAGCAGACCACTAATAGAGCCGCATGACGATTTTTTATATTTATCCACGTTCTTCCTACACCTACTAACGGCATCGATCCCTTCCGGGGAGTGCATTCAATGTTGCATCTCGTCGTTGCATCGCTCGTCATCCTGGAAAATTCTAGCGCTCTCAGCACTGGCTGGGTGAAAACGAAGCGATTCCTCGTGCTTTGCTTCTCTCTGTATATATTTTATTCATTTTCCTACCCACTTATCATTTGCAACCCCTTCAAAATGCAAGTGCATCTCTCGGCCCCTTCATGTTTCACGGCTTGCAGAGAAGAAGGTAGAGAAGAAAACGAGAATTAACCAACCTTCCTTTCGTGACACCAGCCATTCCGTAGCCAATTCCCGCCTGCTGCTGGTGTTTTATTTTTGCAGCACTGTAAAATCGTTCCATTTTTGCAATCACATTCAAAATTATCGTTTGCTTCCGCAGCGAGAAACGGAACACCAGCAGAGTCCAGGCAATCCTTTCATTTGGTTTTGCCAATTTTCCAATCCCCGCGCTTCTCTACCCACCGGGGTCTTGGACGAGCATCATTTGGCTTCCCGTACGAGGTCATGTTTGAAAATTTGAACCCAACGCTTCCGCTTGCAAATAAATATGTAAAATAAAAAAACACGGGCTAAAATGGGAATAGGCAAGGCTTTTCCCATTTTTATTTTCTTTTTCATAACCGCTCATGGACTGCAACACGTCCGGGAACGCTGCACTTCTCTTTTTCATCTCAATGGGGCTGGTAATGTGCTTCTTACGCTGTGAACCATGCTTTCCGGTATCGTCCTTCCCTTCTTGGCCTATCGTCCTTCCCAATGGTGGCTATCATCAACTCTTTCTGTGAATAATTTGGACGCTGCAACGAGGGCGAACGGAGGGAAGTTAGAATGTCACTCGTGAGTCAGACTTTTTACTTTGATTTTTATTTTTCGTCCAACCTCAAACTCTTGTTTCTCGTATCTTTTCCGTTTTTATCATGCCTTTGGGATGCGAATGCAACGTTGTAATATTGTACCCATCGCTGAATGAAACTGGTATTGAATGTGTATTTCAAGGACAAGTATTCATATATTTTTGTAATTAAATTAACTAAAATCATTTTAAATTAACTAAAAACAATGCAAATCTATCTTTCATACATCACTTCAAAAAGATTACTTTTCAAAACAGTCAAATAACAACTGGTAATATACATTTACATTTAATCTACACAGTAATAATTTTACACAGTAATCTACATCTACATTGGGTCCGCGACAGCCGAGCGGTAGCGCCGGTTAGAAAATCGGCCCAAGAGCGCCGAGGCTCACCACCTCGACGGCGTGGATTCGAATCCCAACCGAGACCGGACCCTCCCCTGTACGAGAGGACTGACTGTCCACGTACAACAGGGAAACAAGTCTCGTAAGCCCTTAACGGGCAGGCATGACCAAGAGGTCGTTACGCCAAGAAGAAGAAGAAGAATCTACATTTAACATAAAACCTACTCGCTGCCATGAAAGATGAGGATTAAGCAAAGATAACATATTCTTCTCGATGTTCTTTGTAAATTTTATCCATTTTCAAGCAACTGTAATTCGATAAATCAAGCACAAAATGAGAAGATTATGAAGACATCTACGGAGCATAGGATGGGAAAAAGGGTGGCTGTCTACTACGAAATAGAAAAGCGTTCAAAAACACAGATTATTTCGCTACTCGCTTCTACCATCGTTGCTGTCATCGTTAAACAATCATATTTTCTCTTTTGTTATACTTTATACAAACTATCCAATCAAGAGAGTGTAAGGTAGTTCAAATTGTAATCCACAAAATCAAGAGTAAAACGAGAACAACTTAAATATTGTATAACTAAAAGCTTTTATATTTTCCAATAATCACACACTTGTTGGCTAGAAATTACTACATTGGTAATTTTTCCAAAAACGCACATTTATTACTAGCAAAACTCTCCATTTTAACGAAAGAAACGATGGTTATGCCTAGCAATTGTATTGCAAACAATCAAGAGAGTTTAAACGTGTTGGACTCATATCCGTTCGCCGGTAGCTTACAGGAAATGAGGGTTTATGGAGGATGTAAGCCGGTGGTTCAATAATTGACCATTATTTATAAATTCAACTTCACTTCTATTCCGCACAATGACCGTCGACTGAGACTGCCAAACCTATTTTGCAGACGAATTGCACTATCATGTGTTGTAATAATTTGAAAGTTGTCAGTATTATGCAGCATTAAACGTTCAGTATGCTCATGTTTGATTGTCGTTCGTGAAACAGTTTGTGTTGTAAGTCTTTACCGACTTTACTCATCATTGCATAAGAAAAGAGTAGTTCCAGAACTGGCCAAGAGAATTAAAGAGAAGCAAGAAAAAGCCGAATGGAAGCAAATCAAGAACCGAGCCCCGCTGCTGACCACGTCGAGAGGCACGTTAAAAAATCACCAGTCATAGGAAATTATTATATAATGAATGTCTGAACCGGAAAACGGTCTTACGGCAGTCATTGTACGCGGTCTACGTGGCATCCTAAGAAATGGGGCCATCCGTACGCAGCGTTCCACCATTAATCGTCTTATTTTATTATTATATTTTCCCTAGTTCCTCTTCAGTTTTGCTTTCATAAATTATCTAGGTCTGCGTTGGTGCTTCTATTTTTCAGGCACTTAGATGATATTGCTATTACGCTCTCTTTGAGCACGAAACGGTGAAAGAATGAATCTGCCCAAGAAATCTTGAATGAGACCTTGTTTGTAATAATCTTAGGTAGTTGTTTGCAGCGCTTCAGCGATGGGTGTTTAGTTGTTTTAACTCAATGTTGTGCGATAGAAAAACAAATGTGATAATTTAATCATGCGACAGTTTCTCAACAGAATGAGAAATAAAGTATCAAATCTTTAAGATTGATATGTCTGCACGAAAGATCTTGAAATATATGACACTCGTCCGTTTCTTCGTACATTGCCTGAAAATAAGCTCAGAAAACCTTCTCAAACCTACCATTGCCCCTCATAACTTCATGTCCCTCACTCCGTGGTACTATGACCTCACTGTTCATAATGCACCGGTTTCCTCTTGACGACGCTATCTTTTTTATTTTCCATATTTACCCTCGCCTGCAAAGTGGTGCACGGTTGCATCGGTGCATCGCTGTGACCCGAACAGAAGGGGATGGACATGCTTTAGTGGGTTTCGAGAACTTTTGCCCGGTGCAATCGGTTCCGAAGGGGGTTGACCTTCGCACCCAAGTCTCCGGGGTTTGTTAAATGAAAATGTTTAAACAATTTTTCAACATCCGGAAAGGATGCACGCTGCCTGCTCGTAAAATTCCGCTACCGCTATCCGGTTTCTGGTGGAAGGTAGGAAATTAGCTTTTCGATCAAACAGCTCTGCCTGAAGGTAGCCTCTATTGGAAGCAGGAGTTAAATGCATAAACTTACACACACATACATAGACAAGGCAGGCACACCGGTACTATAAACTCCCGCTTGTCCGATGGATGCACCATCGCGATGTCACGTGCAGTGGCTGTCTTGAAGAAAACGGCGGCTATCATTCAAACACGTGAAAGTGGGCAAAAATGTGTCCCGCGAAGAGAAGTTGTATTTATTTTATTCTATATGCACCTTTTTTTCTTTTCGCTCAATCCATTTCTTTCCCCTCGCGTCCGCCGGAAGTGCATCGCTCCAAGGAATGCACAAAACATTTAAAAAAATCAACGATGACGACAAAACACTAACCCCTTTCCAAAAATGCATTCTAGATGCAGCGAGTGACGTCTGAAAAGAAATTACGAAACTCCTTCACCCGGACGGGCGATTTCTTTCGTTCCCACTTTCACCCTTTCAGCTGCGCGTGCCTGTAGGTGTATGTGTTCGAAGTGTGCGCCACTGCCAGAGCATGCAATTTATTTCAGCCTTGTTGTCTAGACGTGAATGATTATTATTATTCTTATTTCTTGCAATAGTGTGGGGCTGATACAGGCAGGAGTGCATTCGATGCATTTGGAGGCAACGCCAAGGCATTGCGATGGAAATAGACGAGCCATGAAACCTTTTTTTATTTCCTAGCTCAGTCCAAAAATTCCGTGAAAGTACCTTTCGTGTCTTCGAAAAATTCTATAATCTAAACATTTTCTAGTAGCTGTGGGTAATGGTACCGATATGGAATTAAAAAAAAACTTTAAATAAAGTTTTTCACAGGAATTCATTGGCCTGTCCTTATTTGCAAATTATTGGCAAAGAACAGCAAATTCCACTGGTAAAACCCATGTTTTCACACGATCGATAATACGACAAACGTAAAAAAAAAATTCTTCGTCCCATTTCAAACCACTCGGTTAGCCACAAAATGTATGTCGCCAGCAATGCTTACACTCATTCCGACTCCTTTGGAAAGACTTTGGCAAACATTTCTCCACGGGGGGAAAACTATTCTTGTAAAAATTATCTTACCCAATAATGTATGGCATTTTATTTTCATAAATAGTTCCGTCGGGCAAAGTGAGCGCTCCACAGTTGATTTCATTTGGTTTTCCCTTTCTCTTGTTCCATGGAGAAAACAAAAATGTCAACGTGGAAATTCACAGCCTTATCATACCCTGTCTAAGTTCCGCCGATAACTTTCACACAAAGGTTTTGTACTTAGGTTTAGGTTTACCACTTTTGCTGAATACCATTAAAGTTGCTCTGATCATTAGGACTTTGCATTTTTGTGTTCATGTTTTCAAACATCTTTTAAAAGTAACACTTTATTGTTCATAGGGCTGCAGATTATTAAAAATATTATACCATTTTCCATCATACATGCAACTTTTTCCATGACCTATTAAATGGCACTGTTATACAACACAACAAGGCACTACCGGTGTATAATTGTTCTCAATGGACCCCAACCCATTACGATTAATTAAAGATTTCGTAATTATCATCGTCAGTTTTACCAAATTAATGTGGCAACGGTTTGAAACGCTTAGCTTGGCTACCATTCCCGATAGAGATCCATCTCCAAAGGGCGACCCAGTTGCTTTTGCACACTTATTTTGCATCTGCATGTGTGTATGTGTGTTTTGAAGAGTGTATGTGTGCACTTACTAAAGCTCGTTAGTAACCGCTGCACTTCCTGGTTGAAATAAGTTTCGGAAATGAGCTCGATTAAGGGTTAATGCTGAATTGTAACTCATTTCTGCCTTCATATCCCTCACTGTTGGTGCTTTTTCCGATGTTTATGCTCATTATTTTCTCTCTTTCGTTTCAGGTATGTATGGGAAGAATTCATTCGACAATACTGCCCTTCAGTTGGTAGTTCTATAGGATGTTGGAAACCCGTGTGGTTTTCGTACAATTATTTCGTCATTCCTCATAGCAACAGTCCCAGCATATCAGGATAAGTATAAAAAAAAGCTTATTTGTTTTTACCTAACGCAGCCTTTATTGAAGCAGTTACGGATTTTTAAACCACAATGCAAATGAAATGTCGATTGAATTAAATTGTAGCACTCCATTGCATCCGACTGGTCACATTACAAGTCACTAACCTAAGCCAAGGAACACATACTCACACGTACAATAACGTTAGCAGCTATCTAGGCTGGTGCATTGAGCGTAACTTCATCATAAATGATACAACGGGGCAGTTGGAGCGATATAAAAATGTTTATAGTTACACCGAAAGGAACAATCAAAAACACATTGTTACTCCGAAGTCATTTGACGAGCCATAAAGACGCACTTTTAATTGCGTTACGCTTGCACGTGCACATGGGTATTTTTCCTCCATCCGACTTTTCACCCCGATGCGAAAGCAGTTGACTCGCTGCGCACAACCGTGTTTGGCAGTTGGTATTTGTGCCGATGAACGCACTGAGTGTTTTCCAATTTGTGCAATACTAAATATGTATTAAACGGGCAAAACATACTAAAAGGATTACCTATTGTTCATCCCAAAATCCTCAAAAAAAAAAGCAAAAAGGTGATCGTTACGAGATGTTTTCACTCATCGAAAAAATCCCCCACTATTGGCTAGGTAGAGACGCGTTTCCGTTAATCCGAAGCTATACTCAAGCGGCCAAAAAGAACCGCCGGAGAAGGGTTCCGGTTTTATGATCACTAAGTTTTAGTACCACCGTCAATTTGTTAACGCTCTTCACGCGCACGCGAATCAGCATGCAGGGCTGGCGTTGGATTAACTTCCGACCCGTTTCCCGCACTCGAGCTGGAAAGGAATTAAAATAACTGAAGACGGAGAAAAAAAACCATTAAATTTTGGAACTGTCGAGTACGTGGTACGATGGATGTAATATTGTTTACAGGGACGGTACATCTGAGCGGCACGGACTGTCGTACAACTGCATAGAGACGTACTTATAAGACAATTTTATTGTGGGCTAAACAGACTTTTATTGAAACCCTAAATCGTTCACAGTATAGTTACTCTATTTGCACGTTTTCACCCTTACTTATTGGAACTTTTAGTTGTATTTAAGAGCAGCTCAAAAAATTCAATTTCAACCAACTTCTTGAACGACCAATGTGGGTCGAGTATGTGGAACATAGAATTAGGTAGACATCAACCAGCGTCGTTCCCAAATAATACACGGTCATAAGCACTCCCTTCGAACTCTTCCCTCACACGCAGCATTTATTAATGAGATAACAGTAAACCTAATTCTGCGAGCGAGAGAGAGAACAAAAAAAACATCGACCAAAGAAAACTACACCAATTACAACTTCCGATCGACAAATTTGAGTGGGCGCCACCCGGAGCCGGTAAACTTCAATTGCGTACGGAACTGCGGGGCTCCCGATTGGCGGCTCCGAGCTGCTGGTGTCTTTCCGAATGTCAGCAGAAGTTTGCTTCATTTCCGCTCTCGGAAGTCTTGAGAGGGCAACGGGATGATGCTGAGGCCTCAGTGAGTTTGCTAGATAATTTACCCAGCCTCCCTCCGGGCGTACACCGGTGCACCGCAAGCTATCTTATTTGTGGCCTCATTGCACGGTGGCTTGAAGATTTGTCAGTTATGACACACACAAACACACACGTCGGGGTACAAGTTTTCCATCTCCAGCATCGTGCTGACATGGCTCCATGAAGGGAGAAACAGAAAACGGAAGAAAGACGTGTGCCAAGTCATCGTTGTTTATGTTTGCGAGGTCCGGTGAGCTAACCCGAACTTCGTCCGAACCCGCCAGTACTGGGAGTTTGCGAGTCGACCTCCGCGTCGAGCCGACCCGATCGGAAGTTGTAATCAGTTGGGATTATACTGGCCGAGCTGCCCTTTTCGGTAAATGTTCACCTCTCCCGACTCCGCAAGATTGTAAGCCGTGGTGCCGACGTCGGTCATGTGGAGAAATTCACCTAATTTCTTTTGTTCCTCTCGAATTTTTTCACCGTCGATCCTATTACTGCGAAGCACAACCAACACGGACACATCCGCTTCCGGATCTCGTTCGTCGTCTAGTTTCGTAGCGAACGGGAAACGTGGAACTAACGGTCAGCGAATGTACGCTCCAAATTTGAGATTAGGTTCCTTCTGTACATGACGGAAGAAATAGCTAATTGATAATTTTGTATTGCAGCCTTTCTTCGGGACGGATGCTGTAAAAAATGTCAAATCCGCATAGTAACTTTACAGCAACAATATACATTTCCTGGTTTTTAGTTAGAAGCAAAACTCTGACTGAATACTCTAATATCTTACATTTTACTTGGAACATTTTTTACCGAAAGTTCCCAACAAATTAATTAAAAGTAACATATCTCAATTGAAATCTAAACCAATACCAACTGACTTCAAGGATGCTTGTAAGAAAATTTACCATTTAAGTTAATTGTTACTCAACGGGTCTTGTTGAACGAACTTGTTTACATTGCCACCTACTTTTCCAGTTGCAAGTGTTGGGTTTGGACGAAACCGCAGTCCCATCTTCTAGTGTTGACTCCTACTCAAGAAGCGGCCCCGGGTTGGCCCTTGGACGTAAACGTGTACGCTTGGGTCCCATCACGATCGACATTCGCCGCCGATCATCATAAGTAAATCGCCGTTTAGCTCTCCGTTTTATTCTCGCTCGAAAGTAGCGGCGAGCCACACCACAAAAAACCGCACGACGTGACCAACCCCCAATTGTTTATCTTTCCCGGGCCGTCGGTTTTTGTATTTAATATTTCGGCTTCGGCCGCCCTTAACGACCCCACGCCGATTTGGCGGCCGCAAACAGTTTCACCGCTGGATGTTTACTGGAAGAAGTTATTTGAATAATTTACCGATTATAATGACGATTATTGTTATTGAAATATTAAAACAAAATCGGACGCACTCTTGAGGTCAAGGAGGAGGGAGAGGGGCATCGATGCCGCCAACACGAAGGGAAAAGGCCACCCAGCGCCGGCGGCCACCATCAACAATGGTGTGTTCCATTTCGGTTCGCGGTTCTCCACGACAAACGCCTTTCTTCGCCCCCTTTGGCCGAGCGCGGTCTCCTTTCATGTGTGTATATATTTTTTTTAGTTTATTGTGTGGTGTTGTCTCCTTCAACTTTGCTCCCAACCTTCCGTCCCTCACTTCCGCCGAAAAATAGACCAAAACGATGGTACAGTTTGGGCCTAAGTTTATCTTAAAATTTTCTTTTCAGTTTGTTTTGTCTTGCTGGCCCAATCATGAATAGGTAGTTTCTTATTAGGCAACATTTACTCATTTGTCGAGGCACGTTAGAAGGGTGAGTGGTTTTAAAGGTAAACTGGAGGTTTGGTAACGAAACTGTACTTGCACGTACAACTGGTACTGAATAAAATGAGGTCAGAAGGAAAGTATTTGAAACACTGGCAAAAAAAAATTGGGTTGTATTATGTTTACTCATTAAAATGTTGAAAAGACATTTTTTGCAACAATATTTTTACACACCGTCGAACGATATGTTGTTCAATTCAACAATGTTAGCTCTGGTGTGTTTTAAAATAAATTGTGGTAATACAAGGACGGAAAGCAGTAAACACATTTCCTTTTAAACACCATCGAATGCGTACATTCCATAACATTTGCAAAAGGACTTTGCTAGAGAATTTACGATTTTTAGAGACACATTTGAAACAAACAAATTAAAAAATGCATGTCAAATTACTTTCCCCTTTGAGACGTACTGATCCGTCGACGTGTCAATGCAATTCATCAAATCATTGCGTGTCGCCACGCAGGGAAATCATGACGTAGGGTATTTACAAGGTCCCACTAACCGTTAATCACCGATTTCATTCCAGTCTAAAAGGAAGTGAACAAGTGGCAGAAAGCCATCGGAAGCAACCCTTGTGAAGGATAAATCCACAGAACCGGATGATTATACATCCTACAATGGTGTCCTTTGGTGACAATCGTGGATCGTTGGAAGAGCTTAGCGATATTTGCTACTGAAGTATGTGAAGTTATGAATACGATGACGAATACTCTGACAGTGAAACAAAATATCGAGGACGTTTAACAAGTGTTGGTGTAGAGGGCAGGTCTTTTGGGAACGAGCGGAGCTATTTAATCCCTCTTGTTGAGTTTTTTTATATCCACCTAAAACTGAAAAGAATTTCAAGAAGCATAAAGATGACAAACTGTCAGTAGTACATTGGGGCGGTGAATCTTCCTATAACATAAGACAGAATACGAAATAGAAATAATGTGAAATTGTTTCGTCTGTTGACCAAAATATGTACCTAAATAATGTACTGTTAATAATAACACATAACGTTAACAATAGTATAATCTTTCTCCGTTTTTTTAATATCGACATGTATCAACAAACCACTGTAGCCGATTTAGATGCTCAAATTAGAAGCTTACTTAACACCCGATGCGTCATTTAACATGACGTGAAAACACGTGTCCGCGTAGAGAACTTTCTCTCCGGCATGTAAGCTTCATCGCCACTTCCGTTCCATACCGATTTAGAGACGGTAATTATCCATTTGTTCTTAATTATCTACACACGAAAATGGACGCGTTATTCATCCGACCGAAAGCTGTCAGTCCCAAGTTCATCTTACACCGCCATGAAAATGTGCTAAGAGGTGTTAAATTGTAGACACGCGAACAGACACAATTGTATTGCATTGCCCTATCGCAGGAGCTCGTAGTAGGTTCCTCTGCAAGTAAAGAGAGAGAAAACGCTATGTTTTATACAAACAAGGAACGTAGATATGTATGTTTATCATATTAGACTTGTTGCTTAAGTCTTGAAAAAAACGCACGGCTGAGAAGCACATTTTAAAAGCGGCAGGTCTTATGAAACCAATAATTTTATTTCATTCTCAGTATCAGAACGCATATCACGTATACACTCACTCTTGCCAGGTTTCTATTCACGCTTAGAGTTGTTCGAAATGCTCAGATTTGTTACTCACGCTTTAGGAAGGCGGAGATTCAACGATGATACTTCTTGAACCGATACCCTCGCCGGCGAAGATGACGACGACCGCAGCGTTGACGATGTTAAGCACCCGGTGTGCTGCACGAAGGGAAAACCACCAATCGGTGGACTCCGGGCACACCGCCGGCAACCGGAACCGTCGCGTGAAGTCTGGGAAAAGTCTCTTGCGGCAAGCCGTAGCACTTCTGCGCCTCGCATCCGTAGGAAGGATCCTATCAGCAAGGCAGTCGCCCGTTCGCTGCCACTGACGGCGGCACGCCTGGAGGGATTTTCTTCTCACGCCATCCGGGACCCGGTTGGCACGGCAGGTCAAGGAGCCTACGAAAGAGTGATAGAACATTTTATTATGTATAAGGATCACGTCGTCGTCGTCGTCGTCGTTGGCGGTAGTAGCGTCTGCTGGCAATGTACTGGGACCTGTTGCCTTCGCTCTTCCCGGAGCACGATGAGGTAATTGCTTGGTTTTGGGATACCGGAAGAAATCACTACCATGCGCGCGCGCGTGCTCCTGTCTGCCATCTCGAAAGACTAGACGCCGGCTAGACGATGTGGCATTGGCAAATCAAGTAGAATCGACCACCGCCAGGGGTCTGGGTGTTTAACGAGGTGAGAAACCAGTCCCTCACTGCGCCGTCGATGTCTTTTACTCCCGCTTTTGGCATGCTGCTGATTTACGTGCAGAAAACCACACAGTTTAGTCAACTGAAAAAATATGCTACGACTCGTTTACGATAGGCTATGAAATTATAGGTGTTTCGGGCAGTTTAAGCTACTTTTCTTAGCATTTGTACTACCTATGAATTGACAGAGTCTTAATTATTTTCAATTGGCAACCTTGTTACATAACCCCTGCTTCCCAGGCCTCATAAAAGTACCTGTATCGTAATCTATCTTACCGAAATTTTGTTTTTGCTTATATGCATCACGCTCGTCAAGCGTGTGTAAAGTTCATGTTTATTCAAGTGTAACAGAATCTACAACAAATCTAGAGTAATAACTCTGTTTTCTTTAGCGTAACCTTCCAGGAATCCAAAAAGGAGCAGGAATAATAACATTGGCGTCTCTCTCGTAGCTGTTGTTTAAGCTTGAACAGCTGTGTCGGCAAGATTGTTGTGACGGAAGGATCGACCGAGTGTCGGTACTTGTCTCGATCTATGCGGGGATTTGATGCTCCGAATATCGCTATGGTAAGCGGGTATAATCCAAATTTATCTGAGGGAAGAAGCTTCATAACTTATTGGACAAAACGAAGATGGAGAGCGGTGGGGTCGTTGACCTATAAGGGTTCGTAATCATAGTTAATTGTCCTACATAAAATTTAATGAACTGACTGAATAGTCAGTTTAATTTGTTTGTCATACATGTGTGTTTCATTTCGAAACATTTTATGAACTAAGTTTTAGTGATATCGATTCTACAAACTAACGCCCAATACATTGAACCATGCACAGTTTCGAAATAACAATGTAATGGTAAAACTGGTTTTTCTGGACCATAAAGCTGTAAGAAGTGTGATAACGGGAACGTACTGCTTCTATGAAGGGCACCCTTTCTCATCACGTCAAATTTGTTATAGTAGACATAGGAATAAGTAATTCACGATTACTATGGCAACGATAATACTATATATAAGCAGTGCATCTGCTAATAAAGATCATTCGGTTAAGGAACCATTCTGCAATAGGTTATGGGCCCAGAAGAGTAAAAGCAAAAGTCGAAAATGAGTACTGGAAGTTCCGTTGAACAAAACGCTACGGAGGGAAGAGGAGCAGGATTGCCGACGGCTGGCGTAGGACGGCTCAACGGAATCAATCTTCCCATGGTAGAAAGGTTACGTGGACGTGAAAATTACTCAACATGGGCGTTTGCAATGCGGATGATCTTGATCCGCGAAGGAACTTGGAGTGCCGTGGAACCTGATGAAGGCGAAGTAGTGGACAAAGAGACAAAATTGCGTGCATTGGCAACAATCTGTCTGAGTCTGGAGAGTTACAACTACAGTCTGGTTCAGGACGCAACGGATGCAGCTTCAGCATGGAAGAAATTGGCCGCAGCATTTCAAGACACCGGATTGACCAGGAAGATCGGCTTGCTTCGGAAGTTGACGAACATAAGGTTAACCTCTAGCATGAGCGTAGAAGAGTATGTTAACGAGCTGATGTCGACTAGCCACAAGCTTGCTGCGATCGGATTTCAAGTAGACGATTCCTGGATGGTAGCATTGCTTTTAATGGGATTACCGGATCATTACGAACCAATGATCATGGGGCTGGAAGCATCAGGAGCGAAACTTACGTCGGATGCGGTAAAGGCAAAAATTCTGCAGGACGTGAAGTGTGATAGGAATCTTGATGGCAGCATGAATAACGAAGCATTGTACATAAGAAGAGAGTATAAACCAAAGGCGCAGTATAAGAAAAGGAGCGAAAAGACGTGCTATAATTGTAAAAGGCCTGGACATTTTGCAGCCAAGTGTCCAATGTCTGGAGAAAAAGGAAAATCAAGTTCACTATGGAGTTCGTTTGCTAGTGGCGATGCAAACAGTGAATCTTGGTATTTTGATTCCGGAGCAACTTGTCACATGGCAAAACCGAATCAACATTTTAGTGATGAGACAACGTTGCAGCAAGCGATATGGACAGCGAATAATGGCAGCATGATGGCTATAGCACGAGGTACAGTAAAATTAGAAGAGAATAACGCTAACGTATATGAAGTTCTGAAGGTACCTAATTTGGTTACGAATCTATTGTCTGTGAGTGCAATATGTAAAAAAGGGCACACTGTGATTTTTACAAAAAGATGTTGAATCTGTCGAGTTTATGGAATTATTCACAGAAGATTTGTTGATCCCGCACGAAGTGCCAATAGAAGTCGAAAACAATTGTGAAAGTATAGCAGAAAATTTAGAAAGAGTCAGCGAAACACCGCATGCTACAGGACAAAGCGAAGAAACTCAGCCAGTTTTGAGACGAAGTAGTCGCCAGCGTAATTGTCCAAATAGATACAATGAGTTTGTAAGTTACAACACCATTTCAAACCATCCACCGGAAGAAGATATTCCGCAGAGTTACGATGAAGCTATGAGGAGACCTGATCGTGAAAAATGGATCGAGGCAATGAAGCAGGAGATGGTATCCCTGAATGAGAACCAGACGTGGATGATCACCGATTTACCAAAGGGTCGAAAAACCATTCGAAACAAGTGGGTTTTCTCCATCAAGCGAGGATCTGATGGAAATGTGGACCGGTACAAGGCGAGACTAGTTGTTAAAGGATGTTCGCAGAAACCGGGAATCGACTATGAAGAAGTGTATGCTCCTGTAGTGCGATATTCAACTGTCCGATACCTGATGGCACTTGCTACGAAGTTTGATATGGATGTGGACCAGATGGATGTGGTTACCGCATTTTTGCATGGAGAACTAGGTGATGAGCAAATTTTCATGGAGCAACCCGAGGGGTTTGCAATTCCAAATGGAAAAGTATGTAAACTGAAGAAAGCGTTATACGGTTTGAAGCAATCGAGCCGGGTATGGAATGCAAAGTTGAATGAAGTACTGCTAGAATTTGGCCTACAACGATCGAAAGTTGATACTTGTTTATATTGGAAGATGAATGAAGATAAAATGCTGTTCGTAACAATATATGTTGACGATCTGTTAATTTTCACGAATGATAATCCTTTGAAGAAAAGACTAAAACAATTTCTAATGCAGAAATTCAAAATGAAGGATTTAGGCACAGCATCACATTGTCTTGGCATTCGAATCAAGAGAGATCGAAGTGCAGGAATATTATCACTAGATCAACAGTTATATATCGAAGAGATTGTTAGGCGATTTAGAATGGTCGACGCAAAACCTGCAACAACTCCCATGAATCCTGATCTTAAATTGGAAAAGTCAATGTCACCAAAGAATGACGCTGAAGTTGAGGAAATGAGAAGTGTACCGTTTAAAGAAGCAATTGGATGTTTATCCTTTGTAGCGCAAATAACTCGACCTGATATTGCCTTTGCTGTGAATACTGTTAGCCAATTTTCTTCAAATCCCGGAAGACAACATTGGGAGGCTGTGAAGAATATAATAAGATATCTGAAAGGTACAGCGAGCAGGAAATTGCAGTACAGAAAGGATGAAAGCGGAGAATTGGCAGGATATACCGATGCTGATTGGGGAGGAGATCCTGACAGTCGCAGATCAATGAGTGGATACGTGTTTATGTTGCAAGGTGCAGCAATAGCATGGGGCGTAAAGAAGCAACCAACAGTAGCTCTTTCATCTTGCGAAGCAGAATACATGGCTCTCTCTCGAAGCATTCAAGAGGCAATATGGTGGAAAAACCTTTGTTCGGAATTCAGCGATGTAGGAACAGTTCTGATTTATTGCGACAATCAGTCTGCAATCATCATCGCTAAAAACGGATCGTATAACCCTCGGACGAAGCATATAAGCATACGCTACCATTTTGTGAATGAAAGCTTAGAAAATCAAGTGGTGAAACTCGAATATGTATCGAGTAAATTACAACTGGCCGATGGATTCACTAAGCCTTTGCAACGGATGAACCAGGCTAGGTTTTGTAATAGTATAGGAATCGTGAATTAGGGAGGAGTGTTATAGTAGACATAGGAATAAGTAATTCACGATTACTATGGCAACGATAATACTATATATAAGCAGTGCATCTGCTAATAAAGATCATTCGGTTAAGGAACCATTCTGCAATAAAATTATCATCAAATAACCATCAAGTGCTAAGACGCATCCCGTGCGCTATACGTGAACATCTTCTTTTTTTCGTTTGTTCCATTTTCTTTCCGAGTTCGAGATAAAACCCGATCCACTCGCCCGTTGGATGCCACAAAATTAGCGTTTTGATTGTTATGCTCATATTTATTTGAACATGAAGCGTAAATCATACTTAGCACACCATCGACGCGTTCCCCGTCGAGAACTCGAACGAAGACGTCGACATTTGCTCTGCGTTGATATTTTCTTGCCAGACAAGCTCGGCGAACCGTTTAACCGGTTCAACCTGCTCCCGGAGCGACAAGGTGCTGAAAAGCTCGTCAGCCGGCCAAGTGCTGCTGAATGCCATGGCGGTAATAGTAATTACTATCGGGCTAAAATGCACCAGCATTCCATTACTGGTTTGTGATCTTCATTTGCGAAGGAGATCTCAACTGAGAAGGGGGGCCTAGACAGGAGGAGTATGTCGTCGAAGTCTAGTATGAGGTTTGGAGGCCATGGTAGATTCTTTACTAAACGAATCGCCTGGATTATTGTTCAAAACAAAATTGTTACAGTTTTTTACAGTTTGCGATTTTTTTCGTTTTGACTTCTGTGCGGTTCAAACACAAGTGAAATGATGATGCTAAATTTTGTGCACTCTATGACAACTTCCGTTTTCTATAAAAAACATGATAGAGCAGTTCATTTGAAGTTCCAAAACAACATAAAGCGTTGAAAGGCCTTTCAATAAAGTAAACTGATGTTTTTTAATCGATTTAGGGGGAATGCCTAGTAACCTCGATACGTAAACGCTGTTGCCTAAAACAGCCCGGAAATTGAATTCCAGAATTAACTAATATACCCCAAAAATGTGGCTGGATAGTGCATGAATTTAAAATATGATTGCATTTGCTTTCAGGGCAAATATTGTTCGGAAAATATGCTTCCATGTGGTTTAGAAATAGGAACACCGGATATGTGTCCTTAAAAACACCTCACTGTAAAATCGTTCCAAGTAAAATTCGAGTGAAAAATACTTGAACGTTCTTGAGAGAGTTTGTTTTCCAAAATGTCAGCCACAAAGTAACTTTCAACAGAAAATATAAAGTTACTCGAGGAAGTTTACTCATATTCGTCCTTGGGTTTCTTGCTGGATTTAATCAATACCAAATATATTTTTTCTGGTAATGAATACACCAGCAACAGCAGAAAAAGAAAAGCAAAACGGACAATGTACCGTGCCTACATGTGATGTACTTTCTTTCGCAGACGGCATCGTTCGCTTTAGACCTCGTACTAATTATATTTCGCTAATAATTACAATAAATTATCGTCAACCGTTCGTATGCGCGTTTTGTTCTTTCGGCAAACGACCACGCGTTCCCCGTCGGTCTGCTTAACAAGCTTGACATCGATGCACCGATGCACCGCAACAACATCAACAACAACAAAAACAACAACAACACCCTATCTGCATCCATTGTCCAGCTACCGGAGCGGCGAGAGGCAAGCGTTCCAACTGCAGTTTATGTGCATATTTAATTCAAAAAGTTTCAACAATGGTATAATAAATGTGGCCCAGTACCCGACCGCCCCTAACCTTTCCCCTCAAACCCCGGCCCGGTGGCAAAATCGCGAGGCTGACCTCCGGCGGCCGCGCTCCGCTTTTCGAAGACAAACAATGAGCTTATAAATATTAGATAATGTAATGCCACCGACGTCACAACGACGCCGCTTCGGCCCCGTTCTAATCCAGCCCCGATGCCCTCCCCCCCCACCCCGTTCGCTGGGTGGTCTCTTACCTTCCAACCCTCGCTCCACTTTGCCCCTTTCGTCAACCGTGCCCGGTTGCCATTTGTCAAGTGCCTAAACCGACTCCTTTTCCCTTCTTGTTGCCACCTGTTTGTCTTAAGACGCGCTGGACCTTCGAGCCGGATGTTGGTCGATTGTAAATATCGGCGAAAACCCTCTTCGATTCACCGGCGGGTGAAACTCGCGGTTTTCCACCGGCATGGCACCGCTCATTTGCCAGCTGCTTAATGATGTGTTTATAGGGAGATTATTTTACAATAAATTTACATAACCTCATTTGCATAGATGCACCTTGTGTCCGGCGCATCTTCGGTGTTTTCAGCGTCCGACCGACCGGCGGCGGCGGCGGCGGCACGTCTTGTGATGTGTGCTTGTGTGTAGTGCGCTACATGGTCCACGCCAATCCCATGTCGCGAACAAGCAGCCCATTCTGGAGCCGCATTCGCAAACAACCTGCGTTCGAAAAATAAAAAAAACTTCTCGCCATCGCGCACCAGAATCCAGTAGTGTCCGGTTGGCCAACACTTTGTCCCATCAATCAGCAACGAATGAGTGATTTTGAAGAATCGATCATTTCTGTGGCCCGATCAGCATCGGTGAATGTAAATGTGAACTATCCAGCAATAAATTAGAGGAACATTTTCTTCGCCAAAGAGCCTCGAAGTTTCTCCACGTGGGCTTATCTGCTACTGTAAACTCTGTTTGTTTTACGAACAAATTATTATTGTATGTTGTATGACACTTTTACCACTGTTAAACATCATTCATTATTTTACCTGTACAAAATCAATTTGTTAGTTCATAGTAAACCACTTTACAATATAACATTACGTTGAAATCAACCTTCCAATTTGCAACGCTCGAAACTAGCGCACATCGTATTTCTGGTACTCGTTCGTTATTCATTAAATCAGCAGCGGGTGGTTTGGAAACGTTCGACAAAAGGGGCAAAATTTCAAGCCTATCCTGCGGCATACAAAACCCAGCCCCAGTAGCGATCCCACAAATAGAATCATGGAAAAAATATAAACGGAGGAAGTAGTGAATAAGAAATGGCTTTCATTTATCATTGATACGTCGAGACATAACATGCATACGTAACTATTTCTGGGCCGAAGTGCTGCTCTCTGTTTGGAGTATTTTGTTTTTCCTGCTGCCACGGCTTGGACTTCTGCTCGGCCGGAAAAAAAATGTTACCGGCAAAGAGTCCATCAAGAGTGTACCGACTAGCGGTACCCTTGTAAAATGTGCGCGTCCGGGCGTAGTTTGTGGAAGGAAGTGTTTTGTTTTTCCGATTTTCTTGCTTTAATTTCCAACGACAAACCCGCTCCTGCAAAACGAGTGTACCAACTTACTGGAAACAGCCACCATTGCGGACGAGAAGCTGGTGGATTGTAATCATTTTCATATCTGCTCTCGCGCCATTAGGAAAAAGGGATGCCAAGCAGCGTGGTTCGTGGTTCGTCCTTGGCGCGCACACCGATCTCCACCACCGGAGAACGAACGGCGAATGGATGTGTACATGTACACATGCCTTTCAATTGCCCGGACACCATTCGACTCCGGCCCAGGACGATCCCGAGGACGCTCTCCTTTCCCGGCCGGTGGCGGAACATAGAACCCAAAAAAAAACACCCATTCCGTTAGCTGACGACCAATCAAGCAAGCAACAACTTCCGTTCGCAACCAGACACCAATGGATTTGGGCTAGGCGGGCAGGAGGAGCGACGGCAAAGGGGAAGAATGGCGGCGTGCACACACACAAAAAAAGACACATAGCCCCATTCGCGCCATTTTGCTCCACTGAAAAGACTTTTCATTAATCATTCATCAAAACATATTTAAAAACATTTTTCCTGCTGAAATATGCAGCCACGTCGTTTCGTTTCGGCGTGTTTTCCAGCCGTTGGCCGTCCTCGTCCCCTCGCTCGCACTGCAAAACCCCGCCGTGCGAGCTCTAGCCCATTAGCTTCGGTACCCGCTCTTGCTGTGTCTCGTGCGGCCGAGACCCGGATCGCAACGATGGCACTTTCACGATTTTCCCGGCTTCCGTTCGCAAACCAATTCGATCGTCCAGATCCGTATTCGTGGCAGAAAAGTAGCTTGCATGTATGCATGGAGCAGCAGTACGTAGGATTGGGAATGCGTCCTGAATATAGCCCCCGCTCTTTCCCTTTTTCGATCAACCTCAGCCCACCGAACGGCCTCAAGTTTAGGACGCTGGAAAACCCTAGAAATACAACCACAACGACCCACCGAACAACGCGCTACGTTAGCGCCATTCCCGTACTCCGTCCCTTATATTTTCGGCCGTTCGAATCCTCTCGCGAATGCCCGATGATTTTCTAACCCCAGCTGGCGGCTCGGGGGGTGTGGGGTGGGATTCCGGTGTGCAATGCGCACTGCCACTCTTCTCCACCAATTTGGACACAACAAACGGCATCGGGAATGAGCGTCGGTACGTGTGGTGGAAGAAAAACGGTGGAAAAGTAAGCGGAAATGGTCAGAGTAACAGTGGCGCTACCGGGTTTTTGTGCACCGGGACGCCTACGACGACGATAACGACGACGACTCCGACGACGCCGATGACGACATTGCGTTGTGTTGCTCCATAATTAATAACATGCCACTGAAAATTGCATCGATGCCTACGGAGCGTCGGGCACGGCGTTGTCCGGTGCTCCCGGGGAGCGAGGCCATCGTTGACCTTTCGCAGCATCGAGATGCGTCACGGTGTTGTCTCCCGGGCGTCGCAGGGCGTACGGGTGAAAAAATCGCAAATCACATTCATCAATTTCTAATATCATTTCACTTTTACCTCGACAAGATACGAACTAGAGAAATGTACTGAATGGCATATACTATTTATATTCCTTTCAGTCCATCCGATGCGAAAAATATGTATATACATATCGATGAGCTTTATTTTAGGGAAAACTGCACGCAAGAGAAGATGGCCAGTAAACGAGACAAGTCGAAAGGATACGTATCCTGGCTAATAAATTATATTATTCGGGTTTTTTTCGTCCCACTTCCTCTAAGCACACTCTGTGTATCTTTTTCCAATATTCATGAGCGGGAGGTTCGAAAAGAAATTGCACACAAAAAAGAAGGCAAAGTATCCTTTCTTCAACTTTAACCTTACACCGGAGCGGCTCGGAGGGATACTGCTAAGGCAAAAGTGTGTTTTAATAAAATATCCGGTTTGGATTAATTATGAATGAGCTTCGGTATCGATCCAGGATCGCTCGGTAACGTTTCAGCTCGGAAGAAAAACCTTCCGGCGCAAGTTATATATAAAAATTTGATAAAAAATTCACAACTGTAAGTCTACATTCCGTGCGCCGCGCAGTTGATGGTGATTGAATCGGGCGCTCATTAAATATGCGCAATTTATCTTCGTGCTGCCATTCTTTTTTTTGGAATGGTTTTATAAAATCAACTATCTATCAATCAATGTACAAATGTTTTTGAATTTAAAACTCTTTCATAGTCGAGAGTGTTTCTCTACTGTTTGTAACGTTTTTGAAACAATGTTTTTCTATTTTATCATTTTTAATAGTTCAAAGAATAACGACCATCAAACGTCGTTCGTCGGGGAAAATCGTTGCTTAACTTCCTGTAAACATGACCCTTCCACATCCGTTGCTTCACTTTTTAGCTTTGATGTCAGCCCAGTGGTACTTGACAAACGGCGTCACCCATCGTTCGCCCGATCGTTTTGTAGGTCAAAACGGCCCATTAGTCGATTTGTGTCTTCTGCACGCGCACGCCTTGTAATGGTGTAATTATAAATTTAATTTCAATTAGCATTCAAAATGGAAACAGCACCGTGAGTTACGACATCGTCCACTGTTCACCGGCTAACCGGAACCGGACGGAGCAGCAGAACAAGCACTTTCGGCAGTGATGACGAGTGATAATGATTCCTTCGTGGCTCCTTGCGTTGTGATCCGGCGAAGCGTCTTCGTGTCCTTCTCTAGAGACACTCGAACATCTCGGATATCTGCGGTCGTAGGATCCTAGACGCAGTGGCAATTTCCTCTTGCCACGCACGTAAAGCTCACTGTTGGCTGTTTATTGAGCTCACTTGGACTCATCGTCGCGCTGAACGAAAGCTAGACTCCTTGGATGGTCTTTAATTTCAATAAATGCATCAATTATCATCCATGCGTAATTTGTGTGACGGTCTTGCATCGAGTGGCCCCGGCCTGTGCAGCTCACAGAGTTGGTGAAAACGTATACGATTCGTTTGCTCACATTGAATTTGTTGATTTTCCTGACCCGGAATCATTTGCAATGTTTTCAAATAATGAGCCATTTAAACCACCGGAAGATTGATTGTGGTTGGGGCACGTGTAAGGAATAAATGAGAAATAAGTGTCCCTCTGGTCTATTTCACAATGGTTGCAATGCCATTTCAACCAGGAGCTTGCCACTCTTGGCAAAATGGTGCAATTTACAATCGAACAACAAGTGATTTGAGGGGAACGTGTTTACTTTCCCCAACGACCCGTTAGAGTAAGCATGTTCTGTTTAGTAATAATGCGATAGAAAATATTAATTAGTCGATGGTAAACAACATTATCGGAACAGTAATTGGATTGGCCATTAGGAGAGGATGATGGTAGCGGGTTTTATTTATTTTATTTAACCTTCTAGGTAAATGTTGCTAAATGTTACTTGCAACATCCAATAAAATGTGAATGAGAAGCACTTTACTTCGCATTGTTGATCTGCCACAGGAAAAAAAATATATGCAGATTTTTTTTGCGATCAGCATGCAAAATTCATTTTTCTGGGGATAAGTCTGTTGCGAAAATTGAATGCAGTTATAGAGTGCTGCAGGAACAAGATGCAGTCTAGACAAATCGACCGAAACATACTTTACACTAAACTCTACCCTTTCGAATATCTAGGAAAACTTTGAGCTGCATTCGAACCACTCGAAAAACTTACTCTATAGACATACGATTCCGAAAAGATGTATTGAGATGCAATGTAAATATCCGAGCCAATTAATGAATGCACTACTTTTTTATGAGCAGAGCAAAAACTTCTGAACCTCTCATTGTACGTTGTCTTCACTATTCTGCATATTTTGCTTCTGTTTGCCGTTTTAGATGCCGCCGCACAACCTAAGAGCATTACTGTGCAAGTCAAGGAAAATCATAAGGGTAAAGTGGAAAAGGTGCAGAAATATGCAATCCGCTATGCATCGGTCAGTTTTCAAGTCCGGTTTCATGCAGAAGAAATGCAATCGGAGTATCGTTGTTGGCAAGTTAATTTTCGTTTTTGCAGCTTCTTGCTATCACCGTCTACTTCACTTTTTTAGATTGCATTTTCAGAAATTCAACCCAAACGCTGAATGCACTTGCAGACTGCATTTATAGGTTTTGCCAAAAAAGTTGTACAAAAAAACCACGCAAGGAAAGTTTATATTTGTGTGTATGTGTATTAACAGTCATAGTTTGAACCGAGCACTTGTAATCTTCAGTAACTTCCGCGTCAAACATAATCCATGTAAAAGCTCTTGCTGGTTTCTGATATCGGAGCGTTTATGTTAACTGTTCCGTAATACATCTTGCGTTTTCATACTTATTTTATATTTCAAAAGCATGTTTTTGCAGCAATTCAACGCAATTTGGTACGATTGGTCTTAGGCAATAACATTTAGCAGTTGGAGTTTGTTTTGAAGTCAGCAAATTCCTCATTCCGTTTATAATTTTTTTCAATCCAATCCATTAAAGGTTGATTGGCTATAATTGTACTTGTTAAAATGTGGTTAAATACAATAATAAGTCTACTTTGGTACATGTATTGAGAAAAACTTGTTAAAAAGCTATAAAACAACGGATTCTTTTAATTAATCATTCGAATGGAAAATTCGTTACATTTTACCAGCGACCAGCAAGTTGAAACGACCTGCAGCCTATCGGTTTATTACTGTTTCATGACGAGAAGCACTCAGACCTCAGCAATTACCGTGTTGCGAATATATTTCACGTCAACATAAGCCAACGAAATGCAACCAAATGAACTGTAAAGCCACCGACGGGCATAAATTTGGGTAGCCAAACGATTCGTTGGAAATGAAATTGGAAAAAAGAAAGTGGAATGAAACATATGTCTTAGGCCAGAAAGCAATGAAAGAAACGATTCGTTTCGGAACCGAAAACCTACCCTTGCTAAAAGTACCCCTCAAAGCATCAAGAAAGCCAGTGGATTTTATTACATTTCCGTTCAATGCGTTGAAGTGTAATGCAAGAAGTGGATTGCATCGTTGAAGTACACAAGTAATGATGTGTAATATTTAACGATTCGAATCAGTATACTCGTAGATACACAAATATACTCGTAGAAAATCTAACTTAATTTTACCACAATTGAAAAAAACTCATGCAATATACTCTTGCAGTTATTGACTCTTAGAGTTGTTCATCAATATACAATTTTTCAAATTTGTTGGTAATATTGCATGTATTTTACATTCAACACGGTGTTTCAGGCATCGATACGATCAATTGACCGGAAAAACATTTTGGATCGTTTGTTTTCAACATCTGTCCATCTCTTATATTGCATTCAATTCATACTCAACACTTACCAATTTGCATAACCCAAAACAGATTGCATACCGGACCAAAAGCATAAAGACTAGTAATCCACTCCAACAACCAATTGAAAGCTGAAAATATTCAGTGACTGCCTGTTATCGCAATATTTCCCTTTACTTTTTGATTCGGACTCGAGCCTATCAATTAAGGAACCAATCGAACAATTCCGGATTTCCACTTTTTCCGTTCATTCTTATCGCTTTTAATTGAACACAATAAACCGCAAGCGCAGTGGGCAGTCGAAACCCGAAAAAGCTAACCGCTGAAAAACAAAAATCAATGACGGCACGGAAGCGTAGGAATAAACATGTGATATTATGTTCGTACACAGCAGTCTCCGCTGCACATCGATGCACTTTCGAGCGAGGTTTTTTGCATTCCATCGAAGCGTTCAGCCCGGTGCCAACGGAGTCGAACAAGGAGGCGTTCCTATCCGGCGGCAAGGTTTATTTTCATTTGTTATGCATTTCGGACTGACGGTATATATTTTTATGTCGTAGGGGAGAAAAGCAAGAGGAAAATGAAATCATATTTCCGAAAAAAGAGGTTACAATATGACATCATCTCGGTCGTATTGTGTGCCAGCAACCGCGGAAACGTGGCAAATAAACACACCCGTGCGCCAAATAAGACGCAACGGTCGCCCGATCGCCGAGTTCGCCGACGTGGAGTAGGAAATGTGCAGAATCAATTTGACATCCACGCGGCCGGCTCGGGAAAAAGGGGAAAAGCTGGCGAAACGATGAGCACATTCACACCGCATTAGTGTGCTTCATTGTTGCCCCTCGTTGCGGTGTGGCCGAGAGTGTTTTTACTTTCGCGCGCTAAATATGGGGACAGCCAAAATTATACCGGGAAGCATCGATTTGGCTGCGGATGGAACTGATAATTTTTGAACCAGTTCCGATACGGACGGCGAGCGACACTCTTAGCCCTCTCCGTTCGATCTCTTTCGATTTTATTTTAAGCATCACACTTGCTGCCGTGCACAATAATCTAAGAGGAGGTCCACGGGGGCGATAAATCAGGGCAAAGGTAAGGGCAGCGAAAGACAGACAAATGTGAGAAATTATGCGAGCGAGGGGGCGAAGAGGGTGGGGGATACAAATTGGCCCCGGGGACGGTGCGAGAGCTCTAAATTTGCAAGAAATGATTCAGCTTCTGCCCTGTCGCGCCTGCGAAGCGCTGGAGGATGATAATAATAATGTTTTCGATTCGCCAAAATCCTGCCAGCGTCCTGCAGATTCCTGCTAACTGCATCCTGCAGCTCGGGTTTGAGGCTGAAACGTCGCAAGGAATATGCTTTAAAATGTATTGCCGAAAAAACACCGAAGTAAGATGAAACGGAAAAAAGAGGACGTGAGTGTGCTAAAGCTGAATTCGGTTGCATACACCCGATGCTCGCCATGCTGACCACCGTCGACCGAAGGGCATCATTGTCGAATTTTATTGTGTTTATTATGATACTTATTTTGGCTTATTTTATTATTTATTGTAGCATTAACGGGCAAACGGTGGGCACAGCTTTTTCGCATCGCACGGTCGCTTCGAGAGTGGCGGTGTTTGTGCCAGCTAAACATAGAGTACCGTTCCGGCAAGCTGCCAATTTTAATGAACCTACCGTATAATTCATGCAACATGAAACGCTAGCAGGGGCAGGAGGAGAGCCTGGCCCTTGTGCGTCCCTGAGCTATCGGTTTTAGTCGTACAATTTGGCCAAAACAAACCTATCAATTTAAGAAACATGAAAGAAATGTTTAAATGGTAATCGTAACACAAGGAGTTCTAATTTGTCTCTTCTCTGTTGCAGGCTAAGCTGCTCGAAAACTCACAAGCATGGCTAGGTGCATCCACTTCATCTATTGCTGGTAAGTTACACAATAGTATCCATATAGTTTTGGATGATTAAGGCGTATAAACATCCATGTTCTTAATTAAAACAAAAGACAAGGGTATGGCAATGAACGCCCGAAAGAAATTCAATATTTTCGAGCACTTCATCGAAGAAAAACACCCCAATATTTACGCTTCGAATTGTTTCTATTATTCATATAATTTCTACTACCAAAATCTATGAAGACAACTAAAAAATCGAGATATTTAAAATCAATTTAACTTGAATAAAAAATGAAGATTCTTAATGTAGCACGTTTGAAATTTCAAAACGTAGTTGAAAATTTCAACGGCGAACAATAGTAATTATGTTGAAAGTTTCAGAACATGTTTTCAGTTTCACATATAAAACGTACTCTAGGATTTACAATATCAGCGTCTTAAATTTTAAACTAGTTTTTTTCATCACAGGAAACTTTCGAGAGAAGATTTTTAAATGTTCGTACCCACAAGCAAAACATACTTAGAAATAAATAGGGTTGAAGTTTTGTTAACAGCTCGATTTAAAGCTTCCAGATTAGCAGACCTGAAACATAAAAATCGTTACCGAATCAAATTTTAAGAATATTTCTTAAGTCACCATAATTCCACTAAAACCGAGTCTGTACATTTAACCCCATCGGTGCATAATACCCTGCGTTCTCTTAAATAAATCATTTACAACCCTACCTAGCACCCACTTGTGACCAAAAAGGATCAAATCAGCGGTTCAAATGGTTTCGTTGGCCGGATATGTAAAACGTTAAGGGCCAACCATGTGCATGTGCGACGTGGCTAGCAACGCGAATCCCCAGTCCCTACGGAAGAAACACTCTCGGGAGGCCGGAAGTGCATGCTGAAGGTCCAGCCGAGGAGAAATCATCCTCCGGTGAAACCAGTGAATTCTCGATCCACCAACAATGGTGTGCCCATCGGTTCCCCATGCCTTCGGTTCCCCGCCCGGATGTTTTTAGGAATGTCTCTTCTATCCGCCTATGTAACGACCAGAGGGTCTTTGTCTTTGTAGGTATCTCATGGTGGGTTTTCCGATCGGTGCTAGTGGTGGATTTAATTAAAAAATCTATATTTTTGCAATTTCTCCCTTAACCCTCACGTGAACCAAAGTCGCGGAAAAGGGCACCAGCTAGCGTAGGCCAGCGTTCCGTCGACAGTTTTTCTATATCAAACGATATGATGGTACAGTTCCCTGTCCTGCCGCAGCCAAATTCGACTTTCATTCTTCGCTTTATCCAGCAAAAAAGGCCTCTTGTAGATATATTTTACAACCAGTTTGTTCTATTTTTGATTCAGCTCATCGGTGGTTTCTGTTACTTTTTTACCATGTTTTGTTTTTAACTCTCATACCATCAGTATATGGCTGTGTGTCGGAGGACGAAGTAACTGCTAGGTCAGCATAATTCCTTGTGTGCAACGGGCTTAAAGGAAACGTTGTACCCGTGTACGGGTTGGTCTATAGCATGGAGTTTCGCTATTTTTGTTCGCTTAAAGTAGGTTTTGTTCGTTAGTTTGTAAGTTCATTGATTTTGTTTATTTGTTACCTTTAGATTAGTAAAGCTAAATATTACTAAGTATATTTTGTTTTTATTAATTGTACCCGGAGAAAAATCACACTGTTTTCTGTTAAACTAAAGAAACTACTTTGAACTCACCAAGTCGAATTGTATCTTCTTACCGTTTATCAATATGTATCGAAGCCTTAGTAAAATAACCACTTTCCAACAGAAGCATCTGATGTGTATCGTAAAAAAACGACCTGTAACGAACGCTTTTTTCTTGTTTTAACGCCATGCAAAAAAGTCTCTCAAAAAAAAGCTCTTTTGGTGCGTTACGCAGGAAGTGGATGGCTTTCCCCTTTGACATCCTTCGATAAACATGGACATCGCGTCGGAACTAATCTGCCTACGTCACAGACGGTCGTCAAAGGACGTTCTGCGCCCATCTACTACCCCGCCCCCTTTCTCGCCTTCCTTTTATATATGCCTGCTTTGTGCTTCCATTATGCGCATCCTTCCGGTACGATGCATCTTAATTGCTACGTCCTTACGCACAAACCGATGCCATGCGGGAGGGTAAAAACGTAAAGGCAAAAGAGTTTCCCCTGGTACGTCTGAACTCGGGTTGCAACCCGACGCCCGGTGGCCGAACGACGACGGGCCGTCAATATGGCTAACTTCTCAAACTTCCTAAAACCCGCCGGAGTTAAGCTGAGGCCCCAAACGTTGCACCGTGCGGTGTGGAAAAGGAAAAACTACGTTCCAACGTCACGTCACACCGATGCCGGCCGCGAAACGTCCTACGCCCCTACGCACCATCACTAGCTCGCAAACAGAAAGGACACATTTCACTTACAGTCTACCAGCAATGCACGCCTGGTTCCTCTTCCTTTCCAGATTCAGTGGGGCAGCATGTAAATAGTTTTTCTGTTTCGTAGCCGCTACCCCATCCCGCCATCATCACGGGACCATAGGCTGGCATCCTTGATCCGTTTTCCTTTCGCGCCTGTATGCTTCTCGGAGATGCCGGTTGCGTACGTGGTTCAGTGCCCTGGAGCGATGGACTTTTAGAAAGCACCGTGTGGAGATGATGGCATTTTTTAGTAAAAAAATAGTGTAATGCCCTTTGCACACACATTTTCAGTTCTAGGATTTCTTTTTTTATCTTTTTCGTGTCCGTTTTGCATCTCAGCTCGTTAGGGACCGTACGTTCAGCGTCGATCTCTAACGAAGTGACAAATGAGTAAAAGGACACTCTGGCCTTTGGTATAAAGTTTCTTACAGACCACTTCCAGCCTATACGATGGTTTATATTTTTTGTTGTTTAGTTCTGTTCGTTTTACACTGTTTTAAGCCCTTCGTGGTGTTTTGTTTCGCTTCGGAGCAACGCACTGTCACAACGCATGTCATTGGAGTGGTCACTTTTCCACCTCGTTGCGTCATGGCATGGCATGGCTGGCTTTTGGAAAAAAGTCACCTATCCTGTTCCATCAGCATCACAACGTTGAGGTGGGCAACAACGAGTCCTATAACATGTATAGTGCACGATGCATTAAAGGTTGGTTACATGTTAGACGGTAATGTTCTCAAACCTGGAGAAACATTGATATAATAGAAAATAAAATTTTTTTTAAGACTAACATTTTTCTGTAACGCATATATCCATATATGTTTACGAGCACGTTTTGACCGATGTCATATTTTAAGATCATTGATCTAATAATATAATATTTAGTATTGAAAGTTCTCATTTTGTTGGTGTTATATGGTTAAGTAATGAAACAAAACTTTTCCGGTCTTATTTTTTGCAAAACATTTGCACATAAGGCTGAGTTCTAAGAAACGAAAACTAAAACTCAAATATGCATACATTCATTCGAAACGACAATGGATGTAAACGAAAGCACCGAGCATTTTTTCTTCCCTCAGAACTGCCAACACGTATTTGTTCGTGTGCTTCAAAATACTCCCCTATATTACACGAGAACAAACAAAAAAAAAGGCACAATAAAAAATGACGAACTGAAAACTCATTAACAATATCGCGGGTGTAGATGATTTTCATTTCGTTTTTTCCCTTTCACGACTTATTTTGCACACTCTCTTCCGCGTTGATGTACGCTGGTGGACGCTGCTAAATTGAACTTCCCCAGCATCGTTTCTTTCGCTGTCTTGCTAATGTTCGTCAGCACTTTGCAAAGAACAATTAAAAATATGTACGAATATAAAATTGGAAAACAGAAGCGCAGTGCAGGGACGAAACGGAAAGAAATTCTTCCGTATTGGCGAGGGTTTCGAGGGCCTGGGGTTCAGGGAAGGTTAAAAATATTATAAAAACTGGGGACTTGCAATAAATATTTGATTAATTAGGACTTTTTTCCCACCTTCTCTTTCGTTCTTCACATTCTTTACCCTCTTTGTTTCTCAACAGAGTGACCGGGTTTTTCGTTCGGTAATTTTATGTCTACCTCCACCTTGGGTCACCTTTCATCCCATCACTTATTACATTTATGATTTCCTTTTTTATTTTTCTTCTCCTTTCACTCAAATCTCCTTCCGTTTTCACTGCCAAACGCTGCGATCAAATATTTTATATTCAGCGTAGAAGTAGAACTTCGCTGTCGAAGCGGGAAATGAAAGGGAATTTGCTGCAGGTTAAAATATACTGCAAAAATCGAGCCAACGGATTCGACTACGACGCGCCGAAACTCAAGGCACCAAAGGCCAACCAGTGAGTAGGAAAATATAAAAATTAGAACCAACCATTTTCTTCCCCTCTCAACGGCCCGTTGTTTCGTTGGCCTCGCGAACTGTTCATACAAAACAATATATAATATTTTTTCCCATAAACAAAACAAAAAATGTAGAACGAAACGGGGAATGAGAAAACATCAACCTTCCGCTGCCTGTTCCATTTTTTTCCATTCGCAATAATTGCGCTGCAATGATGCTGGAGGATGATTACGACGGTGTTGGTGGATGCCGCCGGTAGACTGTCGGAGAGGTGTGGAGGGTTTTGCCCCACGATGGGACGCGAATATTGTATCGGTACCGCGGTTCCGGGTAGCCCGGTTTCATTATGTTTAATTTATTGATTGAGTTTGTGTTCTGCTCATTTCGTGGATACCAATACCCATAGACGCAAGTTCGCCCAACTTTGAAGGCAAAATATGGTTGGTTGTTTCATGTTTTATGTTTTTTTTTATAATTTTCATATTTTTTGCTTTTCAATTCTTGATGCTCCTAAAAGCGCGTCATTATGGCACAGTGAATTGCCTGTTTGCACCGTTTCCTCTTATCAAAAAGTGCACAACCAAATTTGCACCTTAGGGCCAAGGAATACAAACATTACAGTTTCAAAGTAACCGCACGGAAATGTTTGAACTCGGTCGTTGAAACCCCCAATTTGAATGGAAAAAGCTGAATTCATTTCAACTGAAAGTAACAATGACTTCCGATTAATTACGCTGGTGTAAAAATCGATAGCCAATTCCATAATGTAAATCCTGACAGCAGGATAAAAATAATTAATTTAACTTACCTGGTAAATTATGCCTTTGAGATACAATTTCCCGCTCGATTTCAATCCATCATCCCGACATTATCCTGGAGAAGGAAGTGAATAAATTCAGAACTCATCTTGATGGGTGTACTCTGATTTCCTGTTTTTACCGGAGTCCTTGTTAATTCTTATGATCTTTCTCCAACCTTATCGAACGTCCTTCGGTGCATGCCTTTTCCTGCCAATAATGCAGCAAACAGATAAAAGTATTGAAAACAACCATGATATAAATTAAATTGGTTGAAATGATTTATCCACTTACTCTGTACCATTTCGTTCTCTCCCAATAGCAAGCGTTGTTTTCCATTTTTATCAGATTTTTTCAAGCTCACCCTTTTGAAGATAATTTTGTCATTCTCATTAAGAACATTGATTTACGTTTTATTAACATGATTAAGTTGCTACCCCAAGGATATCAATTAGCATGGCATTTAAATTACAATGTCGCTCATCAATATCTCGTTGTCGGTGTTTTACTGTGGAGCACAATGATGTCTCGTGAGTGAAAAGTCATGTTTTCCAGGATAGTATTTTACAATGTTTTCAAAAACCGTTTCCCAAATCGTTCAAAACCGATGCAATATTTTTAAACTTGAAACTTATACTATTCATAGAAAGCTCACCGTTACGGCATTGGTTCTCATGAAACAGTAGCTGCATGTAAAATTTCACTTCAGGAAAATCTTTTTCCCCATCGGAACAAAAGTGTAACCAAAAACACAATATGCCCAGTGTGACAAACGATTTTCCACACGTGGAGCACAAACAAAAAATCATAAAGCCCGAACCGACCCATACACTTTCCCTCTGCGTTTCCTTGCCATTTCGTTCTGGCGCGATGTTGATATATATTTGTAATATATTTTTCATCAGTTTCTTTTATGTGAGCCGCCGGGGTTTTTTTCCTTTCAATTTAGAATAATTTCTTGTAAACAAACCTGTTCAGCGCTTTCAGCGCGGCCTCCAAAATCCGTCCATAATGGTTTTTCCGCCGACTTGTTTCATTGTGAGTCCGTGCGATCTCGGGTGTGTTTCACGTAAATAGTACCACGTCACACGTGCAGACACCATTCTACTCACACGGAAACACATACACACATGCGCCCGCAATGCACTCATCTATATACATTTTACACTTATTCTCGCTAACCCGATCCACACTTTCGTCCATTTTTCCGCGCATTTTTTATCTGTTGTTTTCTGTTCATCCTTCCTAACAATGGCCATCCCACGTGTTTATCTTTTTGTTCTCACTCCCCGTTCCTCTTCCTCGGCGTTCACCCAGCTGTAGACACATGTTTTTGTCGGCTTGGAGCACCAGCGTCCCGAAGGGGCTAACCGTTTTTCATCTCCAACTCCGGCTTTTCACCGGTACCGGGGCTCGTCTTGTCCTGTTCTTGGCTGAGTACACGCGAGTGTGTGTGTCTACAACTTAAGTTATTTTCGGATCGAGTCTTTACCTTTTGTTTCGGCCGCTGACACCGCCGTTCCGCCCTCCCCAGCTTTCCCCGCGGGCGCTTCCGATCGGGACTTTTCTCCAGTTACTCCCTCGATTTGACTCTTTTAGCACTCTTTTCCGGGAGTCGCTTAATCTACGGCCCGTTGGTATGCAGTGCACAGGATGGGAGAAGTCACCAGCGCGACGATACATTTTCATATTTTTACACTTCTGTTATTGTCCTAACTGTACCGCCTAGCGTCTTCTGTTTGTATCCCGGTTCGTCTCGGTTCCTACGATTGTCATGCGTCCGTGTTTTCTTCCCTCTTTCATTATATCTTTATTGCTATCTTTATATTTTTGTTCCTCTTCTCCCAAACACTCTGCTCCGGCTTGTTCGATGCATTTCGTTGCATCTTTAGCTTTGATGTAACACGCGGCAGAGTAATTATTTACATTCGTTCGTCGCCCCCACCCTTGTCACTTCCTCGTGCTCTCTTGCAATTGTCATTTTCACATTACTTTCATCTCGGTTTACCATCGGTATCTGCTTACGTAGGCTGGTTCGGTACAGAAATATCTCTTTCCACCGACGATGGCTCGGAGGACTTTTATTACATTTTTTTTTCTATCTTGCCTCTACTCATTCCTTTCAGTCACTTCTTGCCTTTCTCCACCCTTTCGAAACGGCACTTCACGTTTCGACATCCAGCATCCGTTAGTTAAACTTATGTTTCCTTCCCGCGTGCCTTCCGCACCGCTCGTATCGGTTCTCGCGACATGAGCGTCCTCGTGTGCCGCATGGTATGTTATTTCTTGTATTGTTCAAGGTGTAACAAATCCACCCGAGCCATCCCACCACCCCGGCAACGGTGCGCCGACCGAAAACGTCTTACCTTTTCTAATATTTTGCATCCATCGCACACGGCACGACACATAAAAAGCCAATGGCACTCAAACGAGCTGGTGGGTTTGGTGAACTTTTTCTCACTTTTATGTCAGCTCCCATTTGCCCGCACCACCACCACCACCACGATCGCCCACCCTGCCTGCATGCACCGGTGAAGATGCTCTGCCTGACGATACGGCATACGTACAGCATAACAAGTCACAACATTACCGGCACATAGGTATTGTCTGCAAAAAAAAAACAACTTGTACTCAGCGGAGCAAGAAAAATAGCACATTTTTACCCCTTCCTCTGCTGTAACGGAATCCGCTGCTTCCTGGTCCCCAAGATTGTAACATTGTGTTGTGCGCCAGCCAGCTCAATGACTCAATCGGCCACTTCTGCCATGTCGCCTTTGATAAACGGTACGGCAAGGGATGTATTGGTATGACTTATTCTGAAACCAACATTAAATAACAGTGAAATATAGGATACAAATCTACTTTTTCAACTCCAAAATACCAATTTCAAGAAGGTCGTTAGTTTTTTTTTTTAATAACTAGAGTTCTTGCTGATGACAAGCATAGGGCACGGGTTTAGCTACACCTTAAGCATTTCATGCATAATTCACAACTAAAAATTTTATTTCCTGTTTTTCGTTCGTCACCCGTCTTGCTTCAGCTTTAGCGAGGTTTCATGAATTCATTTCATTTTTAATTTCTTTCATTTTCCATTAATCAATTATTAATATTAAGTCTTGTGCACTTTTCCTTCCCTTCCCGCCGGAATGCTCATAACCTCACCCACCACGCTCGATTCGAAGGGATCTTGAAGCATTATTTATGTCACCATTTTTTTCTCCTCTCGTCCATCTACTTCGCCATTTCAGCTTCTTTACTTTGTTCCGCAATCCGGTCATGAAACCCCCAGAAAGAGCCCAGTCGCGAATTATGTTTTTGTCGCAGACTATTGGCGTTTTATGTTATTTCCATCCTTATATTTCACACACCCAGTTTTTCGTTTACTTCCCCAAGATTAACCTCCCCATGCCGGATGCATCCAAGTTAAGCTTGGTGCTGTTTTCTTTTTCCTGTACTCCGTGTCCACCTTGCGCCCCCGCTGCGTGTTATGTAATAAATGTATGTACTTATTATTTCATACACTTTTTCCATCGTTACCCGGCCTTACCAGCGCCGTTTTGTTTTTTCTATATTCATTCGAAACTGTAAGTGCGGTGACTCCATTTTTACATTTACTTTTAATTAAATATTAATGAAAATTAAAATGAACCTTGCGTGAGAAAGGACGAATACAGGAGTGAAATGGATATACAGAGTACTTTTTTCCTCAATGAAACTTACTTTCTTGCTCCTATTCTACCTTTCTAATGACCTTCCGACTTCTCCATGAGAGATGATAGACTTTCCTACCACGGAGAATGTGGTTGGTTTCTATGTGTTTTTTTATGTTTTAAACTTCCATCCATCCCTACGTTGTCAGTGACCATTTCCCTGTGTCAATGGAAACGGTTACACATGATTGCCAACAATCGCATTCACGGATTGGCTCATTTGTCGAGTAATTAACTTTGCACGTATTTGTTTTTCCGCTCAGCTATGCGAATAAAGCCTTCGAATTGAATCGCCAATCGCAAATCGATCCACGGATCCTGGAATGTAGTTTTAACTTTTAAGTCTACCCCTTGACGAGGCTCAAAATCGATGGCAGTTCATTGAGTCGGTGTAATTAGTGCATAGGGATATGAAGGTTTTAATTGATTTTTCAACCGACTCACTCGGCATTTGTGTGGCTTTCTTGTCGAAATCGAACCACCGGACAAGCACGCGATCGAAACATTTGCTACAATTAACAGCACTAAATATTGTATCACGGAGTGGCTCGGTGATGGGTTTTCAATGCACGGCTGAGCGTAAACGGGTGGTTTTCAATACCTATACCCTTTCGCATCGGTAAATCGATTTGTGATTTAATTTTATTGAAAGCTTATCAATTACTTGGTGGCCTGAAGACGGTATGTTGTTTGTCTAGAGCAAACTGGTTCGTTCTTGGGAATGTTTTTTAATCGATTCTACAATGGTTCGAGTTACGCTGGCATACGCGAGACATCAATGGTTGATTTGCGAAACATTCTCACGAAGAAAAAGCGAGAGGAATGGAATTTAATTTTTCAAATGTGTATTTTCTTTTAACCAAAGGAAAACCATCTCCCCATCACACCTGCCTTTTCAGACCAAAAGAAAGTCGTTTATTGTTTCTTACCTGCCCGATCGTTTGGAGATGAAAAGATGTGTTAGAAAAAGATTTGAGGAAGTATATGCTGCTTTGTGGCACGAAGCATTTCAACAAATAATCAATCGCTAATGCACATACAAATAAATCAGTTGCCAAATCGAAACGTTTGTGATTGAGCCTCGTTAATCTTATTTTCCAACCTTCCATGAGGGATCGAAACCCATTCTCGCCAGAAACAAAGAAATACATTTTGTTTGCACCATTACGGACGAATCGGGCGGAAGAAATCGATCGTCTCTGCGTTCCACTGCGCGCCTTTGATCGTAAGATCTCCAATCGAGGCGATCGGGCGTTCCAGGCGGGCTGCCTTCGCGTTGCTCGTGAGTGGTTCCGCGGGTGTGCAGAAGTTGGCGTCGATCTTGGTACCAGCTCCCGTGAATGGCCATCGACGTGTCGATAGCAACGGTGCCCTTTGCGGTGGGACGCGTGTAGCGTTATTGTTGGGCGGGCAGCATTCAGATTGGGAAAACAGGTACGCAGCAGGCTGGCTGCGCAACGGAAAGGGAAAAGGTATGGCTTGAGCAAACAACCGCACACTGAATTTGTTTGCTTAAAATTTCAACATTTATTTCAATAACCCTTCGTTCCTCATTTGATGCTCAACGATCGTTAAGCGTTCTTTGAAGTTGGGGCGATTGTTTGTTTAATTGTGTTTCGGGATTTTGCAGATCTCGTGTTACTGACTCTTTTTTTCCCCTACAGCTGATTGCCAGCAGGCAGAGGGTCGAGAAACGTTGCGTGCCAAATGTTGCATGTTGAACGCTTCAATTTATCTCATATTTATTAGTACATTAATTCCAATTAGCATCAATCCAAAAATGCTGCCGGAAAGATAAATTTAAAAAAACATATATCCAACATCTTTCCAATACCTAGTGGTTCTTTGAGAATCATTTTTGATTTTAATATAAATCCATCACCGCATAATAACTGCCCGGAAAACATATGTAAAAAATTGGTATACATTTACTCAACATTATAAAATGATGTTAAACTAAATTATACGGCAACGGGTTTAAAACACGACAGTTGTAGGCAACTCTAAAAAGGCCGCGAAGCTAAAATCGTTGACTGAGTTGGAAAACCCGGACACGACAGTGCGAGAGATTATTACTTCTCTTTATTTATTATGGCAGCAATAACAATAATAATAATCATAATATATTCGGCTTTATGCTTTTCTTCCATTACTCCACACATTTGGCGGTCGCCTGATTCCGCGTGTGCGACTTTTCACAACATACCAACATGCGCGGTTTTGCCCCGAAGTAAGTCGACCCACAATGTAAGGCTGCCCCCAAAATTGTATATTTTTTGTTTGCCATCCGCCTGGCGTTGCCTCATCAGAGACCGGCTCGCGGTGCAGGCGATCTCGTTTCACTTGCTCTTTCATTCATTAGGCAGCCCACCCCTGCGCCGACCCGCGCGCGCTTCATCAACCTCGGCTCGCGAAACGAGAAGGAAAGATACATCGGCAGTTATTATAAAAATACCTTCCCAAAACCGTAAGACAGAGAAATACTACCGGGGCAAACCGGCATCAAAACCATCACGATCTGTGAAAGATATTGGAGCAGCGAATGGGGTAGGAGTAGCGACGGGTGCGGGGGCAGGCCAGCGCGGTGCTGAATGGTAATGAGCATTGGAGGTATATTTATTTCTATCTGTTAGAGATTACCGAAGCATTAACGATATAGCGCTTAATTGCAAACGCGCAAACAAATGCGTTCTGCGCTGTGCGCCGTTGCGAGGGTAGGGTGTTGGGGAGGGAAAAATAAATAAAAACTTAAATAAAAACCCAAAAATCATACACTTTCGCAAAAGCAACTCACACCAGCCCCGCGTCAATGCATACGTGTGGCAGATAAACAGAAGGTAACATAAAATAAGATGATTTTTTCGGGGCTCGTTATGATAATCTGCCCGTCTGGCGAGCGCTGGTGTGGGGTGGTTGGGTGGAAAGTCAACGAGGGAGTAAAAAGCTTTTACCTTCCACTGGCCCGAAACCAGCGCACTTCGGTATAATTCGCTCATTACGCCGATCCCTTGGGCGAAGCGGTTGACGATCGTTTAGTGTCGCGATTGAAATCATATTTCCGACCGTCACTTATTGTGTCTCGGCTCCTCGCAAAATGTGGGGCACATAAAGTGAACGGTCTATTTTGCAAACGAAAGTGTTTTCGGATGCCGACCTCTTTGCTATTTATTTATCAACAAAGAGAAAGCGGTGGTTGGGACGCAAATGAAAATTGCTCTAACATTAACAGATTTATTTGTTTGACTGCAAACGTATCGCATCGGTGTAGGCAAGACTCTCAAACCTCGCTTTATGGTTAGGCAATTATTGTACATTTTATGTCGTAAAAATTCTGCTCTAACAAACACTGCCTGCGTGTGTGATGACTAAGTTCCTGACGCCGATGATGTTCACGGTGATTATCTACCTCTTGCTAGTGGTTAACCCTATGCCGATGTTTGACAAAGTAGCGTTGAGCTATAAAGTACAGCGCATGGTACATGATAGCGTTTTGCAAATTAATTAGTAACACGTGAGTTATTTGCTTGAGCTGGACCACCAACAACAGTGGGCGGTCTGCAATGATAATTAGTTGTGCTGGATTTTGATCAAGTTGTTCGATATTTGCAAACGTTTTAACTAAGAGACTACGATGGTTTTATCAGTAGAAACAGTCATCAACAATAAATACCGCCGAGCTGCACATATTTTATTTTGCAACACATTGAATATTTGTTATTTTCCTTGTTTTTATCTTCAATATCCTATTTAACCGAATTAATGTTGTTGGTTAGAATTCATTCATATGAATCTTTCACCAAGGATTTATTCAGCTAGATTCACGAAAATCTTGGGACTCAAATCTTCAAACATTTATGAATCTTTCGAAACTTTAATGAATCTTCATGAATCTTTCATGGATCTTTCATGGATCTTTCACGAATCTCCATGATTTTCATTAGCGTGGATCATGCAAAAAAAAGGGGGTCCCTCTACCTATGTTCTGTTCATAAAATTTCATCAATTGATGTATCTTTGGGATTTATGAATCCCTCATTTAAAGATTCATGAATCTCTAAAACACAAAAAGCATTCAGATTCATGAATCTGAATCTGTTATCATCAAATTATCATTTGATGTTTTCACCGGTGATTTTCGATTCAGAGTTGACAAACTATAATCAATAATTATTTTTCTACTAGAACCAACTTATTTTTGATTCAAACTTTTTATTTCATTTGAACGAGTAGCAAAACTAAACAACGACATTGAAATGGAACATTCCAAGCATCATCATTCACCCCAAAGCAACTGCGGTGGGGATTTCCGGGCAACTTCCCTCGTAATGCACGTCATGGTGTAAATACAATTACGTTATTGTTTGCTATATGTAATTTAGTGAACAAAAGAGATAGCGAGCGATCGCGATATGGCGCAGGAATAGGGAGCGACAGTACACCCAGATGGAACAGATCTCATGTCTAGTCGCATCGTACTTTTGCTTTTCGACCCGTTCCTGTTCCCTCTAGAAGAACATGACACATTCCCCTGTTCGAGCGCACACCGATACTTGCGGGCGAGCTTATGATTACTTGAAGATACCGGGAAACGATGCGGTGGTGTTGGCTAGTAAATGTTTACCGGTCCGTTTGAAAAACGCCGTCGAAATGGGCCGTGAGTGGGAGGGGCCGCGAATGGAGGGGCGTCTTGGTTTTTGGGCAATCTTTTAAAAGCGGCAAAATTAAATGGTAAACAACATATAAACACGCGAAAGGAAGCAGCGCGCTAGGCAACAATAGACCGACGTGGAACAAAAAATCAAAAGCAATATTCCGCCCACCGCAAACCCCCGTCCCCCCGTTCGGTGGAAACTGCAAACTGCAACTCAGCCGTCTCGAGACGTCTTACGTTGCGTCGAGCAAGATGCGACGATGGGCCGAAGAAATGGCATGCGCCTGGCATTGCCCCACAATCTGCCCTCCGATGGAAGTCGCGCGTGCCTCTGTATGGAGCGAAACCCCGCTTTAAGTGTGAGTTTTTCTTCAATTTCCTCCCACCCGACCCCGCCGGTATTACCCGCCCGGGAAAGGGTTACCGAGACAACCACGTGGTGATGATGACTTTTTATTCATGCTTTTAATGAGTAATGCCGCGGTGGAAAGATAAAAGAAACCGTTTTATTTTCCACCGAACTGTGCCAACGTAATGTCTCTTTTTATCTTTTTGGTCTCTCTCTCTCTCTCGTTTTGCCCTCGACAAATATGGCTCGCTTCACGTGTGTGTGTGTGTGTGTGTGTGTGTGTGTGTGTGTGTGTGTGTGTGTGTGTGTGTTGATGTACCATTATACGATGGAATGTAGATAGATCTTCATGTTCGGCTCTCCGGTGGATGTCGTACAAAACGTACCCACGTGCATACGATTGGCCCTTGCTCGCCGGACCGTATGTTACGGTCATGTCCCTGTTGAAAGACTGCGACCACCGACCGCGAGACAGGAAGCCGGGAACCGTACCCTGGGCCGATCGTGCAATATTTGTTTGTACCGATGAAGTTACATAAACGCACACGCGATATACCTACCGGAGCTGAATCGCTACCATTACTCACACTTTGGGTGTCGTTTAGGTTCGTTATGGGCGCGAATCGCTACGATTACTTCAAAGAGTACTGGAGGCCGGAGGCAATAAAGTACACAAAAAGATCACCAACTCATAAACGAAGGCAAAAATGCTGATACACTCCAGTTTCGTTCCCAATTCTCGAAACCCGTCAGAGATCCGACTCAACCTCGGGCTTTGTTTCATGTACGTGCGATGTGCGATTAATTTATGATGCGGTGTGTTGAGTTATTAATCTAGCCATATGAGTATTTTTATTTATCTAGAGCAGTGGTGTCAAACTTAGTTGACCTCGCAGAACGCATATCCTACCAAAATAGGTTTGTGGGCCAAAACGTAACATTGGATTCATGGGTTCGTTGGATGTATGAAAATAGGTTCTTATCAGTTTGCATTTAACTTAACAATTATAATTTACACTTTTACATTTTTGGTGTATTATAATACTTCTTATCAATTTTCTATCAATCATGTAAAATTTTTCATTATCACGTCGATATATAAAAGTATAAGGATTATACACAGATTTTTTTTAGACAAGCAAATAAATCATGTTCATGGAGAACTAAGCTGACGATCTACAAGAGCATTCTAAATTAAATTATAGACGTTCAGCCAAGCAAATAAATCATGTTCATGGAGAACTAAGCTGACGATCTACAAGAGCATTCTAAATTAAATTATAGACGTTCAGCAATCAGTTGGCTGTAGTAATTCTGCACTTTTACGTATCTTAACTCTCTACCAAAAAGCACAATAGTGTTTAATTGTAAAATATGTGCAAAGAAAAGGAAAACGATTGCATTTCTTCGATGCGGTTACAACAGAGTTCTTGCAGCTCACCGTTTCCAATGAATGAAAATGCTTTCTAAAACAAATCTTAAGGAGAAGCTTAGATAAGCAGGTTGAAATGGATTCTATAAAAAAACTTATTCCAAATCATTCAAAATTTAATTCAATTAGAAGGAAACATTTTACCGATTTGAGGGAAATAGCTTTTTATTCTGAGTAATTTTTGTACAAATTAATCAAAACCAAGATCACGGATAACTAACGATCATATTTGTTTTATCGAACTCAGCTCGAATATTATAAAAGGAAACTTTGAGTTGGTAAAAAAGAAACAATTTCATGTAATTTCATTGCGAAAGCTCTTATAGTTCATCAGATTTATTCGCTCGTCTCGAAACATCTGTTAACCTTTGCTCATATCCACCGCCATATGTCGGCATGATGTGGATCAATGGTGAGTAGGACTTTCTTATAGAAATTGTTTAAATTGACGATGGTTCAGTCCTCTAGCTCGAATGAAATTCACAGTTCGTGGAACCACGTTCACAAAACCATTTTGCCATTCATACGAATGCCAAAACTAAAGGTTTAAAATTTTTCATTATTTTTTTCAAAGGTGTCGCGGATCCAACGTTCTTGCAGGCCGCATGTTTGACACCTCTGGTATAGAGCAAATAAAAAATACGGTCTTTCGTTGTGTGGAGCTTAAAAGGCGCTTTACTCACTTACTGTGTAATGGCCATCTTGAAACACGGTGGAGGGCAGCGGACTGATTTGGGGTATTCACAATAAAAAAGTAGTAAAATTGTATTTGATGGGAAGCACCAGTTCGCCTTCAAAATTAATTCATTGCTAACAAAAAAACAACCTCGATTCGACAAAAGGACACACCACAACCCGAAAACGAAGTCGACTACCTGTTGCGCTGAATCCCGCCGCAAAGCCACGCAGTGGCCCTCTTTGCCATGTGCAGCACACCTCTGTAACACGTTCGAACGGAGAGCCAATCGACCAATCGGCATGTAAATGATTATCCGATAATCGTATCAATCCACTCGCGGTCGGGCTCGCCGACCAAACGCTGTGGAAAACCGACCTGCGGAAAACGGCCATCGGTCACCAAGCGTGAGTGGGATGGGTTGGTGAAGGGTGGGGCGATGTGCGTGGAAGGAAAAGAAAAAAATAATCTACCGCCCAGCATCGAAACCGCCGTTTGGTGTGGAACGCGGGTTAAACGTAAACACACTCACACACACACGCACTCAAATAAACATCAACCTCCCCCCAGGGCAGCCACACAATGCAGCATCCCTCCCGCCGCTGGCCGAGAATGTGGCACAAATTATTATGCAACGCGTCGTGGGTACGCGCGAAACATGCAGTGCAGATTTATGCTCCTGTCAATGTGTGTATGTGTGTGTGTTGATGTGTTCGGTTTTTTGTTTTTCTTCTGCCCTGTACCCCACCACCACCAATCCAACCTCGTTAATCTACTCCGATCCACCGGTGATAGTGCAATATTTGTCGAAGTGCATCATTGCAGCGCTACAACACCCCCCTCCCTCTCCTCCACCCCTCCCACCCAACTGTGGAAATGCCCCTCGCCGAGAAAACGGCCGACCCGCTTTGGGGCTTTTGGGGGTGCAAATTGAATGAAATCACGCCACGTGCCCACGGCCGACAAAATTGACGCCAGTCCCGCTTGTGGGCGGGAGAAGCGAAGAAGGAGGAGGTGGGGAGGGTGCAAAAAGGTACACACAAAAAAGTGACTGTGAATCATTCGCACCGGTCAAACGAACAACGGCTCCACCGTTTCCGTTCCCTCATCGCAAAACGGAGGATTGGATGGATACCGCTGGCGCGATGTTTATCCTGCCGATCTGCTCTGGGGTTTGCTTTTCCGACACCCAGCAGGCCCACACCTATGGTACACACACACACAAACACGTGTGAAGTGCCCTCGCTGCATCCGGTTCGGTTCGTCGGAATGCACTCGACATAATTTGAAATTCGGAGCAGCGTGAGTTCTGCAGGGCCAGCCCCAACCCGCCCGGACAGCGGAGTCACATACATTGACCACCCAGCTTGAGCCCTCCGCAGCCTCCGCCGGACAGAACATTTTGACAGGAATTAGGTGCGAAAGATTAACGCTCATTGATGGCACGGGTTGGAGTGGAATAGTTGAATCGCCGTGCATGTTTTCATGACAATAAATCACAAAACAAAAATACAGCTGCATTTGCAGGAAGGTTCTTGTGTTTGCAAGCAAATAGAACAAATAATAATTGACTAAACTTATCACATTCTCTCGGAAGAGATATATGAATATCCTAGTTTGTAGCATCGCCATTAAATCTCTTTAACACCAGCACACTTTTCCTACGGCCCCCTTGGTGGTACCAGTGTTTGCATATTGATGGAACCAACTTCATCATCGGAGTCGCACCAACACTTTACGCTATTTAACCTTCGAAACTGCCAACCTGTTGCTTCGGCCTGGACTTAGGTAGTGTGTGAGATGGGTGAGAGAAAAAAAAACATGCAAATTCCCCTGCGCTGGGCGATGATTTGTGTCGGTAAAATTCAATAGAACCCTCGATGCACCCCAGTCCAAACCCTTTTGGAAGCGTTTGAACGAGTTGTTCTGTGCAATGGATAGTGCAATTGGTGGTTTTCCTGGTTACAATACAAATTCCATTCGAGAAGCGTAATATAAACTGTATAGCTGGTTTTAAACTGTCCTTTTTTAAGGACAAAAACCATCTCCTGGCACATTTTTCCATCAAATTGCATTCAATTTTAACGATTCGAGCCGATTGCTGTTTGCGTGTAACATTTACTTCGACTGAATGAACCGACAAAGCTTCGAGCTTGAAGCGTACAGCATCGAGTGGATGCACTTTTTGTCACTCAGCACGAACTGCAGCTGCACAAATCCTCTGTCTCTTTTTTTTTCTCTCTCACTAGCATCATAAGTGGCTGCAAACGAGCGTGTGGGTGATTTGTGGACACATTCCATTTTGTTTTTTCTATCTTCCTCGATGTGTGATGTGTCCCATGTCCCAGGGTGAAGAGGGGGGTGACAAAAACCCCAAACCATCCCGCAAAATCCTTCGGAAAGTCAAATATATTCATCAACCGTTACGGACCGGTACGGATCGGGAAGGGAAGGATTTTCCCGTTTCAGTTTTCTTTTTCGGTGCAGTTTTTGTTTGGTTTTCTTTTTTTATTTTGTTGCTCTAACAACCACCACTTTCAACACCACAAGCATGCAACAACCATGTTGTTCGCGGTTACAACGACCGTCCGTTTTGCTGGCGTTCGGTTGGCTAACCGAAATGCCGGGGCATCAAAAACGCCAGCCGTACCCGAGCCCGATGCAGATCGAACGGACAAAGTGACGACGTCCATCGAACGAACCGTGGCCGAAACCCGACCGTCCGTCCCGTTTGATGCGATGTATTCGATTTCTTTCAACCTTCACATTGTCGCACGGCCTTCGATGGCGCACTTGCATCGCCGTAGTCCCAGTCCTTTCGATGCAGAGCAAGTGCAACCAGTTACATTCGTGTAAAATTGGCCATTGGGTTGTTAGGCTCGAAAGTGGATAGACAATGTCAGATTAAATACGAGTGTTTTTCGTATCGCAGATTGTCAGTCAAGTAGTTTTCCAGTGTTGCCATTTTTTATGTTTGGAAAGAAAAAGAAAATTTTACCAATTTTTGTTTGAAAAAAGCTCCGAAAGCATATGAATCATAACTGGAAAAACTGAACCCTTTTCAAATGTTTAATATAAAATTACCCTTACCAACTCCATTAGCTCAAATTCCCAAGTTTTAAACTCAATCCTTAATCGACATCCTTTTTCACTTTACTGACAAAACTCCTTTCGATCAAAACGGGAGGCAATTTTGGAAACTAATGAACTGATGCACCGATAGAACGAATCATTTATTTCCCATTCATCTCTCAAGTCGCCTGGGTCGGGGTCTACCAAACGGTCCAAATAGTGCTATTTATGTCACTGGGATTAGTTTAGGCTGCATCTATTGAACGGATCAATAAAATTACATCTGATTTGGCTTCCAACCCATTCTACTCTCGATGCAATTTTGGCCAGCACAGGCCAAACAGCTTCGACACTAAATAAAACAGGGAGCCAGCTTGATTCCCGCGTGATCGGCACGCGCCCAACATTTTCGCCTTGCAAACACCGCGCCTCCACGTGGTGGTCCGTGTGTTGATGAATACTGTGGCACGCAAAAAGCTACGGCTATATAGCTTCCCGGCCACATCAAGCGCACAAACATGTGTTAGCTGTCACTCGCTCTTCATGCGGTTCGTTGGCGTTTGATTCGCTCGTCATGTCTGCTCGTTTGAGCATTTGTATTTAACTGTTTTCCCCCCCCTTTCTTTTTCACCAAAGATCCCCTCTCTTAGCTTTGCTTGAGTGCGCACGGCGGGCAGAAGTAAAAACTAAAACGAAACCCAGTAGCAAAACGGTAGCTGCACTGCACCTTTCTTCTGCGGCCTTAAATTCAATTGAGCCTTTGGCTCGCTCCTAATTACCCACCCCTGGGTGCCTGCCGCACACTCCTCTTGCTCTTACGGGGTCATCAAGGTGGGTCTACAAATGAAGACTGCAGCGCGCGCGCTCGCGATCGTGCGATCGAAACGAAGAACTGCAACGGGCACGATTGGCAGCAAGAGACGAACCCCGTTCACCGAGGAATGGATTGGCAGCAAGGGTGTACGGTTGTGGCATGATCTTTGACGACAGTTTGTACACAGTTGCACATGCGTTGGTTGCAGCGCAGCAAACCTAGTAGCTTGATAGGACTCCTTCCTCTGCACGATGAATGTTAGCGTACATTGTCATTATAACATTCATAATATTAATTATTTATGACATTCTGCACGCAATATTTATTTGTCATTTCTAGCTCTATCGACCTCCATCTTGGGAGTACCATTGGAGCAAAAATGTGCACCCCTTTCCACCGTCACCCACTTACATTTGTCCACCGTTCGACGGCACGCAAACAATGCAGTGCCCCATAAACCCCACGATACGTCAACATCGGCACATACAAATGTGTCAGTGTGTGAGGGTGATGAGGAAGGACACATTGAACGGGTACCCTAGTAGGTGACTAGGTTGTCAGAATGCTGACGAATGGTGATGGCGCTTTCCGGGGGCAAAAATGCATAACCATTTTTATATTTATACACCCCCCCGCTCCATCTTTAGAACTATTGTCGATTATGCCCTTCCGTTGCCTGTATTTATATTTTACTCTACATCAAATACATTAACTACTCTCCATGCTGTCCAGTGCACGCAAAACACCACAGGGAGTGTTTCTCTGCGACCGTCACATTACGATCTAACGATAATGAAGGCTTTTTATGCCTCAATTTGTCTGCTCTACGTCACTCTGGTTGTGCGATTGTGTGGAATTGTGAAATACAAACGTACACCTATCAGCAATCAACCACCAAAAACTAACATTTTCTCAAAGCCCAGGGAGATAAATAAAAACTCTTCCATTTGACACAATTTTTTTCTTTTTCCAAATATCAACAGAATATTGTTAAGAATAGAGGCTACAATATTCTATTATTGGTATTATTGGCTACCAATTAAGTGAGAGATATACATGTACAATACATTTTGAAAATTTCGTTTGTAGTATTACTTTATGGACTTGTCCAGTTAATTTTATGTCATGACAGTACATTTTATGTACAGATGCTCAAAATCTAAATCGAAAGGCACTGAATTTCTCAAACTATTAATTATTATTATTTTTTAGCCTGGATGCATCAATTGTTTCTTCTGTACTGTGAGCAGGTTTATCAGTACTTGTTTTGTTTTATTTTTCAAAATAACGCGCTGCCTCTGTTGTTGTATATGAAACTCTTTCAAAATTATGATATATTTAATTTGACTTTTCGTTATGGACGATTTTTGGTATCGCTATTTGAATGAAATGTTTGATAAAATCAATTTAAGATTGGTGAAAAAATTTAAATCGACTAAAAATAATCGTGTTAAAGACTGCTTTTCCAACGTCCTTGAGACACCTTATCAGCAGTATCCTTGTAAGCTAAGCTACCCCATTTTTGATTGTCATAGGTTTGTTTTTTACTTTAAAAGTCGTTTTCCTACTCTAGCACAAACAATAAACCTGACTACTTACAGCCAACCCTCGCTATCTCTTTCGTTTACATTTGTTTAGTTTTTTTTATCGTTTTTCGCGAACACATCCACTACAAACACAGCTACCACCTGACCCTGAAGAGCATGATCGAAATTGCTGCACAATGCACAATGTAGCAATTAGAGATAATAATTGATTACAGTTGAAGGAATATAAATAATGCCGAAGAGAAATGATGCGATGTGCATCCATCTTCGTGACGGCATGGAGGAAAAAATAACACAAGAAAAATGCACGGTGCATGATGCAAAGATGCCTTTTTCAGAGGAGAGGGGGGGGGGGGGGGGCATGCAAACGGTGTAAGTTGGGAGAAGCTCCCTCAATGTGTTGGAGAGGCGGGAGGCATAACTTGGGTGTTAAAGGAAAGAAAAAAAAACAACATGAAAACGAAAAGTGTTGTACATCGACGCTAATGGTTGGAAGTTTTACATCATCCACCTTCGGCGACGCCGGCGTCAGCGGGCGCTGGGTGGCGTGATGACAGCGCCTCAACTGTGTGTTCGCTTCATAGCAATTTTATTCTTCACACGAAAATGATCAAGCTTTTTTCTTTCCCAACCACGCTCGCGCCAACCGCGAGGGACGCGAGTTCTGGTATGTTTTAATTAGTAACTTTACGCCTACGTCAGACTGATAAAAGGTCGCTGGAAATCTAACTCACCGCATTTAGATTCGACCAGACTCTTAAAACAATAAAACGATTCCGTGCCACGGTTCGTTCAAGGAAGAGCATGATTATGGGGATGCAAATGGATATGTTGTACTTGGCATACAAACCGGGCAAGCCGAGCCTTGGATAAATAATTTGAATTTATTGGCCAGCAATTTGATTGAAATAAAACATACCGTAGATTGCTTCAAATGCAACGCCTTGACTAATAGTAAGCTCCTTAAAATACATAGCTTCAAGGTAGTGGAACAAAAAAGTTCATTATCATTAATGGTAATACGAAAACCATTTCCTGATGGTCGCGATGGAAAAAGGAAATGATTTTTTGCTTCAAGACCCTCATACAGATGGCTTATCTAACATCGAAAGTTGTACAAAAAAAACCACACGGTGGACAGCAGAAACAAAATCAATCTCCTGTTTTTAAATACCTTGCCGGAATCCACTCGGACGTTCCATTTTTTATCAGTCCTCAGTTTCTATCAGTTTTTATCACTCCTCCACCGAAGAGGAGGTTTTATACAGGCTATGAGCAATTCTGCAGATCTGCACAAGGAAAACTAATCTATAGCATAACCACCTAAATGTCATCCACCACAAGTCAGTAGGCTCAACGGGCCAATTGCATTGGTTCGGGTTTCGAAAATGAACACACATTTAGGTCCAGTACATCCTCCGGGGAACGATTTCGAATATATTTATCCTACGACAGTGTTGGTAAATCTGTCTCTCGTTATCAATAATAGATTGATTGATATGAATTAGTTTTGCTTTTCATGAGAATTCAGAAGAGAAAACATATGAAATTTGCAATAAATTCACCAGAAAAGAAGGATTCTGCAAGTGAATATCGTTCAAACCAGATCCAGACAAAAGACACGCAGTTTTCATTCAACATATTTGTGAATTATTTACTATTGTTATAAATTCCTTATTCTCTTAAATCTGATATCGACTTTTTGTCGATTTAAACCAAATAAAACGAAAAATTTATTTACGGCTTCATAGTCGTGTTTCAAACGACCCACGGTTGTGGTTTACCACCGCACACCTGCACTCTGTTTGCATCGCTGTTTGCATCGAAATGCACCACCCAGATGGGTGGTGTGTTGACCTCCCACGTGTTTTTGCGGTTTTGTGGTTGGTGTTTATCGTTTATTTCGGGTGAAATAGTTTGACAGCATCCGCACGTATGAACATTTAATCTCAACAGGTGTGGGCGTTTGTTTGCCCGGTTTGTTTTCCCCTTGGTCTGACACATTTTAAACCACTTTGCATTCGCTTCCAACTTCCACCGGGGAAACCCCCCGAAAGTGTTCAGGCTGATGTTTTATAGTGAATTTTAAATAACCGCCCCACTTCAGCTTCCGAGTGTTTCGTTTTATTTATTTTGTTTTTATCTTGCAAATCGTCCTTTTTCACACGTGCAAGTCAATGTGCGGTTTTTCGTTTGGTAGGCAAAAAAAATGAACCAAAGAAAAACGAAAGCGAATCATACGACAGATTCGGAATTTCTATAATGCAACACGACCACCGGTCAACAATGAACAATGAATCCGCCGCGTTCGACACGCGCGTATCTGCGGAACAACGGAAACAATACGTCGATCCCAAACCAACATCGAATGCGGTGCTGCAATATTTCATATCATTATAATTTCATGACTTTAATTCGACTAATGTGTCAAAAGTACGCGAGCACTTGAGTCGATTTTACCGACACTGGGTTTTTGCTTGCGTTTTCCTTTTCTTTTATTATTTTACCATCCATTTTCCCGCGTTTGGTTGCTCTGATTTTTGATCATACTTTTTGACAGGCGATTGGTCCTTGCTTTTCTTTTTCTGGGAACCGTTAAGCTGTCACTTTGACTTTTTGGGAGTCTTGTTTTCTCCTCTCATGGTACTTTTTTATTGTTCCCACATGTATTTGGTTTTTCTTTCGATGTTCATTCAAAAAACATATTCGTGTAGCGGTACAGGAAGTCGACCACTTTTTTTATTCCACTTAATCCGACCAGTAATTGAGCGATTGGTGTGAACGGATCAATTTATTTGATTTCTCATGCTTGCCTCTCTGCCATTCGGGGTAGTTTGCGATTGATTGAATTATGCATTGATACAGCATCATTTTCGGGGCTCGAAAAACCCGCCTGTTCCGTACCGTTTTGTTTTGTTAAAGCATTTTTCCTTACTTTCACCCCTCGCCGTTGGATGGTTTTTAATTGTAGGTATTTTCCCTCTTTTCCTTCTCGTTCTCGGGCCTCACAGCAGAAAGTTACCAATATCAGCTGCAGTCGATGTGGCAGAAGTGCTGGAACAGCCAGAACCTGATCCACCATCTGCGCTTTCGCGAGCGCGGCCCGCTAAAGTCCTGGCGCCCGGAAACGATGGCCGAGGCCATCTTCAGCGTGCTGAAGGAGGGTCTGTCGCTGTCGCAGGCCGCCCGCAAGTACGACATCCCGTACCCGACGTTCGTGCTGTACGCGAACCGCGTCCACAACATGCTCGGACCGTCGATCGACGGTGGAACCGACCTGCGGCCGAAGGGACGCGGCAGGCCGCAGCGCATCCTGCTCGGCATCTGGCCCGACGAGCACATCAAGGGCGTCATCAAGAGTGTCGTCTTCCGCGATGCCAAAGAAATGAAGGAGGAGCCCATGATGTACGGAAGACACTCTGTAAGTACCGCGGTCAATGGTGGGCCGATTCAGTCCGGTGTTATCGGGGGAATGGTTGCAGTTGTAGATCGTGTGCTTGCGCCAAACACTGGATAGTTTGCTTTACTAACGATGTGCTATTTAATTTTATTCTTCAATAATTTGAACCGTTATCCCAAACGATTTTATTTTTCTCTATAAGATGCCTTAGTTATACATTAGTTGTAACAACAAGTATTGGTAGTAATAACAAGTAATGAGTAATTTATCGCAAACATTTGTTTAAAACAAGAAAAATAGCCAAAAATGGTTCTACGGTTTACGGAAAATATATAGGGTACGTGACATATTTTTGTAGTAACCAACTACCCAGAGATTACTAAACAAAATAATATCGAATATAGAGAGCAATCTATTGCACACCGTCTTTTTAGTTTTTACCGGATATTGGAACCCAAAGGATAGATGAAGGAACATTCCGTATGGGTTTTGTTTATGAAGAACGCAAGCTTAAAAGTTATTCGCCGCCCTTTATCGTTATCGACATTAGCGGTGCAGTTACAACTATTTGGGCTCGATTCAAAACATCGGTATCGAATCAATCATTTTTTTTTGGTATATTTAAACTTTATCACAAATTTTTTAAACTACAGCAGAGGTGGATCATAGCATAAGCAAACTAAGCAGCTGCTTGGGACTCCGAGCTTCCAAGGGCCCCGTTAATTATTTTTATTAGTTTCCAACAAAGTTCCTTGATTTCAAATGTGTGGTGAGTTTATGAATTTATTTTTGCATCAAATTAAATGAAGAATATGAAAATGTGGGAATGATCCAACTCTTCTGAGTTGTGTTTTGATGCAGAAAAGGTGCCGTATTTTTTAGGTAAAAAAATGAGCTTCATGCACTAACACAAATCAAGGAGATCAGAGTACAGGTTTTGTTAAAGATGAGAAAAATCTTCAGACTCTGTTGAAAATAATCGACATGGATCAGGAAAAATACTGCACATTTCCAATTATAAGTAAAATTACTTAACGTTATTCGTACTTTTTTCACTTTCAACCATTTAACGATTGTTAATTTTAAATCAACTGAGTAAATTTCCATTAAAAAATTAAAAAATAAAATTCTTGTGAATTAGGTTCATAGAAAATGATAGATTAGAGCTAAATGGTTCTCTTAGAATGTTATTGATGGTTTTGCATGAAATAAGGCTTTAGGCTTTGGCATTGAAAATTTTTCAATGAAATAACATTACAGGACAGTTGTAGTCTGATTTAAATTTGCTGTCACTTTTAAAATGTGTGGTTTAATCTAAATGGAAATTGTGTAAACTTTGAAAACAAAATTTTAGATGCTTGTGTACCAAAGAACGTTTAATCCGCCTCTGGACTACATTTCTTTCTGATACACACATGAACCTTCTGAACAGAATAACCTTTCCATTGCTGTCAAATCTATTTTTTATTTCAATTGTATATCATTTCGTGTCACTCATCATTTATTAATCAATATCAATGGAAATTAAAAAATAAAATTTCAATACTAAAGGTGATGGATGTAGGACAGATTACCATTAAATACATCAGATAACGTTGATGGAAACCATCGAAAAAACCATTCCCCTAATGCGATGATGTCTTATCAATTTATGCATCTCTTTTAGTAATTTGTCGAATCCTTCCAGCCTTTTCCCTTTCAAGACAACCCACTGAGCTACGCACCGACCGCCCCGAACGGCCAGCTGCCGTCCGCCGGCTCCGTCCCGGACGGCATGTCCCCCGACGCCCTGACAGCCGCCACCGTCGCCGCGGTCCGCCAGCAGATGTGCAACATGGTGGCCGCCGCCCAGCACCATCCGGATGCGGCCAACCTCGTGGCGGCCGGTTTCAACCTTCCGGCGCACTGTGCCACCCCGTCTAGCCTGAGCATTCACCCGGCGTCGGCCGCCAACGCCGCCGCCGCAGCCGCCGCAGCCGCTGCGGCCGCCGGTGGACCGAACGGTGGTAGTGGTGGTAGTGGTGGGGGCGGTGGAGTCTCCAGCGGATCCATTCCCGTGCCCAAGCTCGGCTCCCCGGCCGTCCCATCGGCCGGTCACGTCGGCAACAATGGCGGCTCGGGCGGTATCCAAATGCCGCGGCTCGGATCACCGGCGGGTGCGAGCAGTTTGGCCAAAGAGCATGACCTACAGCATCACGGCGGTCACGGATCGCTTTCCCGCGGAACACCGCCGGGAGTGCGCGATCGGGCGGCCACGGCACGAGCCAGCGAATCGGGACGCAGTTCGGCCGGCGGCCATCCGCACGGGGCGTCTCCGTCCGGCAGTGCGCCTCCGTCGTTCAATCACCACCCGTCGCACCTCTCCCATCATCACCATCAGCACCAGCACCAGGCGTCGCACCACGGCCACGGACACCACCACCCACACCACAACCCGCTGTCCCACCTGGTGGGGTCGGGCGGCGGGCTCAGCATAACGAAGCTGGGCTCACCGGGCTCGGCTCACGATCTGCGTATCAGCAACAGCCCCGACCCGGGCAGCCCGCTGGCGTCGCCCATCGGCATGGTCCTCGAGCCGGCCGTCAACCTCGCGCTCGGCGGCGGCAGCCAAACGCCGGACGACGTCCGGGGTCTCGTTCCGCCACCGTACGGCAGCAAACCGCCGTCCCGTGGACTCGTCACGTCTCCACCGCGGCCGGAGCATCTCTTCCAGGATCAGGACATCGCGGCACTGGTGGCGACAAGCCGAGCCTGCCCGCCGTCTCGCATCGCCGACTACAAGGACAGTCCGGTGAGGCCACCGCCCTCCATCAAGGTGGAACCGCTCACCGAGTGCCGGGGCGACTAAAGCACACTGCATCCAACCCAAAGCAAATAAAACGTCACGCCGCGGTAGGACATTAGCTGCTTCCTGGACGCGCGCCGCACCAGCCCTCCCCTCTCGTTCGGTTGTTCTTATAAGTTAATGGATTTAAAATATGTGATATATTTAAGGTGGTTCGACGGTGCCCTTCACCCAGCCCATCGGTGCAAGGGGAAGGATCTTTTCTTACACTATACACAACCCTTCCAATCATGGCGTCAGGCGTAGGTGAGAAGTATGGTTCGCAGTATTTATTTGCACTGGAAGCAACATCCATGTATACTGAAGAAAGAAGCTTAAAAGTGTCGGTGCAGATGTACCGTGGCAAAACAAAAATAAAACATTATCGTGCAATAACCAGCCCGTGGTTCGAACAGATGCATACGAAGAGTTTTAAACTAGCTGCAAATCGGAACGCGCACATGAAGGCGTGAGGAAATTTAGAAACCGCGAAAAAACAAAAATACTACGGAACGGAATCCTACATTCCAAACGTCAGCGTCAGTTAATTTACTTATTCACAAAGCAAGTAAGAAAAAAGGAAAAACAAAATCTTAATCTACGAAACGTGGGTTACGTGTGTGCAATGAAGGCAAACAAAACGATGGATGCAAACAAATCAGAAAGAGAGACATTATAGTACGCGACTTTGCGACGAAAGCGTATGCAAAATTGCCGCAAAACAAGTGTACAAAATGAACATTCGAGAAATAAATACGAAAGCTAGAAGCAAGTGAATGCGAGGCTGCACAAACATGAAACTATATTTAGGAGAAATGGAGCCAATTTCTCACTACCATGCGTAAACGAAATGAGCAAACAACTCGGCCAGTCGATGACTGAATGAATTCGTTTTCCGACACTATTTCGTAACGCACGAAAGACGCTCAACCCGGCACTGGGAGCGAAGAGGAAAAATACACACAACAGCAAACCACATTTTAAATTGCCTTCTTTATCGTGTGCAATGAAAAAATGCAACCTCCAGAGTGACGAAAATGTTTTATATAGTGACACATTTTATGCCAAAATTTCGGAAAACGTTAAGCGAAAAATTAAATTGACACAAACTTTTCGGCACATTTTTAAACATGGACGGAAACGGAGACAAACTTGATAGCAAAGAAGGGAACGACCGAAGCTGATCGAGTTATTGCTCGACAATGCGGCAACAAACTTTTGGCTTAGATTGGTTTTTTTCCAGTGAACTGAAGCAACCTCAAGGCAGTGGAAAATGGATACAGTTTTATGGTTTGTGTTGGTTTCGGTTTTAGTTCATTTATTTTAGAAGTATGCTACCTATGGTACGCTTTCTTCTAGAGTACATTGATGGTTAGTTGTGGAAGTAACAAGCTGAACGAAATTAACAACAACACAACTTATACAATCGAGAAGAAACTAAAAATCGACCAAACATGAGAGCATTACGAGAAGAAAACAAAAGGAAAGGGGAAGGAAACTATCGCAACAAAAATCGCCCTGTATTGCTTTGCCGTTTTGCGAAAAAGATTGGGTGATGTGACCCTTGTCTTATCCACCACGGCAATCGCATCTGCAGGGTAGATCAACTCTCCTCTTTTTGATATCCTCTCATCCGAAAGCATCCAAGGCCCTATTCCTCATAAGAATCACCTTTTTGGCAACTGTTTCAGGAAATAATGTTTAGGCAACAAATTACTAGCGACTTAAAAGGCGACAAAAGAAAAAATACAAAGTTTCGGCCAATGTGTTCAATAAGAAAACAATGTTGAAAACAAAATTCTACCGAAAATTAACAAAATTTTATGAAAAAAAGCTAACAAAATTATTATGAAAGTAGGTGAAAGTATATTTAAATTGCGTGAAGCAAGATGAAAGAACAAACAAAATAATGGATGAAATAGGCTAGAAAGCATGAAGAGAAACCAAAAGAGAGAAATTTAAAAAAAGAAAAGTGCCTTCCACTTCCTTTTATGGAGCGTATAAAGAAACAAACAAAAACCATACCGGAAACGGTGAACTGAAGGGAAAATACATAGAGAGCAAAGAACGAATCAGTTGAGGTGTAGTTGTTAGTTTTATAGTAAAAAAACGTTACAAACCTTTTGGCATGAGAACAATATGTATGTAAAACAAATCAGATGTAAGTAATTTTTTATTTGTTGGTTGTTCAGTACACAGTGGAAAAGATCAAACGCAAAACGATACAAGTAAAGTGAGTAAGTGAGTAAAGAAGCATGTGCAACTATCGGAAAAAAACGCAAGCAATAGTATTCAACCGTATATTGCTATGGAAAAGTCTGCTTCAGTAACTGTTCAAATCCAAAATTAAATCCCCAATCGGTTTGACAAACTATCCTTCCAACACAATAAGTAAAATAGTGGACAGATGTGAATCCCAGAATGATGTAATGTGGTCTATTGACATACAAGAACACATTTTTTCTGCCCAACTGAGAAAGTAACAAAAATAAAGAAAGCTCTAATAAATAAATCACAAGATTTAATACAAAAACTCTTCAACTGACGGGGTACACTTTCTCCAACAGAATAATTCAAATGGTCCGAAGTTTATGGAAACAAGTAAAACCATCAACCACAAGTATACGAGAGCAAAAACAAATAAGTAAACGAGAAGATACGCAAACAGACACAATTAAGGAAGTGGCGCATAACTTTGTTTTTTCCATACCGATGAGATGTAATAAAATTCTACAGCGTGTGCTTTAAGTGAACATATGATCTCAAAACGGCACAGCAAACAAAAAGCAATGTTAGCTGAGCTTGCCGATGCAAAGAATCACCAGACGTCCATCGTTCCGCAGCTTCTCGGTTCGAAAACATCATTGAGTGACAAGGAAAAACAAAAATTAAAACCAGTCCAACAATCCAACAAAACAGGCGCAATGCGTAAAAACAAAAAATATTAGCTAAAATCTTTGATGTGTGTGTAACTACGGACTAAAAATACTTAAAATAGACGCTAGCAGGAGCATACAAAACTCGTGAGGTATAAATGATGCAGAGCGAATAGTTTTCTTAACCACAAAAACGCTAGTGGAATAAAGATACGAAACCCATTTTAACGGTACAACTCAAAACACGCGAGGCAGAAAGTTTGTGAATAAAATAGATTAATCACATTTTTTTTAATTTCATTTCAAACTCGCCTTCCTACTATGGGTAAAACACATCTATCTGTAATGAGCCCAACATCTTACAGAAAGTACCAAAAGTGTCAGAAATTGATATTGCAGTCTAGAAAAAGTCTTTGAGTGTGTGCAGTTTTCTTGATATACCCATTATTACTTCGTAATTTGCTGCGCAGTCCTATTTATATTTTTGAAACCTCTTGTGTAAGTCGTGCACATCGATAAGTTCACACAAATAGAAATCAAAAACAATCAGCCCATCATCATGTGCAGATGTACGAGCTCTAGTTCGATGAAATGAGAGAAACTCGCTTAAATGTGTAGTTCTTATTTAAGAATAATAAAAGCAACACTTGTAACTTACAAAACCTATTCAAAAACAAGTCATCACGATAGCAAGGAAGTTTCGCTGTAGCTGGAAAATCCTAGGTTAATTTAAATGAATCATCACCTACACCATACACTCACAATAGGCTTATGGGATCGTAAGAGACAGAGGGTGAATCAAATGTAACCTTTGCAGGAAGGTGGAAATAGAAAATTGTAATTTATAGATTATTTAAATGTTCCACGTCCTACGGGCACCCACATACTTATATACTTAGAACTCCAGATAGTTTTGTTATTCTCATGTACAAATGGTTTGAGTCCCATCATCTGCAGCTGGTAAAGAGAAGCTACTATCGTTTAATTGTTTAGTGTATTTTTTATGCATTTTCGCATTAAGTGTTTCGAAAGGCTATTTTTATTTTTGTTGAAATTTACAGAAAGTTACTTGCACATCCAAAGCTGTGCGGTATTCTAACATCTTTTATTTATTTTAAAACAAAAGACCTATTCATTAGTAACACTAGGAATGGGGTAAAAGGCGTCACAGCCAGGCATTGCCGAATGTATACCTATATTATATGAAATAGTCCGTTCTATAACCAATAAGAATGGAAGGATAACACCTTTACAAACCTACTACATGAAACTAACTACCAAGATGGAAATAACTCAAAACGGAAACAATAGCCTACCATGAACGTCAACCCCTTTGTAAATGTCTCCTTGCTTATGACGATATGAAGAAACTTTTTTTATTTATGTGTCTGTTGAATTTTATTTTCTATTGCTTAAGTTTTGTATTTTTACCGACAACCTTTTAAAAACACATTTTTAATGCCTTCGTGCATTGCCGGTGAAAATAGAGCGAACAATAGAACGAGAGTACCAGAGAGACAGAGAGATAGAGAGAGAGCGAGGACAAGAATAGAACTCTACGCGCGGTAAAAGGGGCATCGCTTTCGCCAAAGGTTACATCCTTTTCGTTCGAAAGGTAATCATATTTTTACGGTGCAAACTTCATTGTGAACAACTAATGTGCAAAACAAAACAAACAAACAACTTATCTGATACCGAATAGAAAAGCAACTAGACAAACCAATCTAATAGAACATACCACGGATCATCACATAGAGCAGCGAGAAAAGAATATAAAAACAAACTGGAACAATTACACAGCAACAGTTTATCATAATCATTAGTTGGCTATTTGTCACAGTGTACCACTTTATTCGATATAAAATATAGTTTAAAAAAATAATACATAAACGAACTTACTTATTTGTTATATAATCATAAAACTCTTTTATGGCAGGCACGGGGGGTAAGTATGCAATCAATTTTTTCAATATAAATAGCCGGTAAGAAATTTGCAACGTTTTATTTATCTTTTTTTAAACACCCTTAAGTATCTTCACTAAAAATTTGAAAACGATTCGGCATCTCAATAAAAAAAAATTGGTCTGTAGTATAGAAAAACAGAATCTTCGATACAAATTGTATGAATTACTCGGGTAGGTCGGTAATAGAAGTAAGGGGTATCAACCAAAAAATTCAGATACAAATTATTCAAGTTCCTTTCAACATTTATTTTCTTCGGTAAAATGATTGCATACCGATAGGGCAATTCAATCAAAAGTTATTTAAACATAAAACTCCTAAAACTACCCGCGTGTACCAGTGACGGTTAAGCGGTTGGCTGTTGACCAAGGTGTATAAATTAGAAGGTGAAGTAGTCCAGTGTAAAATGACATTTCATGACTTGACATAACACTTCTATGGTATTCATATGGGTTTTGAGGGGGGGAATCGGAAAAGGATTGGACTTTTGACTTAACTCTTCTCATATATGGCACCCCTACCAAAGCGACATAAAGTCACCTTCTATATTTATACACCTTGGCTGTTGACGTTGAATGCAAGTAGCTATCGTTTAAAATGGGCGTTGGTACAGCCAAGATGGTTGAAAGCTATCAATCAATAAAAATGACTTCCATCATAGGTCGATGGGAGCGACAATAAAAAAATAATAGATAGATTTGTTAACATTTTTTATTGTAAGTATTGAAGCTCAGAACTAGTGAAAGAATTTTTGAAAATCAATTATGTGTTGCATGCAACGCTTCATTTTAGTAGCCTTGGCTAGCTCGTAAATATAAAGGTGAATACAACAAACCTTTGGTCTACCTGATACATCTATTACTGTCTTAAGGACCTTGATTTTGACAACTGTCAGATTGACTCAATCTTAGTGGTGGGCAAATTTTATCCCTGTAGAGATTCGAATCTTTCGATTCGAAGCAATAATTTGCAGATAATAATAAAAAATTTGGTTCAATTGCATCGGTAAGTATTAAATATGTGAATAAAAATTCATAAAAACATAAGAACGTGTTTTCGAAGCAGGTGCACAGTCAGCCGGGTTGTGAATCGATTCAAATAGTCTAGGATCAAGTCAGAATCGAATTAAGGCTGATTCGCACGTCGGCAAGTGCAAGTGGCAAGTAAGCAGGCAAGTGGCAAGTAGCCGTTCGCACTGCAGGCAAGTACTTGCCGGTAACTTGATCACTCACACAAGTACACAATAACGAATAAATTTTATTTTACCATTATTTCATCATCAATAAATGAAAAGATCGATCATCGATACGATCAAATAATATTTCTTGAACATTAGTCGAAAATTATTCTAAAAAAATCACGAAAATGGAACAGTTTTTGTTTGACATCTTGTATTTACACGAGTTGTCAACCAATACATCCAGCTACTTGCCCGAAAAATAGACTCGGTTCTATTCCAGCCACTTGCTACTTGCCACTTGCTACTTGCTAGGTCCTGATTCGCACGGGGTAGGTACCCGGCAACTTAAGTTGCTTGCCACTTTGCACTTGTTTAATTGCCACTTGCACTTGCCACTTGCTGACGTGCGAATCAGCCTTTAAATCAAGTCCCAAATCAATCAAATCTGATGCGAATTCTAATCGAATCAAATCTTTAGAATCTGTCAGATGGGATACGAATCTTTAGAATCCGTCTAGCGATCGAATGTTCGAATCTTCGGAATCCCGATTGGCACAACACTACTCGGAACAGAACGGCAGTTTTGGTGCATGATTTGCATTGGACTTTCCTCGATAAGACTTCTATCAGAGGAAAATTGCTACATCTCATCAGGAGTGGCCAAAGCCCGGCATCAATCGTGCACAGGTACATCCGCTTTTTTACTATCCCGGGTAGTCGAGAAACAACTCGCGAAAGTCGGCGACAGGCAAGTGAGTCATCGTGGTCGCTGGCGAAAAAAAAAACCTGCGGTCGATTTGCGTTGGTTCCTCCGAACATCGAACCTTTGTTCGCCGCGTTCATGTGCCAGTGTCGTTCAGTGTGTCGTGGGTCGGGGAAAAAAGTTGCAAATAGCTAAGGAGATTGTGGTTATCAAGTTTAATGCCGAAGATACGAACGTTCGACGTGTGCACTCGACGATAACCATTTCCGCTGCAAACGCTATTCGCATATTGTGACTTGTGGATGTGCGTAAAATGAAAGAAGAACCCGAGATTTGGGATAATGTATGGAGTGTGCGAGTCAACTGAATGGATAATCCAAGCATTTTCTTCCATTTTTCTTACGTCGACATCAGCAAGGCAAACTTAGGATGGTTTTCCATTCGGGAACCAAGGTCAGTCAGGCCTTTTTCCTCAATTCCCTTTCCCGTCCAACTCCGTCCTAAAAACAGTCTTTTTGACATACGACCATTCTTGTCGGGTTCACGACGGAGTAGGAGCGATGAGCAACAGGAAAACGTTGGATTAACCTAAAATTACGCTTCACCGGCAACACGAACAAACGCTCGGTAGAGAATTGGTCGGTGACGTTTTTTTTATCATCCTGTCTATTTTCTATCTTTTAGCGCACCTTACAACCACACTGCGCCGTTCGTCTTATCAGGCACAGTGTTTGTGGGGAGGGGCGAGGGTTTGCGTGTTGTGTGCGACGGATTTTGTGTACACTCGCATTGCGCGAGCTACCGAAAGGGCCGAATTGTGGACTGTGGAACAAAAATAAAGTGCAAAAATCTCCCTAGTTTCGAAGTACCAGAGGAAGTAAGGTGTGCGGTTTTTTTTTGATGTGGCCTTTGGCTTCTAAGAACTCTCCAAGGATGTGTTGGAACTGAAGGATGTTCGACTGATCTTGCAGTTTTCTTATCGTAGGCTTTGGTGTTACGGCGTAACAACGGAAACCGCAGTGTGTAGTGCAGCAAATCGTACTTATAGGAAGCTATCGAACTAGAACGAAGAAATGAAGTTGAGCTTCACCGTGCAAGATGCATTTTACATTTTAAAACTACACAAACTGCTGCCCGTGGTAAAGTGTGAAGTTTCGTTTCTGCCTTCTTTTCTTTTCCATAGGGCTCATCGAAGAAAGATTTCGATTCTGAATCAAATCGGTTGTTGGATTAAGAATGCCTGTACATAACCTGTAAGCTTCCGGTTTACACTTGATGGAACACGCTTCCGTTTTCGCTGCTTTCCACACTAATTGGTCCAACTAACAGAAATGTTTAACTCCCTCGATTTCAATGTACGGCCGAAAAGAGGAGGTGGCAACGGTAACAACGATGGTTTTGTTGAGTGACGGAACAACAGAATTAAATTGTTTGTGTGAATTATCGTCTGCGTGCCAGTAGGCCGCGAATGCAATACAATGAAGTACTTGATGTCTGAACATACTTAACCAGCCAAGGCATAATAATTGAGAAAGATCGAAAAATGCTCCCACGACTGTTTGAAAAATCTTCCATCCAGTAAATTTTATCAAAACGAAACATCCCAACACGACACCGACAACGATCATATAGGGATCTGTCTTGGGTAAAGTAGTAATTCCTCTTTGAATCACCCATTCGCAGCGGAATGTATCAGATATATTTATTTTTCCGAACCTTCTAAAGCTGCCCTCTAATGGTGATCAGTTAGCAGGAGGAGGTGGTAGGCTGTGCGCGGGATACCCATGGTTAAAAATAAAAGATATGCGCTGGTTTTAACACCGTACGCTCGTCACTATCGATGGGAGGAATTGGTTGCTCTTATTCCTCAACGAGAGGAAACGTTTGCGTGATAAGAATGAACACTTTAGTATGCAGACACTTAACGCATACCACATAACCGACTCGCGAGTCACCTAATCTGACACGTTGTGGGTTTAATATTCCGCTATACATTCAAACTAGTTGACTGTTACTAGAGATTATTAATATTCTTCCATTTCTTTTTCATCCTAATCTATACAGCGCTGTGTTATCTATGCTTTGCTCGTAGTTTACGGAAAGCTAGCTAGCTAGAAAAGTAGCCGCTACAAAGGACACATGTACTGAAGATTGCATCGATTGTACTGCAAACAAAGCAAACCGTGCTCACCTCAAAGCCAACGAACACAACCACCAAAAGTCAGCTACCCACGTTTCGTTGACTTACTAATCACTATTGGAAGGAAAAGAAAGGACACATTATACTAATACGTGGCAGTGAGAAAGTTGATACGGGCAATTCATTGTCGGTCGTGTCGCTAGCGCACGCCCCAAACTTTATTGCAATCGGCCGCAGTCGATTGCCGGTCGGTTCTGTTTTAATTCCAGTTTTCAAAATAAAAAGAAGCATTATGTACTGGGACTTGCAAACCACACAGTCCGACGTGGATACATTGCTTAGCAAAGAGGTAAGTGGGGAGATGGAGCAGGGATATTCTTGTCGGCCAGAACCCCAACTAACTAACCTGTTGTAATCCTTTTCTTTCAGGGTATAACCCTCCAGGAAGTGTTGGAATATGAAAACATTTTGCAAGAATGTAAAACTCAGAATCCCAAACTGTTACAATAGTATGTATCCACCGAACAAATTACGATCTGCTGGTGTACCGGGTTTTGACGTTCGTTTCCTTTTCCAGCTTAAATCGCACCGAGATTTTCGACGCACTCATCGATCTCATCATTCAGGAACCGGCCGCCAACGCAGACGAACATGTACGCTTCATGCATTCCAATATGGCATGCGAAATACTTACCAGTGATGTACCGTCCTTCAAGACGCACCTCGTCGAGAACCAGAACTTCCTGAACAAGCTGTACAGCTTCCTCACCAAGGAACCCCCGCTCAATCCGCTCCTGACGTCGTTCTTCTGCAAAACCTTCGGCATGCTGATAGCGAAGCAGAACGAGCAGGACTACTTTTCCTACAAATCTGTGTGCCTACAAGTATTAGAGTTTATCAAATCGAAGAAAGGTTTCCTGCCGACGGTTCTGAAGCACTTCGGCAACCAGGTCGTCAGCGATCTGCTGCTGTCCCATATCACCGACATCGAGGATGCCGAGCTCAAGTCGGAACTGCTGGAGGTAGGTTGCCGTTGCAGAACCATTCTCTATCCCCAGCACGCTTTGAAACACCGTTCTTGCATTTCCGTTTTAGTGGCTCAACGAGGAACAGCTGATTGCGCAAATCATAGCCTTACTGAAGCAACCGGGTCAGGTGCAGAAGCACTATAATGCGGCCCAGTTTCTAATTGAACTGATCAAGATCAGCCGGTGTAAGCGGCAGAACGATCGCCAAGACAAAGGTATGTTGGCTAGTTTTTAGGTTTTTCATTTTGTAAATGTATCATCCGTTTCCATTTCCATCCGTCGGTCTTTTATTGTACTATAATTATTATCTAATAATGAGAGATGTTCTTAAGCAAATGAATAATTTGAGACCTTCCTTCTTTGGTTCTGTTCTTCTGTGGGATCTGTTTGCAAATCAACGGTTTTATGTTATTTATCCATGATTTCCTTGTTTGATGTGCTTTTATGACGAAGAACTCATCTAGCTCACTGCAAGCATGTTTTGAAACCGGAATGTCATACCAATCAAAGCTTTGAGAAATGAGCATAGGACGAAACAATCACTCTATGTTGTTCCATACATCACCTACCGTTTGCCGTATCGCGCTATAATTTCTTACCACTTTCTACCTAGCTTCCGCCAACTCCGGTTTCGATATAATTGACTTCTGCTCTCTCTCATTTTCTCTTTCTCTCTTTTTCTCTTTCTATTTCTTCCATTGTCTAAATTATCAAATGCGAAACTGTCCACTTGTGTAACACTTGCGCACCCTTTCCGTTGGCCCGACGACTGAGTTCAAAATTTAATCTTTGCATTATCGAAAATTTCTCATTCGAACGTTCATTCCTCACCTTCCACACCACCACCATGCGCGCGATCGTTCGATACACGTTCAGAAGGGACGTACAAGCTTCAAAGCACTTGCAAACGGATTGACAATCTCAAATCAAAAATTCTTCCAAACGAACTGAAAAACGTTTTCAGCTTCAACCTAAGCAGTACAATTCCGTCGATTCTGGGCAAGATTTCATCTCGCTTTCAAGGTAATACACACTTACGCTACACACCATCCATCATCATCGCTCTGTTGCTCGCAGCCCCTCTGTTCCATTTGCCTGTGGCCTGTGGCCAATCAGTTTTCTAATACTTGTCCTCCTCGTGCCAAGTTGAGTTCCGAATCGAAGCGCGCACGGTCCTTAGGCTTACTTTTCTTATTGTGCCGTTGCGTTTGTAAGGAAGATATTTTTAGTAGTTTATGCGTTGAGCCTTGCATTTGTTTTTGGGTTTTTATTCTTCTTTGTTTAGTCATTGTTTGTAACACGTCGACAAATGTTTTGTATTCTCTTGTTTGAAGGTTTTTAGAGAAGTGGTTGAACATTTGTATTATGGTCGTTTTTTTCTTCGTTAACGCATACTTTTTTTTTGCCATCGCTCATTATCTCCCTCATTCCGATCTATATTTGTTTGTTTTTTTTTATTATGAAAGATGGAATACCAACCTTAAGATCGTATATTATGTTCATTCTTAAAAGACATCGACTCTTTTTTACTCTAGTGAAGAAGATCAAATAAGTATGAAAGTACATCGTTTTAAGTATGTTTGTCTTTGTTCTTTTATTCTGTTTCTGCTTTCAGTCACATCCGATCCTCTGTTAAATACTCTGGAAAGCGAAGCCACAACGAAACAACTGGTCGATGTCATTCTGGAGGAAAAGGGGGAAGAAAGTGCAATTGTATCTGGAATTCAAATCATTTTACGGCTGCTAGAAAATACTATCATGTGAGTCTCGTTGAAAAAATCGTTTTCCAGTGGGCGGAAGGTTATTAATTTACTGTATTAACATTTGTTTGTTTGCCCTCTCAGCCAAGAGCCCGTCTCCGATACTGTCCTGCAAATGGTTATTGACGCCGAAAAGGAGCACCACGACACGGTCGTGTCCCGCCTTGTTAACGTTATCAAACCTCGAGTTGCTGAATTAGTTGAAATTTTGCTAAACCCGCCTGTGGTAAGTACTTAGAAGCGGAGCGCGTAGCAGGCTCATAAGTGGGAACTATGTTATAAATAATTGTGTGTTTTCTGTTCGACCTCCCGTGAATCATTAGAAACCGGATATCATTTCCACCGTCGGTACGCTGTCGCCTCCACTAGGGAACGTGAGACTGCAGATATGTAATTTATTTACAGTATTAGTAAAAACCAATGACAAAGAGATTATCAAGTCGTGAGTATCCGGTCACTAGGCGCTGAGTTTATGGCTTTGGAGCGTGTGGTGAACGAGGGTTTCTATCTTTCTTCTTCTACTACTCCATAATAGAATATGCGCTACGGAATATTACAACACATTGCTCATGCTGGTCAAGCAATACTGCTGGAACAACTTCCTCCATAGCCGCGCTAGTGCGTGCATCACCTATGCGCTTGCGGCCTACGATGTAATCGATGTGGACACGTTTAAAACTACTGACTTGCAGCGACACGTAAGTCACGTAACAAAGGAATGATTCGCCCTTTAAAAATTGGTTGTATTGAACCGTTTTCCTTGTTTTGCAACGCCGCAGGTAATCGTCGATTGTCAGATAGCGCCAAAGTTGCTCGATCTGTACCACCATAACCAGAAACACGTGGAGGAACACCGTCGCCGATTGGGCTACATGGGCCATCTGACTGAAATGCTCGACGCGTTGGCCGTTAACATGAATGGGTCGGACGAACTTCGTGCCTTAGTGCAGGCGACGCTGACCGTGGACGAGCAGGAAGATTGGACCAAGCTAACCGACGGAGCAGACAGCTATCTGGCAACAACGTTGTCTGTCCAAATGAGGTTCCTGGTAAGTTGCAATCAAAAAACCTATAGGATCTACGAGTCTTGTACCAGTAGAGTGGGGTTTTTATCGGCCTATTTTTTATTTTTTTTACTTCTACAGGCTGACCAGGATCCGCACAAAATCTGCCCCAACGGACCGGGAGGGTGAGTGTATAGATTTTTTTTCTTTTTTAGTTACAGTAGTTTTACTCAGTTGTTTTTCCTTTTAGCGACGCAATGCCGGATTCAAACGATTTTAACGCGTACCTGCAAACGAACTACAACGAAGTGATGGACATGCTGAGTGACGTAATTAAAAACATTTCCATCATCGACGTAAGTGAAGCCATGTTAGGCGATTCGGATTCGCTGAACGCGTGGGCCAATCTCGGTTCGGCTGATCGGATCGAGTCGGAGCTTGCTGGTGTAAGTGGTCTGTCGGCTTTATCCGGCGATGATCGTGGTCTAGCAGATGACGATGACGACCTGTTTGGTGGACACAGTAGTAGTGTGATATTCGACGGTGACGGCGAACAGGATAAGGCGACGAACGAGGACGATGATCCGTTTCTGCCTCTGCAGTCAGCCGACACGAACCCACAGGAGGATCACAAGAACCTGATGATGGGGGATAGTTTACTGTGAGTCGACAATTACACGTTTGCGCCGCTTATGACCGTGTTTATAATGTGTGTTTGTTTTTCTTGTTCCTAACTTTTGGCCCAACAGTGGACTCAACGCTGGGTTAGATTTTGCATCGTTGGCATCGTCGGGGCTTGAGGAGACCGAAGGAAACAGTGAAGTGCCGCTCACCAGCGGAATGAATCACAACATACTGAAGCTGCTCGAAGCCGTCAATGAAGCAGGGCCACCGTCTGGAGGATCTATGCTGGATGATAACTTTGCCGACTTTGATGCGGTCCTGGGCGTAAATAGTGGTAATATGAGCGGTGCCAGTGAAACATCCACTGCCGTTGTCGGTGCGGTTAGTGAAACGGTGGAATTCAATCCATTTGAAGACAGTTGCGCTGCCGAGAGTGCAGTCGCCGATGATTCGGCTTTCACTCCCATCACTACTGCGCCGTCGGCCGCACTGAATGGGCCCGCGTTTAGTGACGTCGTGCCTGCAGAAATGCTTGGCTCTGGGTTTGAAGTGCAAAATTGGAACGAACCTGAAAAGATGCTCCCAATCACGAAAGGCGATGGTGATTCGAATGAAATCGTTCCGGTTGCCAAAGTCGCCACCGTCGCCGATAAAAGCGTTGACGAAGTAGGCGTCGATAGCAAAAAAAGCAGTGAAAAAACGGTTGCTACCAACGAATGCATTGAAACAGCAATTCCATCTGCGAAAATTAGTGTAGTTGACACCGTTCAAGAAGAAATCAAGCCATCAGCAGTGGCTCAAGAGGAGTCCAGTAGTAGCACTGATTCCAGCGCACCAGCAAGTGGCACCTCGAACAGCTCAACCCTTGTTGCGGATGATGGAGATACGAGTGAATCCACGGCCAATTGAGGGTTTCTGGAAGCCAGCCGTTGTTATCACCGTTCTGCTCACCCGCCAACTGCACATCATCGGGCTCGCCCGGCATCATCATCATCAACGCGGCCATCGACAGTACACGCGCCTGCTTTGTCGGACCAATCGGGGCAATCGAAGCAGCAACAACGACAACGGCGCCGCAGGCAAAGAAGAAGAAAAAACCAACGAGCAGTCACTAGTGCGACTACGGCCAACGCCAACAATACTACCACCACTCAACGGTATACCTCCTCCTAGGCGTATCTATTGTCGAGGATCGAGAATCCCGGAATATTGTACCGGTAAGAGCTTTGTATGGAGACACATATGAAATGAGGACAACCACATCACACAGACATAAGACAAACGAAGGCTGATACCTACCGACGACTAAGGGCTAAGCAGTTGCATCGAAAGTAGAATTCTTCAAAAGTCGCACACCATTTTCGAGCAACATCCGGCACCTTGGGGTAGAGTTTTCTGTTTCTTTTCTTTTCAAATACTAAGCTTTGCCAAAACGAAAAACAAAGGAAAAGATAGTCAAAGAATGTTTAGACTTTGTTACATTTGTGACTTTCCATTGGTAGTTTGATCCGTAAAGTAAGATGCATTTGATTGAAAGGCTTAAAATATGTGTTGTTACCAAACAGGAATCAAATTTATCAAACAGGGACAGATAGACTGTACTGTACTGTTTAATTTTCACCGTAGATCATACCATATTTGGGCTATGGTTTGACTCTATCCCTCTAAAGCCTTACTACTTGCCGCTTTTACTTGCCACGATGAAGTAATACCACAGAACAAATATGATGTTTTTAAATGCTGCAAGGCTTTGTTATTCTGAGTTGAAGTGTTATATGATTTTTCATTAACACTTTGTGGATGGGGCCCGAGTGTACTCGGGCTAGCTTGGCTTAACTGTAGCATGTGTTTTTTCAGAAAGCGCCCGTCAACAAAATGTTAGTTTCAACATTATTTTTGACTGTTTTGCATTATGCATTTTGGTCTGTTTCCTTGCGTGTGGCTGGTCTTTTGTGTATTTAAACAAACTCAAATAATATAGTCGTGAGGCGCAGATAGCGATAGACATATTCGAATCGATCGACATTATCACCAGCTTATGGAAGCAATAACTAATCACTCCCAGATAG